>NC_142075.1:20502500-20802500 GCF_059756535.1 Pantherophis guttatus
AACAGATATGCAGCTTTGGGGTACACGGGCCTCTGTTTAGAATTATAAACTCGATAAGCTGCTTTTGAAACTGCTATCAGAGCCAAACAAGCTCAATCCTGTTTGTCAGAGAGCAAAGTCCGGGGTTATAAATTTATCCTAGGAAATTCTCTGCCTCTCCAGATAAACAACCTGCCAACAGATTAAAAAGGAACAGGCCCTAACAAAGGTGATCAATTGTAGCTATTCCACCATTTTTTCAGGAGCAATATCTTGAGATTTCTATGGAGATTCTCAGTCATCTAGGTCATCGTTGTCCCAAAGATGTTTTTTTTTTCTTCAAGAGGCAAGTGGACTTTCTGGTTTTTAGAATAGAATAGAATAGAATAGAATAGAATAGAATAGAATAGAATAGAATAGAATAGAATAGAATAGAACAGAGGAGAGGAGAGGAGAGGAGAGGAGAGGAGAGAAGAGAAGAGAAGAGAAGAGAAGAGAAGAGAAGAGAAGAGAAGAGAAGAGAAGAGAAGAGAAGAGAAGTAACAGAGTTGGAAGGAACCTTGGAGGTCTTCTAGTCCAACCCCCTGCTTAGGCAGGAAACCCTACACCACTTCAGACAAATGGTTGTCCAACATCTTCTTAAAAACCTCCAGTGTTGGATCATCCACAACTTCTGGAGACAAGTCGTTCCACTGATTAATTGTTCTCACTCTCTCCTCAGTTCTAAATTGCTCCTCTCCTTCATTAGTTTCCACGTTTTCTTTGAAGATGTTTCGCTTCTCATCCAAGAAGCTTCTTCAGCTCTGGCTGGACGGTGGGGGAGGCTGAAGAAGCTTCTTGGATGAACCAGAAAGTCCACTTGCCTCTTGACGAAAGAAAGAAAGAAAGAAAGAGAAAGGAAAGAAAGAAAAAGAAAGAAAGGAAAGAAAGAATGAAAGGAAGGAGGGAAGGAAGGAAGAAAGAGAGAGAGAAAGAAAGAAAGAAAGAAAAAGAAAGGAAGGGAGAGAGAGAGAGAGAGAGAGAGGAAGAAAGGAAGGAAGGAAGGAAGGTTTAGTGCACCCTGTTATTAACACAGCTGCCTGCAATTTCTGCTGGTTCGAATCTCTCCAAGGCTCAAGGTTGACTCAGCCTTCCATCCTTTCTAAGGTAGGTGAAATGAGGACCCAGTTTGTGGGGGCAATAAACTTTGTATAAATATACAAAAGGATGAAGGCTATTGCTTAGCGCATTGTAAGCCGCCCTGAGTCTCCGGAGAAGGGCGGCATATAAATCAAATAAAAAAAAAAGAGTGAAAGAAAGAAAGAAAGAAAAAGAAAGGAAAGAATGAAAGAAAGGAAGGAAGGAAGGAGGGAAGGACGGAAGAAGAGAGAGAGAGAGAGAAAGAAAGAATGAAAGAAAGAAAAAGAAAGAAAGGAAGGAGGGAAGAAAGGAAGGGAGAGAGAGAGAGAGAGGAAGAAAGAAAGGAAGGAAGAAAGAAAGAAAGAAAGAAAAGCGCCTTTGGGACACAACCGGGATCATTTTCCCCCTTTGGCCCATCTCAGCCGCCGCAACCCGCATTCTGCTCTTCAGCGCCAGCAGCAGATCCCCCTCGCTCCCCCCCCCCCGTTTGAAAGCCGAGCCTGGGTTGGTTTCTCGGAAATCAGCCCTGCCTTCCCCGCAGCCAGAAATCGAAAGTGGAAGTCGCGGCGGGCAGAAGTGCGCCTGCGCTGGAAAGTCCCGAACTCCTTGAGCAGACCCCTGCGGGAAACCTCGTGCCTAGCGACCAGTGACGACACGACCCTTTCGATTTTTTGATTGGGCCAGAGACGAGTTTTTTTTTCTTCTTTCTCTTAGAGGCGTTGTTCCCCCAGCTCCGCAGAGTCACTTCACTTTCGGGATCCGAGGAGCGTGGAAGGCGGTTTTCGGGGCTGCAAAAAACCCAAAAACCCAAGAACTATGGCAAACTCCAAAGAACTTCTCCTCTGGTGCGTCGTGCTGGTGTGCATCTCCGGCCTGACGGAAGCCACGGAAAGTAAGACCACTTTTCTGCTTCTCGCGATTGCGAATTCGGCGTTCCTGCCCCGAGTTCTTCTTCTGTCCGGCGGGGTTGGCAGCTGTTTCCTTAACCCGGGTTAGAAACGGGTGAATTGAGAAGCTGCTGTGCTTAAGATTTCCTCCCCCCCCTTTTTTATTATTGGTTGCATTTTTTCCCCAAGAATTTTTCTTCAAGAGTGGGGAGGGTCTGGAGGACCCCGAAACTCGCTGGGGACTTTGAAGGTGGGTTGGCAGGTCTCCTGGGTCTGTCCCGGGTTAGCCCAGAGGTTTGCGGGAAGATCGGCGGAGACGTCTTGCCTTCTCTTTCTGCGGCCTTGTATAATCTTTTGTTTCTTTTATATCCTGTTTTTGTTACTTTTACGAATAAGCTAGGAAATTCAATTTGCGTTTCCCGGGTCTGTCCCGGGTTAGCTCAGCAGTTTGCGGGAAGATGGGGGGGGTTGTAATGTTGAGATCAGCAGAGACTGTATCCTTCTATAATTTATTGATAAATCGCCTTCATGATGTTTTATAAATAATCTTGTTTCTTTTATATCCTGCTTTTGTTACTTTTACGAATAAACTAGGAAATTCAATCTGCGTTTCCAGGGTTTGTCCCGGGTTAGCAGGAAGATGGTGGTGGTGGTGGTGGGGTTTGTAAGTGTTGAGATCAGCCGAGACTTCTTCCCTCTCTTTCTGTAGCCTTCTATAATCTTATTTATTGATAAATTGCCTTCATGATGTTTTATAAATAATCTTGTTTCTTTATATCCTGCTTTTGTTATTTTTACGAATAATCTAGGAAATTAAATTTGTGTCTCCTGGGTCTGTCCCCGGTTAGCCCAGAGGTTTGCGGGAAGATCGGCGGAGACATCTTGCCTTCTCTTTCTGCGGCCTTGTATAGTCTTGTTTCTTTTATATCCTGCTTTTGTTACTTTTACGAATAAGCTAGGAAATTCAATTTGCATTTCCTGGGTCTGTCCCGGGTTAGCTCAGCAGTTTGTGGGAAGATGGAGGTTTTAGTCTTAAGGAGGTGAGCGGAGACTTCTCCCCTCCCTTTCTGTGGCCTGGTATAATCTTATTTCTTTATTTCTTGCCTTTATTATTATTTTTTTTTACAAATAATCTAGGAAATTAAAAAGAAAAAAACTGACTCCCTTGTAATACTTATGGGGACGGATGGACAGATCCGGTTGGAAGAAAAATAGGAGAATTGAATTTTCATTTTGCTTATTTTTTTTTTGTATTTCTGTTGATTGGGAAGTACAGGAAGGAAATGGGAGGGTTCCCTTTGTTTATTCTTCTATTTTTATTGCGTTTTAAAGCTGCCTAAACTTCACAGGATGGCTTAAAACTATTCCAAATCAATAAAAATCCATTTTATTCCCTAAAAGGCAGAGGTTGTGTATGATGAGTGAGGAACACGGAGGCCTGCGATGGCTGCCATCTTGTCTTTTGTTATAAACTTCATTTGTTTTTCTTCCCTTGGTCAGGTTTCTGATTTAGTGGTGCGGCTCAGTGCCCCAGATGCAAAAGGGAAGAAGGGGAAGACTTGAGTAGCAAGTATTTTCTTTGATTTGAAAGGGACGATGGTGTGCTGGAAAGAGGTCTTTCTGATACGGTGCATTTTCCGAAAATAAAATAGCCATGAAGTGCTCCTCTAGAGTTTCGCAGTAGTTGCTAGATTTATTTAGGAAAATAGAGAAAAACTTAAGAGTCTGATAAATTAATAGTGAAAAGAAGCTTGGGCCGTTAATTTTCTGACACTCAGCTGGCCTTTTTTTAAAAAATTTTGCTTTAAAAATATTTATTTATATTCTACTTTTATTATTTTTACAAAGAACTCAAGGGGATGAACATACCCCACACACTTTCTTCCTCCCCACCTCAACAACAACCCTGTGAGGGGGGGTTGGGCTGTGAGAGAGAGTGACTGGCCCTGGCCCAAAATCACTCAACTGCCTTTCATGCCTAAGGCGGGACTAGAACTCACTGTCCCTTGGTGATTGGCCCAAAGTCATCCAGCTGGCTTTCATAGCTAAGGCCAGAACTTGAACTCAAGACCCTCTGTTTCTAGCCTAGTAACAGAAAAACCAAAGGAACAAAACACAATTGTGATGGATACGTTGTCAAAGAAAACAACAACGATGCTTTAAAAAGGCGCTTTTCAAAATGTGACAACCAAAAAACAAAACAAAACATTTTGTTTGCTTTAAAAATCATTGGGTTTTTTTTAACTTGGGAACTTTTAATATATGTGGGTTTCAACTTATAGAGTTCCTCAGCCAACATGTTGACTGAGGAATTCTGGGAGTTGAAGTCTACACATCTTAAGAGTTGCCACGGTTGGGGTAAAAAAAATCTGCCCTAAAATGTATGTCATACTTTTATTTATTCTTTGTCTTTTTTTTTTTTTTAAATTTGATTTATATGCCGCCCTTCTCCGGAGACTAAGGGCGGCTTACAATGCGTTAAGCAATAGCCTTCATACTTTTGTATATTTATACAAAGTCAGCTTATTGCCCCCACAAACTGGGTCCTCATTTTACCTACCTTAGAAAGGATGGAAGGCTGAGTCAACCTTGAGCCTGGCGAGATTCGAACCTGCAGTAATTGCAGGCAGCTGTGTTAATAACAGGGTGCTTTAAACCACTGTACTACCAAGGCTCTTCCCAGAATTTGAGGTGGGGATGTGATCGCCATTACAATGATGGCAGCGTTCTGCGGTCACATGATCTCAGGGTGAATTTGATTTAAATCAAGTCGATTTAAATCACGATTTAATCAAGGCCCTGTGGGCATGGTGGAGAAAATATGGGCCAGATGGACCTGGATTTACAACATCTTCTCTTGTGTTTTTTCTCCCCCCCCCATCAACCTTGGTAAAAAATATATATATATTTTTTAAGACAAGCAAACATTTAATACACCAATCCTCCCTTCCCTGTGACACCTCGGTGTTATCTTCTAGGCTTCTTCTCCATCTTCCATAAGTTTCTTCTATCTTCATATTCATCCAAGCCATTCTAACGTTTCATTTCTAAATCAATATTATAGTCATCATTTGTACACTAGTATCAGCCCTTTATATCTCTTTTCCAACCAACTATAAAAATAATTCCATATGTTAAAATATTCTGATTCCTCCTTATCTTTAAACATCAAAGTTAATCTATTCATTTCTGCATTTCCCCCCAACCTTTAGAAGCTCCTTCGGTGCAAGTGTATTCCCGCCATCCTATATCCATTGGCAAGGAGAATGTTCTGCACTGCTTTGTGGAGGGTTTCCACCCTCCAAAAATCAACGTTACCCTTCTGAAGAATAATGTTGAAATACCCGAAGTCAAGCAGTCCGACCTCTCTTTCAAGGAAGACTGGACCTTCCAGCTTCTGACTTACGTTTCGGTGGTTCCCAATGGAAAAGATGAATATTCCTGCAGAGTGAGCCACCAGGCACTCAAGGAACCCAAGATCATGAAATGGGGTAACTACTTTGACTTGGCTTTCTATTCCGTTTCTTCTTCCCCCTCCCCATCCTTCCTCCATTTGAAACAGGAATAGTTAAGACGTCCTAGTCCAGTGATGGCAAACCTATGGCACGCGTGCCCGAAGTGGCACATGGAGCCATGTTGCCTGGCACGTGCGCCGTTGCCCGTTCCTCTTCTGGGTTTCTGGCACGCATGTGAACGGGATGATCAACTGGACTTTGTGCGCGCAGCAGTGCCGGAAACCGGAAGAGCTGGTCTTCTGTTTTCTGGCGTGAGTATGAGCGGCGGCCAGCTGATCGGTGCGTGCGCGTGCATGGCAGTAACCAGAAGTCTTTTCCTCTTTTCAGAAGAACCTCAAGAGAAAATGTACTTCTGGTTTCCAGAATGTGCATGCGTGCCGGCCAGCAAGATTGTTGATTGTTTTTATTATTACGGATTACATTAGTACACTGCCCAATTTCCAACCATTTTGGGCAGTTCACTTCTAAACATCATGGAATCTGTTACAGATCTGCTGTGGATCTATATGCTACTGCCGGATTCTGTTCTAGCCTTCCCTTTCCCATCACTTCCTTTTCTTTAAGACAATTTCTCTTGAGGTTCCTCTGAAAAATACTAACTCATTCTAAAAAAGCCTTGATAGAAAATGCTACCAGAAAGGTTTGCTTTTAACCATTTAAGACAAAAAAAAATAAAATAAAAAAAAAATAGGAGGTGTATTTCGTGTAGAGCATGCAAAGCACTAGCAAAGAATTAACTTAGCATCTGTAGGCCCTGAATGATTTGTTATATATTTGAAGAAATATGTGCTGAAAGTTTATTCTCTTTGTGTTCCACAGAGCAGGATTACTGATCCAGTAATCGCCAGCAAATAAGGTAAGAGATGGCTGTTTCACGAAAAGTATACTTCACAGGAAATACGAAAGTGTGTGTATTATTTTAATGTGTTGTATTAATACTCTGGA
Organism: Pantherophis guttatus; assembly: GCF_059756535.1. Lineage (NCBI taxonomy): Eukaryota > Metazoa > Chordata > Lepidosauria > Squamata > Colubridae > Pantherophis > Pantherophis guttatus. Next base: position 20,508,946 of record NC_142075.1, read on the forward strand.
AGTAAAAGATCAGCTTGCTGTCACAAAAGACAAAGCAGTAAGCAAAATGAAACCAACGCGGTTCAGCAAATATTTCAAACCAGTATTTCTCAAACTTGGCTACTTTAAGACGTGTGGACTTCAACTCCCAGAATTCCCCTGCCAGCATGCATGTATATTTATTTTATTTATTTATTTATTATATTTCTATACCGCCTTTCTCCCATAGGACTCAAGGCGGTGTACAGTCAAGAAAAATATAGACACACAAACATCATAAAATTGCTAATTAAAATTATTATTTAGTTTGGTCAATTAAATAAAACCCAGAATTAGATAACATTTAAAAAAAAATCATTCACATGTTCATATGTTTAGCCCCGCCTGTTGGAACATCAGGGTCTTGAGGGCACGGCGGAAAGCACGGAGATCGGGGATATTCCGTATCTCAGGGGGCAGTTCATTCCAAAGGGTTGGAGCCCCCACAGTGTGCATGTGTGTGCAGAATCCATATGATATACCAGTGACAGTGAACCTTTTTGGCACTGAGTGCCAAAACTGGAATCCACATGCATGCACATGCGTCAGAGCCCAAAAACCTGAAGCCAGCTGGCTGGTGTGGATGTGCGCTGGCCAGCTGATCTTCGTGTGTGCTGGAAACCGGAAGACCAGCACGCCATAGGTTCACCATCATGGTGATAATACTGTCAAACCTCCCCCCCAGCTAGCCACGCCCATAGGAAAAGGTAGATTTTTTTTTGGAATTTCCACCTATCTATCTCCGCACTCCCTTCGCCAGTTACCCCCATTTCCCTTCCTTTAGCGGCCCCAGCCCTAGCCCCACTTCCTCCCCCCCCACCTCTTTGTTTGGGCTGCTTACCTTCTGCGGTGGCTGGTCCATAGTCTAGAAGGCAAGCTGACCGGTGTTTTCGACAGCCCCCAGCCAGCCGCCACTGCTGGAAAGCGGCTGGCAAAAAGGAGGTGGCTGGCCACAAGCCGCCGAAAAGTACTGGTGGAAAAAACTGCTGCTGTTGCCGCCATGTTCTTCACACATGTGCATCCCATTGGACTTGCAAGGCAATGGGATGCGCGTGTGCGAAGAACATGGAGACAAACATGGCGGCCGGGGTGGACAACAAGGGACCAGTTTGGGGGCGTGGCCAGCTGGCCATCGCTACCGGTTTTGTTTTTAATTATTTTTTTTAAATTTTTTTTTTATTTGATTTATATGCCGCCCTTCTCCGGAGACTCAGGGCGGCTTACAATGCGCTAAGCAATAGCCTTCATACTTTTTGTATATTTATACAAAGTCAGCTTATTGCCCCCACAAACTGGGCCCTCAATTTACCTACCTTAGAAAGGATGGAAGGCTGAGTCAACCTTGAGCCTTGGAAAGATTCGAACCAGCAGAAATTGCAGGCAGCTGGTCTTAATAACCAGCTTAATAACAGGGTGCCTTAGACCACTGTACTACCAAGGTTTGGTGACCTTGGCCAAATTTCTGCCAATGGTTTGCACAAACCGGCTGAATACCACCTCTGGTTCATGTGCCTCGAAAGATTAAAACGTGGCAACTAGATCAACGTCTGTTAATCTGAGATGTTTCGCTTCCCATCCAGGAAGCTTCACCAGTCATGTGTCCTTACCCAAAGAAAGAGGTTGAAGAGGTTGTAGAAAAAATGCTTTTAAAAGTTAAAAAAAAAAAGTTAAAAAAATGCTACCCAGTCACATTACCCCACCACCAAGCCACGGCCACAGAACCGGTAGTAACAAATTTTACATTTCATCACTGCCTTGCACCATCTTTTGCAATCCTTAACAAGAACCCTGAACAACTCTTGCAATACTTTTAAAAGTACTTTCCCTGTATTTGCATGTTTTTATATTTTCAATATAGCCTTGTTAAGAGAGGCTCAAACACAGATGCAAATAAAAACAATTTATTTGGCTTTCCAATCCAGCCTAGAGTGTACTGTACCACATTTCTTGGGGGTTTTTTTAATGTAAAAATAATCTTTTTTTTTCCAGATTTGATGAATGATGCTTTAAACTACTATTTCTGCTGCTGATCTTTCTGAATGCTGTTTCTGCTTATCAATGACTGAAGAGCTCCAAATTCAACTTTTTAAAGCAATGCATTTTCAAGAAAGGATCAAAGATAGACATCACATCTTTATATAAATCAGCATTTGAGGCATCATGATTTTATAAAATGTTTTCTTTATTTAGAGTCATGGTCCATATAGAGTTACCATCATAAATATAATCACTCATAGAGTCTATTCTATTAGGGAGATAGGCAGTTCTTAAATATGACTGACCAATCAGTTAATTAATCTGAGTGTGAAAAAGTCATCACTTTTGCTTTACTGCTATGTTAACTCTTTTAGGAGTTAAGAGTATTTTCTTGTGTTATTGTGGAGATAAGAATGGAAAAAACTGAATTTTCTAAAAATGATAATTAAGAGTTTCCTTTTATAAATTGCTACCTGATAGGCTAGCTCAGTTGATAGTTTTACCTAACGTGTAAGTCCCTTTTGCTTTCCTCCACTAATGTACACATAACCCTCAATAAAAGTTGTCTAACAATGTTTTCTTTGGAAGTTCTTTGTGGCTTTGAATGGTTGAGTGAAGCATCTCAAAAGTAGTTTACAATAAAACATTAGGCTACATACCGGTAGTAATAGCAATAGCACTTAGACTTATATACCGCTTTACAGTGCTTTGCAGCCCTCTCTAAGTGGTTTACAGAGTCAGCCTATTGCCCCCAATAATTTGGGTCCTCATTTTACCCACTTCGGAAAGATGCAAATTTGAGTCAAATTGCTGGTAGCTGGTAGTCAGCAGAATTAGTCTGCAATACTGCATTCTAACCATTACACTATCATGGCTCTTAACCAATACATTAAAACAATATTCAGTTTTTAAAAATCATTGAGATGGGAAAAAGCGGGGCAGGGAAGCCAACATAAGCTACATGAGATCTGGCCAACATTCTCAGCTAAATTTAGCACACAGCACATGTTTAGGCCTTTAACAGCTGATGAAATAGGTTGCACAGACAATAATTTAGCAACGATATTTCTCAGAGTTGCATTGTATGAGGAATTTTTTTTGTCAGTAAATAATCCTAGTGGTATTTAGTTTATAAATAAATGCCTCGAAATCATAACGGTTTCACAAGATTTGAGGAGGGCTTTTTTTCCTGATGTAAAATTATAAAAAAAAGAGGTGTCAAATTTGTGCCTCTCTGGGAATATTGGATTACAATCAGTTTGGAAAGCAGTGCCAAGGAAAGAATAAAATAAGGGCCGTTTGACAGCTGTTACTCAGTTTGTTCTTGCTCTTGAGAGCTTCATGAAGAGGTTTGAGACTAAATCATTTCATAGGAAGCCAATGGAATCTTCTGGAAGAAGAAGACAGTTGGAGAGTGGCAGTTACAAGGCAGGACACTTGAAAGCAGGTTGAAAGCAGGTTAGTGAGGAACGTGGGCAAAGAATCAAAGTTTCCTCTGAACAATAACGCAAAGACTTTATTCTGCAAAATAGGTGAATTCCTTGAAATGCTATAAATGATAGATCATTGTAGAAATGGGTGGAAATTGGAAGCCGGGCTCACCAGGTCTTCTAATGCAACTTTTCCTACCTGGTGTCCACATGTGTGAAGATTGTTGTTGTTGCTACCCTGTTTGCCCCAAAATAAGACATCCCCTGATAATAAGCCCATTCAGACTTTTGAGCGCATGGCAATAAGACCAAGCGCTGATTTCAGGGTTCAAAAAAATATAAGACAGGGTCTTATTTTTGAGGAAACACGGTAAATAGACAAGCAGGGAGATAGACAGACAGACAGATATAGATTAGGTAGATGATAGATAGATAGAGACAGAGATAGATAGATAGATAGATAGAGACATGGATAGATAGATAGATAGATAGATAGATAGATAGATAGATAGATAGATAGATAGATAGATAGATAGATAATAGATAGATAGATGCAGTGGTGGGATTCAGCCAGTTTGCACCACTTTGGGAGAACCAGTTCTTAACTTTCTGAGCAGTTTGGTGAACTGGTTGTTGGAAGAAATCATTAGGGCAGAGAACCGGTTGTTAAATTATTTGAATCCCACCATTGGATAGATGAATAGATAGATAGATAGATAGATAGATAGATAGATAGATAGATAGATAGATAGATAATTAGATGGAAGATAGATGATAGATGATATAGCTACCCTGTTTTCCCCAAAATAAGACATCCCCTGCTAATAAGCCCAATCAGGCTTTTGAGCGCATGGCAATTAGGCCAAGCGCTGATTTCAGGGTTCAAAAAAGTATAAGACGGTCTTATTTTCGGGGAAACACAATATTATTTGTTTATAGTCATACCTTGGTATATGACTACTTCAAAACTTGTTGAATTTGGTATGTGATGCGTTTTGAAGTGAAAATGTTGTCCCGGTACTTGTCATTTCTCCTGATATTATTTCCGGCCGAAATAAAGGATCACGTGATAAGTCACATGGTTTGCTTGGGACTCATCATTTTTAGTACTCATCACACGGAATGAATGATGAGTGCCAAGGTAACCACTGTAACTTATAAGTCACCTGAATCATCCAAGCTCTGTCACTGAAGTTTTAAAATGGCTGAAGATCATGAGAATTAGGCAGCCCAACACATCTAAAGATCTCCCGGTGGGGGAATGCTGGTCCAAAGTAAATTTTAAACCCCACATGAAGGGACTACTTCACTTCCATATCAAGGTCAGCATCTTGCATCCTGGGAACATCCTGTCATTCTTAAATACTGGCATTGGTGTATGTGTGTTTTTTTTTATAACATTGGGACACTGAAGGACTAATAGAGTAACTCTGGCTATATTATTCCCATTTGTAATATGTAGCCAATCAACTGGCCAAATTTACCAGTGAAACCTTTTGATGGTTTACAAAGGTGACTTTGTTTAATTGGGCTGCGGGTTTTTCAATCGTTAAAAAACAAACAAACCAGGCATGAGAATTTAAAAGGAGACAGCAAACATCAGCCTTCCTCAATTGACCACTTTGGTAAGGGTGGGTGGATGTACTATCTCTCAGGATTATCATCAGAAGGACTTAACTGAGTCGCCATGGGCGAATAGGCAGCAATATAAATCTAATAAATAAATAAATACATAACTAACTAACTAAGTAACTAACTAACTAACCAACCAACCAACCAACCCTGGGAATTATACTCCAACATATCTAGAGTTTTAGAATTGGCAAAACTAATTTTACCTATTGTTGAATCTATCTCCCTCCCTCCCCCTCCCTTTCTCTCTGTTTCTCTCTCTCTCTCTCTCAATCATCTATCTTTCTCTCTTTCTCTCTCTATTATCTGTCTGTCTGTCTGTCTGTCAGTCCGTCCGTCCATCCATCCATCCATCCATCCATCCATCCATCCATCTATCCATCCATCCATCCATCCATCCATCCATCCATCCATCCATCATCTATTAAATTGAGTTACCTCTCATCTCATATCCAACAATTCTAGCTGAAATGAATCTAGCGAATTCATCAGATAATCAATTTTATTTTGGTTAAGGATTGTAGATTCCTTCAGTGATGGATTTGGAGGTGACCCCAGGTAGATGATCTACTAATCCAACCGTTGTCATTTAAGACCATCGTTCTCATGCATACTTTCTTCCCTACTTCTGATTGTTGCTTTAGTGTTTGCTCTTTCCAGTACAATGTCCACTTCCACCAGCAAAAATCCGTCCTCTTCCTCGCTCATTTCCCTAAACGATCGAGCAGTGAGCCCGATTCTTGCCAGCTCGTCAAACACCTCGTGGGACCTGAATGCAGATGACTTCACCAAGGAGTTGTCCTGTTCTCTTTGCCTCGAACTGTTTAAAGAGCCGGTCATTCTACCTTGCGGCCATAACTTCTGCAAACCTTGCCTGGAGGCCATCTGGAATAGAAACGGCGTTTTCTGCCCAGAATGTCACGTCAATGTTCCTGACCGTAAGTTCATAATCAACCAAGCCTTGGAAAAGATGGCGGAGAAGATTAAGACTTTTCACGTGGGAGGCCAACAGCAGAAATGCATGGAGCATGGAGAACCACTGACTCTCTACTGGAAACCCCAAGGGAAATTAGCTTGCTTCACCTGCCGAGAAGCTCAGATGCCCAAAGACCAATGTACTCAGTTTCTCCTCATCCCTGATGCAGTGCAGATATATACGGTAAATGACATGCTGAAACCTGATTTCACAAATGGTCCTGTGACCCAGTCAAAGGCCCTTTAGATGTTCCAGCACAGGGGTCTCCAACCTTGGCAACTTGAAGCCTGGAGGACTTCAACTCCCAGAATTCCTCAGCCAGTTTTGCTGGCTGAAGAATTCTGGGAGTTGAAGTCCGCCAGGCTTCAAGTTGCCAAGGTTGGAGACTCCTGTTCCAGCAGATTCCCCTCTTAATGTTTTGCAGTATTTCTCAAGCCCTGTAACTTTAAGCGGTGTGGACTTCAACTCCCAGAATTCCGCAGACAGCATGTTGGCTCTGGAATTGTGGGAATTGAAGTCCACACCACTTAAACTTGTTGAGTTTAAAAAAAAAAAACACTTGCGTTCTGTTCGAAATGACCCACGTTTCAAGGATGATGACCCACTTTTGAAGGCTAAGGATTTGGGGCTGAGAGAAGTTGCTTTTTAATCTAGTTAATCTGGAGCTGTAACTTCCCATTATGTCTACAGGAAAGGCTACTCACGTTGAGACTTCAGCTCAGGTCTATCCTGGTAAAACTGGAGGTGTTGAAGAATGCTCAGGAGGAGAAAATATCTAGTCATAAAGTGAGTATGCATGCGTAAAGTGAGTATGAATGATAGCAGTGTGTCCCAATATTTGAGGGGCTGCCACAAAGAGGGGGTCAACCTATTCTCCAAAGCCAGAGGTCTGCAACCTTAAACACTCAAAGAGCCATTTGGACCTGTTTTCCACAGAAAAGAAAACACCGGGAGCCACAAAACTCTTCCCGTGCCTGACTATTTCTTGAGTGGCCACAAAACTAGCATATGTTGTTGAATTAAACATTCTGTTTTCTTCTGAAGCTTTTCTTTTCTTGCAACATATTTATCCCCTCCCCCCATTTTGAACCCAAATAAATATACTGCAAGCCAGTAAAATCAGAATCATTTTTCTTTCTTGGTAGCCATTATTAAAAAGAGGAAATAAGTCAAAAGCAATGTTGCAAAAGCTCATTTACGGTGTAATTATTGTCCCATGGTAAATAACAGATCAACAATCAGAATCCATATCACTAGCGTCCGTTAATTGCATGGACTTTATTTTCAATCTCTCTCTCTCCCTCCCTCCCTCCCCCTCTCTCTCTCTCTCTCTCTTTAATTTTCAGGAAAACAAATTACAGCTCCAGTACCATATCTCCTTGGAGTTCCTAAAGCTGCACCAGTTTCTTCACACCAAGGAGAAAATGCTAATTCATCAGTTAAAGGAAGAGAGCGAAATCCTTCTGCAGGAAATGGAAGGAAACCTAAACAAACTCCAAGACCGATCACAAACTGCAAAAGACACTTTGGTCTGCATTCAGGCTCGGTTGTACCAGCAAAATTCTGCCGGTTTCCTAAAAGTAAGATTGCCAGATTACATAGTTGCATGTAGTTTGGGATGATGCTTGCTGGAGTGTTAGACGTGTAGGACTCAGGGGCATCTGCTTAGCATGGAGAAGAAGGACATAGTTGAGAATTACGACGTCAAGTAGACAAGGTCAGAGATGAAGCTGGCAGCCCATCTGGCTTTAAACTCATTTCATATAGATTTTAGATAGGTATGAAGTAGGGGTGAAATCCAGCAGGTTCTGACAGGTTCTGGAGAACCGGTAGCGGAAATTTTGAGCAGTTCGGAGAACCGGCAAATACCACCTCTGGCTGGCCCCAGAGTGGGGAGGGAATGGAGATTTTGCAATATCTTTCCCCTGGAGTTGGGTGGGAATGGAGATTTTGCAGTATCCTTCCCCTGCCACGCCCACCAAGCCATGCCCACAGAACCGGTAGTAAAAACATTTGGATTTCAACAACTGGTATGAAGATCCCCAGGTGCCTTCAAAACTGTGAAGGCCACTGAGAATTTTGAAATCTAATCTTTGCTTTGCTGAATTATATTTATACTTATAAATGGGTCGAAAGGGAAGGTAATTTAGAAATGATCCTTCTTCCTTTTCTCTTGTTTTTTTTTTTTTTTTCTGACAGGGAATAAAGCCATTTGTAGAACGGTGAGTACATGTCTATAAGGAAATATTTTGAAATGATCATAGCAGAGTTCAAGAGTAGGAAAAAATATGAAGATAAACCACAAAATCTGGACCATTCCCATTGGTTGACCTGATTTGTATGCGGCTGCATATTCTGCTCTGTGTGAAGGACCCAAACAGGCATAAATACATAAGGTTCTTCTCTTTAGATTGGGAATCCTAACATTCAACCCTTCAGCATCTATGTACTGTTTCTTCTGTCTTGATGCAAACACATGTATCAGTGTTCAAACAATGAATGGGTTTCAATAGAAGAGAATAGTTCTGTCTGTCTGTCTGTCTGTCTGTCTGTCTGTCTGTCTGTCTGTCTATCTATCTATCTATCTATCTATCTATCTATCTATCTATCTATCTATCTCTGTCTATCTATCTCTGTCTATATCTATCTCTGGCTCTATCTATCTCTGTCTATATCTATCTGTCTATCTATATCTATCTATATCTATATCTCTGTCTATCTCTATCTATCTATCTATCTATTTATGTCTATCTATCTATCTCTGTCTATATCTATCTATCTCTATCTGTCTATATCTATCTATCTATCTATCTATCTATCTATCTATCTATCTATCTATCTATCTATCTATCTATCTATCTATCTATCTATCTCTGTCTCTCTCTCTCTATTTATCTATCTATCTATCTATCTATCTATCTATCTATCTATCTATCTATCTATCTATCTATCTATCTATCTATCTATCTATCTACCTATCTCTTTCTGTCTGTCTGTCTGTTTGTCTGTCTGTCTATCTATCTATCATCTATCTATCTACCACATTTCAGTCATCTCTAATTTCTAGATTCTGTCCACATTTTGCATCCTTTTCGGTATTCAATAAAGGAGACAATTTGTAGCTCAGGTTTGAACTAAGGGATCCTTCGTGCTCTCTGAGCTTGGTGTTTTCTTGCAGACGTTTCATTACCCAACTAGGTAATATCATCAGCGCATGGATGCTGTTATCTAGTTGGGTAATGAAAAGACTGCAAGAAAACAACCAAAATCAAAGAACACCAAGGGCCCTATAACAAATAAGTTCATTGGCCTGTGTTGCCACTTCATTTTTTCCTCCTTAGTTCCATGCATTTATATCAGACAGGAGGAAATTCCAGGGATGATGTTGCATCAAACACAGCTCTTTCCCATATAGTAGTTTGAGGACAACGCATACAATTCTTTGAGGCAGGAAGTGTTCCTCAGTGCGTTGCTCTTAGCCGGTATATCCCAAGGGAATAGTCGTTTCTGCAATTACAGCAATAGCATTTATATACCGCTTCATAGTGCTTTTACAGCCCTCTCTAAGCGGTTTACAGAGTCAGCCTCTTGCCCCCAACAACCTGGGTCCTCATTTTACCTGCCTTGGAAGGAGGGAAGACTGAGTCTGAACCTTGAGCCTGGAGAGATTCGATCTGCCAAATTCCAAGCAGCCGGCAGTCAGCAGAAGTAGCCTGCAGTACTGCACTCTAACCACTGCGCTACCACAGCTCATTATGTGCCAGATTGTTAAGGATATTGTTGTGTTAACCAACCAGCAGAGCAAGTGCACAGAGAAACGGTACTGAGAGCAATGAATACAATACATACAAACTGGTTTAACAAAGCTTTTACTTTGTAGTGAAAAACAATTGCATAGTCTTTTAGTCAATCCAAGTCTTTAGCCATTCAAATCAGTCCGAAGTTACAGAGTTACAGTTATCCTTTTACCATACAAACAGCAATTCAACGCTGGTAACAAATCACGATGGTAGCATATCCATCCACGTCTTCACACACGACAGTAACAGTTCCAACCAACAAGCCAAGCAGCAAGTCAAGCAATGATGAGAGCAGGTCCAACAATGACTATAGCTCGGCTTCCTTCTTATATACAGTTTACACTAGTAATTATCCACTTAAGATAAGTGAAGACAGCAGTGCAATGACTCAACAGTACAATTATGATAATTGCAGTCAGCAGTTAGTCAGCAGTCAGTTACAATGACTCAGCAGTACAATTACTCAGCATTACATCTTATAGTTACAGAATACATTTAAAGTTATAGAACACATATATTGCCTGGACAACTTGTTAGACTTACACCATATCCTAACACAGATTATCCCACATCACTGCCACATTTAACTAAGTCTACAAATGTCTTGTGTAGGATGGAGAACAAAACCGAAAGTTCATCTCTGGGACAATTAGTGACCGGGATGCTGAACTCTGGAGAATTCAAGGGCCCCATGCATTATGCGATGTGGAAAGAAATGAGAACCATCCTTAATCCAGGTAAAGAAACAACCAGATCCAGTTTCTTGATCTTAACTGAAATTGATTCCCCACCCCACCCCACACACATTCCTATTATAGAAGAAGGGATGGGGAAGCTAATGCAACTGCTTGAGATGGTGAAAGAAGTTATTCTGATTAAGGAAAATCTAACTTTGCTTCCCCCCGTTGGGCTTCTTGCTAGTCACTGAAAGAAATGCACGTTTAATTTTGGGATTTGACACTTGGAACTGTTTATGATGATATAAATACTATAGCTCTTGATTTTAGAATAAGAGGTTAATGCATTTCATATCTATACCAAAGAAAGTTAGTATATTGTATACAGGGGGTTCGCAGGGGTTCGGGAGAACCTCTAGCTAAGATTCCATGCAGTTTGGAGGACCCCCAAATCCCACTCCTGGCTAGCCCCCCACCCCCACCCCGCCCTGCCCATCCCAGGAGCCCCATGGGGCCCGTTTTGGATGCAGGTAAGTGCAGGGTGCGGGCGGAGGCTCGGGGAGGGCGAAAAACGGGCCTACTGGAAGTTTGGGAAGGGCCCATTTCCGGCCTCCAAAGGCCTCTGGAGCCTGGGGAGGCCGTTTTCACCCTCCGGGAGGCCCGAGAAAAGCCTCCGGAGCCTGGGGAGGACAAAAACAACCCCCCGCCCCCGCCGTGGTGCAGGAGGCGAATTAGGCCATGCCCACCATGGCCACACCCACCCAGCAACCGGGCAGAGAACCCCTTGCTAAAATTTTTGAAGCCCACCCCGATTGTATAGATAGGGCTTGTTTATTGCGTGTCAAGTCTTTGGGAGGCATCTCCCAGGCTTCACCGATCATATTCCTTCCTTCTCCAGACATCACCTTCGTCACCTTGGATCCTAACACAGCCCACCCCAACTTGATCCTCTCCGAAGAGTTGACCTGCGTCTGGCATAACGACATAAAGCAGATTCTTCCAGATACTCCCGAAAGATTTGATTGCAGCGTTTCGGTCTTAGGTTCTGAAGGATTCACCACCGGGAAGTACTATTGGGAAGTGGAAGTGAAGAAGAAGAGCAAGTGGACTTTAGGGGTTGTCCGGGAAAGCATTAACCGGAAAGGGAATTATCCCCTCTCGCCCAAGGAAGGCCACTGGTTGATCAAGCTGAGGAATAAGATCGAGCTAAAGGCCGTAGATGTCCGTCCCAAATGTCTAACCTTGCTTGGCCGTCTGTCCAGAGTGGGGATCTATTTGGATTACGAAGAGGGCCAGGTATCCTTTTATGATGCCGTGTCCATGTCTCACCTCTACACCTTCATGGACACTTTCACCGAGAAGGTGTACCCCTACTTTTGCCCATGTCTCAATGACTCTGGAGAGAACAAGGAACCACTGAGAATCATAGCTTTCAATATGTAGAAGCACGGTGAAGATGGAGATGTCTCCTCAGCTCTGAGCCTGGCTCTGTGGGAGCTTATAGGATTGTGGGTTACAACCCCAGGGCCGGTAGAAGGACCCAGCCAGTTCCCTTGGACTTCTGATGGGGTTTACTCCTCACTCTTTGAAAGAGTAGAGTAGTTCCGTTGTCCCTTTCTGTGGTTCAGCTAGGACAAGCGTCATGTTTTGAAAAGGTAGCCAATGCCTCCTTGACCACTTAAAAGAGCATCTCCAATGGGATCATCCGATTTCTTTCCGGGAGAATTTCCGACTGTAAGGTTGAGCAGAAGGATGTATCCCAAGCTATTAGTGTTCCATTCCATAAAATAATAATAATAATAATAATAATAATAATAATAATAATAATAATAATAATAATAATAAAGGTATCTTGATCAAATCAAAATAAAATGTTAAATTTAAGCATGGATTTTTTTCCCCCCACCGCCGCCTCTCCTCCTGATGTTTGATGGGAAGCTCCCTTCCTTCTTCAAAACTGGTGTGAAAACAGGCAAATGTTCAGAAACTCGAGGAAATAATAACTGGCCAAACATCATTCCCCCAGATTTTTTAAAAAATCGGTTGCACAGGTAGTCCTTGACTTAACGCCGCACCTGGGGCCAGATTTCCCATTGCTAAGCGAGACGGTTGGTAAGTGAGGCACGCACGTTTTTACCTTTTTCCGTTTTACCTTTTTCTTAGCACCTTTCAGCAAATTACCTCACTTGTTAAGCGAATCGTACGGTCATTAAGCAAGTCTGGCTTCTCCCATTGACTTTGTTTGTCGGAGGCTGGCTGGGAAGATGGTGCCCACATGCCAGCTGCCAAATGCTCGAATTGTGTGTGTGTGTGTGGGGGGGGGAATGCTTTGACAGGGGTGTGATAGTCGTAAGTCACTTTATTCTGTACCCTAACTTCAAACAGTCACTAAATGAATAGTTGTAAGTCAAGGACTACCTGTATTGGTGAAAAGTCATCCAGCCTAAAGAAAGGCCCAAATCTATTATTGCAGTGGGTGGATTTGCTGTTTCAAAAAAGAAAAACAAAAAAGGAACACCCATAAATATTTATATATTTGCAATCACTTTTTGTGTTTGAGATCCATGGTTACTGTCAGGAACTCAGCAGTTGTGATGACTTCACAGCTCCTGCACAAATTCAGAAGCCTGACAAGCACCATTCCAGCTAACCAATGTTATTAACAGGCAGACATTTTCATCAGATCTCTTTTTAAATAAAATGTGTTCGTTGGAAAAGGACTCCTCCTGATCTTACCGCCCCAGAACCTGCAACATCTGGAACTACAGGTAGTCCTCAACTTACAACAGTTCATTTAGCGAGATTTTAGTTCAAAGCTACCACGGCACTGAAAAAAGCGACTTACGTTTTTCACGCTTATGGCCTTTCCAGCATCCCCCACGGTCACTAAATTCGTGACTGTGGGGGATGCTGGAAAGGCCTATGAAACTGACTCATAGTTATGACGGTCACAGAGTCCCAGGGTCCCCTTTTGCGACCACCTGACAACCAAATTCAACAGGGAAGCCAGATTCACTTAACAACCGTGTGTGCAAGTAACTCAACAATGCAGCGATTCACTTCACATCCGTGGCAAGAAAGCTCGTAGAACAGAGCCAAACTCAGTGAACGAATGGTTCGCTCAGCCACACAAACGCTGGCCTCCATTAGGGTCGTAAGCCGAGGACCCGCCTGTACTCCAAAGCGAAAACCAGCTGTCGATCTGAGTTACTCTTTGCCTTCTGTTGGTTTGAAAGATCGTTCTTAGCACGGCGGCTGTTCGCATGATTGACATGTTGCAAAAGTCGGTGTTTGGAATCTGCCGAGCTGGTTTCAGGGCCTCTTTTTACGCCTGGATTTAGCTGCCCTTGGAACATCCCGACCGGACAGGAGACCCCCATCTCCCACCCCCCACAATGAAGAAGGAAACACAGTCTGTGATTTGCATGCAACCTCCATGCATATTAATGGGCTCCCGGGTGCAAATGCGTGCAAGAAGACAGGACATGTGTGCAAACCACTTTCTTCCATGGGTGGGCGGAGACATTTTTGGGGCCTTCATTTGGATGGAAAGGAAGTATATGGAGCTTTGGGAGGCCCCCGCTCGGCCTCACGGCGGGATGTTTAGGGGCCGCAGCGCCTGGTTCTCGCAGAGCGTCCCCCCAGGGATTCGCCGCCTTTGGGGTGAGGGAATCCCTGCCGGTGGGGGGGGGGAGAGGGAGGAAAGCAGGGAAAGCCCCCATTGGGAGTGATGGGGCCCAAGGCTTCCCCCAGTTGAAATTAAGGGCTGCTGGTGATATCGGCTAGGGAGAAGTCAAAAAAGTCAAAATGGCGCCCATGCCATTGAAGCCCCCTCCCCCCAAAAAAACTTTTGAATTTTGTTCATGGCGGCTGGGGGCATGGACCTAGAGCCCCCGCAAAGCCAGAGGAAAATTTCTCTGCCTGGAAACGCTGAACCTGGAACAGCTGGTAATCTTTTTAAGAACCATCACAGGTAGTCCTCGAATTATGTCCGCAAAAGAGGACCAGAATTTCCGTCCCTAAGCAAGGCGGTTATTAAGTGAGCCGCACCCAACTTCGTGACTTTTTTTTTTTTTTTTTTTTTTGCAAACCACTGCCGCTGTTCAGTGAATCATGGCGTTGTTAAGCGAATCCAGCTTTCTCCCATTGACTTTGCTTGCCGAAAGCCAAGCAGGTAGGCCGCAAATGGCCACCAGATAACCCTGGGACGCTAAAAGCCTGTGCCCAAATTTTAATCACGTGTCCGTGGAGATGTTGCGACGGCCGTAAGTGCAAGGAGCGGTTGCTGAGTCACTTTTTTTTCGGGGCCACCGGAACTTCAAACAGTCACTAAACGAAAGGTCGCAAGTCAAGGACTATCTATATCAGGGTTTTCCAAAAAATCTAGATTTTTTTTAACTTTTCCGTCTTTTTCCGAGAAAAAACGAACTCTTGGAAGACCATGTCATTTGCAAAGAATATACCCTACAGGTAGTCCTCGACTTACGACTACAACTGAGCCCCAAGTATCTGTTGCTAAGTGAGAGGCTTATTAAGTGAGATTTTGCCCCATTTTACACCTTTTCACCGTTGTTAAGCGAATCCCTGCTGTTGTTAAGTGAGTTAAACAGTGGTTAAGTGAATCTAGCTTCCCTGTGGACTTTGTTTGTCAGAAGGGGGTCGTATGATCCCCGGGACAATGCAACAGTCATAAATATGAATCACTTGCCAAACCGTCTGAATTCTGATCAGGTGACCAAGGAGATGCTGGAACGGTCGTAAGTGTGAAAAACGGTCATGAGTCACTTTTTTTCAGTGACGTAACTTCGGTCACTAAATGAACTGTTGTAAGTCGAGGACCACCTGTATTGTGACTTCACCTTTTGCGTTGCATGATCAAGGACCTTCCTTGTGATCTTTTTCTGCAGTTGGTGAAGGAGGGGTGATTGTGAATTTGGAAGCTGCCGATTATCTCTTCAGCAGCAATGCTTCTCACCCGGATACAAAAAGGTATCGCAACTCCGCTTGGATCAGTATCTTTTTTTAGATTAGATTAACAGAGCTGGAAGGGACCCTGTAGGTCATCTAGTCCAACCCCCCCCCGCCCAAGCAGGAAACCTTTCACCATTTCTGAAAAATGGCAGTCCAATCTTAGAGGATCTTATTTTTCTAATCCAGTTTTTAATCTAGTTTTGGTCACCACAATGTAAAAAAGATGAGGAGACTCTAGAGCACGGGGAGCACGGGGGAGGGGGCGCACACGCATGCATGCCCACACCCATAATTCAATGCATCCCGCCCCCCCATGCATGCACACGTGACCCCACCTGCGCTCCCCTGGTTTTGGCATGGTGGCCCGTTTTTCATCCTCCCCAGGCTCCAGAGGCTTTCTTGGAGCCTGGGGAGGACGAAAACGGCCTTCCCCCCTCCGCCCCCGGAGGCCCTTTGGAGGCTGGAAATGGCATGTTTCCCGATTTCCAGTGGGACCGGAAGGCCGAAAATCAGGTGGCTGGTGCGCTCTTGCGCGCTGGAGCTAAGATAGGGCAACGCTCGCGTGCCCACAGATATGGCTCCGCGTGCCACCTGTGGGACGCGTGCCATAGGTTCGCCATCACGGCTCTAGAAAGAGTGCAGAGAAGATCAACAAAGATGATTAGATGGCTGGTGTTTAGAATTTGGTTATTTAACTAAGAGCTGCGAGTGAGCTGCGTGGTAGCCTAGAGGTGAAGACGCTTGCTTTGCACTCGAAAGGTTGCGAGTACAATTCAAGGCAGCGGCAAATGTTTCTCTAGCAGGGCGCAAAGAGAAAATATCTGCTGTGAACTCCATGCAGGTGTCAGGAAGGGCATCCAGATAGTAAATGCTCAGCTCTATTCAGCTTCACCCGACTGTACCACGAATAAAAGGATTAAGAGGTCGTAAAAAGAAAAAAAAATTAAGAACTGTGAGTCTTCTAGAGTCTTGTGTCGTATAGATAATAACGCATATACATAAATGAACACACACATACCCACTGCACCACAAAAATGGACACCACATTGTAAAAAATGCCTGCTGCAGGTATTTAATAGAGACAAAGAAATTGCTTTATACTACTGACTCACGGACTTACCAGAAATGTTCTGCTTTCTGCAAATCTTCACTTCCTTCCCTTGGGAAGTTGAGATCTAACGCAATGTAAGCAATAAATAAATAAATAAATAAATTGTTTCACAATTTAATAATTTTCCTTCTTCTTTTCCCAGAATACACCAAAGTTTAGACTATCTGGAGGACCGAGTCATGGTTTTTCATTCCTGCTTTCTTACTGCGAATATCAAGGCCAAAACAAAACATACCGTAGCTCTAGGACATTTCGTTCTCCTACCAGCCAGCTTGCAACAAGGTAGTACGCATGGACCAGAATGAGTAATAGGTTTAATAACAACATCAACATCTGCCTGTTCTGGGTCCTTGGGGAGGACTCAAAAAGTGGACAAAAATGCCAGACATCTGTCTAACTGCACATCCTTGTTCTTATATGTGTCCCATGGCATTCCTTAGCCCTAAATTCAACAGATGATGTTTTCTTTCTTTCTTTCTTTCTTTCTTTCTTTCTTTCTTTCTTTCTTTCTTTCTTTCTTTCTTTCTTTCTTTCTTTCTTTCTCTCTCTCTCTCTCTCTCTCTCTCTCTCTCCTTCCTTCCTTCTTGACTTCTTTCTTTCTTTCTTTCTTTCTTTCTTTCTTTCTTTCTTTCTTTCTTTCTTTCTCTTTCTCTCTCTTTCTCCTTCCTTCCTTCCTTTCTGACTTCTTTCTTTCTTTCTTTCTTTCTTTCTTTCTTTCTTTCTTTCTTTCTTTCTTTCTTTCTTTCTTTCTTTCTTTCTCTCTCTCTCTCTCTCTTTCTCCTTCCTTCCTTCCTTCCTTCCTTCCTTCCTTCCTTCCTTCCTTCCTTCCTTCCTTCCTTCCTTCCTTCCTTCCTCTTTCTTTTGCTGTCACCAGAGAGCAAACAGGAGTTCTAGGAAATTCATATCCTTTGTCTCTGTTTATTATTCACCCTGAAATGATTGCAAAAGCTCGTTGTGAGGGGTGGGAGGAATAACTCTCTAGAAATAAGTGTAAAATTGTCAGTGCGATCAAGATGTTCAAAGTACTTCCTTCCGCTTTCTAATGGATGCCTGCATGCTTGCGTGAAATGTACACCTTGCTTTTTGCTCTGGGTGGACTATATTAGAGCACCAGGTCCTGCAGAAAAGAACTATTGCTGAGCACATTGTAAGCCGCCCTGAGTCTTCGGAGAAGGGTGGCATATAAATCAAATTAAAAAAAAAAAAAAACCTGTATAAAAGAACAGCTGATATGTTTAGCAAGAAAACTCCTTCAAACAGTTGCAACTACATATATTATAAACAGAGATATAATGGAGTGTGGATTTGCACATTTATAGCTATGCGTGCAAGTGAGCTCCATTTGTTTTTCTAACTATATCAGGTTTGTGCCATATTGTAAGCATGGGATGAATCTCTTTAGAAATTTCCCAGGTGGGGAGATAAATTTCCAGTTAAGGCTGGGAAATAGATGTTGTTATTCTATTATAAATGATGCATCATATTTAATTACTGTGCATAAATTTGGCAGCCAGTGTAATTGCTAGTACAGAATGACTCTGTTATTACATTAATAATGGAATAACTTTTCCCTTCTTGAGCGGTTTTTCTTTTTCTTTTTCTTTTTTCCTTTTGCCTTCACTGTAGAAATTAGAAAAAAAATTGGCCACTTTATATGGGAACAGATAACCAGTCCAGTCCAGGACTTACACTACAGTCCACTTACACTCCAGGTAAGAAAAATATCTAGAAGGCAACAGTTAACAATATTATTATTATAAAACCCAAACTTTCTACTTTAGAATAATATTATTGCCTGGTATTTTGAATTTTCTTATTTTTCATCAGGCAAAATTGTTCATAGAAGGTGACTACTGCCCCATATAAGAAAATAAGATTAATGGGGCTGATTGAATTTCTTTTATAAATTGGCATAGCCAGATGGAGTAATGAGAAATTAGAAATTAAGGTTGTTTTTCTGTCCACAGTCTGGTCCAACTCCTGAGTCAAAAAACATCAAGAAGCAAGAACAGTTAAGAGACAAGAAAGAACTGGAGAAATGGTATAAATTTGAATGGAATCAATAATAGGAGATTGATATGTATTGAATAGTAATGTATTGACTGAGAATGACTAATTAATCTAATTAATGACTAATTAATCTAATTAATGACTAATTAATCTAATTAATGACTAATTAATCTAATTAATCTGTTGGCTCTTGAAAATGATTAATCGGAGCAAAGCCTATATCCTTGATCCTTAGTTAGCAAGATGATAGATAAGAAAAATAATAAACTGAAATTAAAAGCATCTCTTCTCACTATATTTCTCCATAGAGGGGTTGGACTAGAAGATTCCAGCCCTAGGATTCTAATATTTATGTTTTTTTGCAGCCAAGGTCCAAGGACATCTGAAACAGGAAAGCTAACATACATTCCTCTTCAAGATTATCCATCAAGTAACATGGTGACAGGTAAATAAAATATGTGATGAATGAGTTATTAAGACACATAATTCAGAAGATCAATGACTCGGTGCTGTATTCTAATGTCTCATGATGCTGGACAAATGTTAGAGGATGTTGTGGGAGACATTCATCTCTTCCTCTCTCTCTCTCTCTCTCTCTCTCTCTCTCTCAACTCCCCTTTTATGATCCTGTAATCCCTTAATTCGGGATAGAGTCGGGATGGAGTTGAGCATTTACTGGCCAGATGCCCTTCCTGACACCTATGGGGAGTTCACAGCAGATATATTTTTCTTTGCACCCTGATAGAAAAACATCTGCCGCTAGCTAGGATTGAACTCTCAACTTTCTGAGCGGTGGCGAATGTCTTCACCACTAGGTCTCCATGCTGTTCTATCCCCCACCTTTCTCTTCTCTCTCTCTCTTTCTCTCTCCCCTCTTTTCTCTCTCTTGTTTGTCTATCTATATTATCTATCTCTATCTAGCTGTCTGTTTGTCTATCTATCTATCTATCTATCTATCTATCTATCTATCTATCTATCTCTATCATCTACCTAATCTATATCAATCTATCTGTCTGTCTATCTGCCTGCCTGCCTATTTATCTATATCATCTATCTTCCATCTAATAACTATCTATCTATCTATCTATCTATCTATCTATCTATCTATCTATCTATCTATCTATCATCCATTCATCCACCCACCCACCCACCCATCCATCCATCTATCTACTGGTATCTGTCTGTCTGTCTGTCTTTCTGTCTTTCTGTCTGTCTGTCTGTCTATCTATCTATCTATCTATCTATCTATCTATCTATCTATCTATCTATCTATCATTATCTGTATAATGTATATTTATTAGCATTTCTTTTCTAGGTTATACTTCTGAGAAAGTGTTGAAGAAATTTCTCGGGGAGATACGAGATTTCATTCCTGGTTGTTCTGGTTATTTAGCATACTGGATTCCAAACGAAGCCAATGTTTTCTCTGATGTGAAGATGAAATTAAAGAGGAAGTCATGAATAACTTTGGATCCTTATGAAGAACAAAGTTTGTTTCTCAATTAACTTCCCTGCAGTTTTTATTCCTTCTTCTTTTTTTACAGTAGAGTTTGGAACGTTATTCTTGCAAAAGCTGTTAAGCGCAAATGTTGTGAAGTTTCACACTGCTGTTTGTGTGGATGATTCAATCCGACCAATTTAGGGCGTATCCTGTTCTTAGAATTCCAGTTATTAAAATGTTGCACTGTTTAATGAAATCGATGCGTTTTCGATTCGTTGTGTTTTGACTTTTGCTCTGCCATGAAATATGAATGTTTTTATTTATTTAGATCCCCCCTTTATTATTTTTATAAGTAATGCAAAGTGGATAACACATTTAATACTCCTTTCTCCTCCTGTGTTCCCCACAATAACCCTGTGAGGTGGGCTGGGGTGAGAGAGAGAGCAACTGGCCCAAAGTCTCCCAGTTGACTTTCACGCTTACGGCGATACTAGAACTCACCGACTCCTGGTGATCGGCCCGAAGTCACCCAACGAACCGGTTTTGATTAATGATTGGGAATATCAATTGTTGGTTTCATCCATATTTATTGCTCACAGAGGTCTTTTGGAAAGGCACAAAAGGATCTAAATTGGGAGCAAGTCATTATTTTTAAAATATTAACTTTCTCTGCCAGTGGTGAATTAGTGCCAGTCTTGTCCAGACTATGCCAGAAGGTGGAAGCATTGAGCCAGCCATAACTGATCTCCAAAAAAAAAAAAAAAAGAAGAAAAAGAAAAAGAAAGAATTAAGCAATATAAATACTTGAGTTAGAATAGAATAGAATTCTTTATTGGCCAGGTGGGATTGGACACACAAGGAATTTGTCCTTGGTGCATATGCTCTCAGTGTACATAAAAGGAAAAAAAAATACATTCATCAAAAATCATAATATACAACTGAGTGAAAGTCATAGGTGACTAATAAACAATCAAATCATATTAGGAAACAAATAAAGGTAAAGGTAAAGGTGCCCCCTAAAGGTAGTCGTTCCCAACTCTAGGGGGCGGTTGCTCATCTCTGTTTCTAAATCGAGGAGTCAGCACTGTCCAAAGATGTCTCCGTGGTCATGTGGCCGACATGACTAAACGCTGAGGTCATCTTTTAGGTCATCTAGTCCAAACCCCCCTCGTCCAAGCAGGAGACCCTACACCAGTGGTCCCCAACCCCCGGTCCGCGGACCGGTGCCGGGCCGTGGAGTACCTGGCACCGGGCCGCGCAGCGGCCGGGGGACAGGAACGCTTCAGCGCAAAGGCTCCTGGGCCGTGCGCAATGGGCCTGCGCAAAAGCTCCTGGGCCGTGCGCAATGGGCCTGCGCAAAGGCTCCTGGGCCGTGCGCAATGGGCCTGCGCAAAGGCTCCTGGGCTGTGGCCCCACCCCTGCGCGCGCTTAGCAGGCCGCGGCGATAAAAAGGTTGGGGACCACTGCCCTACACCATTTCTGACAGATGGCAGTCCAGTCTCTTCTGGAAAGCTTCCACTGATGAAGCTCCCACAACCTCTGAAGGCAACTGGTTGATTGTTCTCACTGTCAGAAAATTTCTCCTTATTTCCAGGTCGAATCTCTCCTTGATCAGTTTCCATCCATTGTTCCTTGTCTGGCCTTCGGGTGCTTTGGAGAATAGCTTGACCCCCTTCCTCCTCTCTGTGGCAGCCCCTCAAATATTGGAAGATTGCTATCCTGTGTCCCCTGGTCCTTCTCTTCACTAGACTAGCCAGGCCCAGTTCCTGCAACCGTTCATTGTAAGTTTTAACTTCACGACAATGGCAAAAAAAAAAGAGTCATCAAACAAGGTGCAACTCAACAATCGCCTGGCTTAGGAAATGTTGGGCCCAGCTGTGGTCGTAACTCCAGGACTATCTGTATAATATATTTATGGGACAGCTGGGAGGGGGGGATCTAAAGAGAGAGAGAGAGAAAGTGATAAATCTGTAAGGACACCCGTTCTTACAAATAAGTGGTTTAACGCTACTCAATCCATTGTGATTCTTTTCCTGGAGCGTGAGCCAAGTGATGTGGTCAAATCTGTTTGTCTAGGAAAGAGTTATGGTGAAACCCATTTGTTCTTTTCACCTGTTCTGTACTGTTGGCAAGGGTGTTTCATAACATTTGGCAAGGGAGTTCATTGTAGAACAAGAGCCAAGTCAGAAATACGTTCCCTTCGCAGAGGTGCTTTAATTTCATCTTGATCCCTTTTTAACACTGCAAGCAAATAACCGCAAAAAATGAGACTGCCCTTTTCATGGACCAACCGCATCCCCTGTTTACCCAAAAATAAAACCCAACCGGAAAATAAGCCCTAGCATGGGTTTTCAGGATGCTCGTAATATAAGCCCTACCCCCCAAAATAAGCCCTAGTTAACATTGTCAGCCAGATGGAAAAATTTAGAATGGTGTTTATTTGGTAATGAAAGATTGCATACAAAAAGGAGCTGCGTTTATTTGTGATTTAAGATTTATGGTGATACAATAGAATGCCGAGTGTTTAGAATAAGATGTTAGAATGTATGATAAAAAATTGGTGATTTGATGTCTTTTTTCTTTTTAAAGATGTCAATGGATGAGATTTGGAATCAAATTGGTTAAAGAAGTGTGGGCAATTGTACTTATCTAATACCGGACCAAACCTTTGCTCTTAAAAGATGTATTTTATGTTTAAGATGTTTAAAAACAAATAAAATATTTTTTTTAAAAAGATTGTCAGCCAGATGGGTGCATTTAGTACCGTATAAAGGTTATTATTATTATTATTATTATTATTATTATTATTATTATTATTATTATTATTATTATTATTTCCCCCAAAATAAGACCTAACCAGTAAATAAGCCCTAATGCATCTTTTGGAGCAAAAATGAATATAAGACCCGGTCTTATTTTGGGGGGAACACAGTAATTAGGAAACATGACAGCACCGTTCCAATATTTGAGGGGCTCCTACAAAAACCAGAGGGGTCAAACCATTTTCCAAAGCACCAAAAGGCAAGATGAAAAAAAATGGTTGGAAACTAACCAAGAAGAGAAGCAACTTAGAACTAAGGAGAAATTTCCTAACCGTGAGGACAATTAACCAGTGGGACATGTTGCCTCCAGAAGTTGTGGTGCACTTCATCACTGGAGGTTTTTCAGAAGAGACTGGACAGCCACTTGTCTGAAATGGTATAGGGTCTCTTGCTTGAGTAGGGGGCTGGACTAGAAGACCTCAAAGGTCCCTTCCAACTCTTATTATTCTATGTTCTATGAATTTGGAGTCCCATGGTGAATTTTCTAAACGTTTAGTAAAACCTCCAGGAGGAGCCCTTTGATAAAACTTGAACGTGTGATGGAGAGCGAGGAGGAAGTGGGCGAGACACATGTGGTTTCAATTCAGCAAAATGATAACTAGGTATGATTTCACAAAGGAGATTAATGGTTTTAAATCTCTATGGCACGACAGCCGCTGTTCTAAATTATTAAGCTAATTTACAGACGTAAATTATGCAAAAATGCCACAAATTCCTCTTTCAATTTAAAAGGCATCCGAATCTTCTCTTCTCTCTCTCTCTCTCTCTCTGGAGATTGGGAGGAATTGAACTACTTCTATTAGATTGGATTACAGGATTGTTTCATTAATTAATGGGACAGATCACAAAAGCTTCTGCCATCAGAATTAATTAACGACTACGCTAGGTGCCATAAAACCCTTTGACTGGAATTAGCATTGTGATTTCTTTAATTTATTTTAATAGAAATCTAATAAAATGAAAAAAAATGAAATGAAATGAAATTTCCAATACACAGTGCATAGGAATTGTATTATTATTTTCTTAATTTCCAGCATCAAATGCAGGTTAAAAAAAAGGGGGCAGGTTTTGATTAAGTGGCTATGGATGTTATTTAAATTAAAAATGTCCATGTATTGGTGCATCCCATTGAGATAGCATGCTGGGTAACTCTGATTGCAGCATAGTTCAGTGTGTGAAACATGGGTCTATGGTGCTCTTTGAGCTTTTCTTAGCTGACATTTCATGACCCAAGTGGGGAATAGCATCAGTGCCAGAAGGGAGTGGGGTTTGCAGAGTGGAAGAGGAGGGGGAGGATGATGGGCTCCTGGGTGAATTCTGAACTTGGTGGTTTTCTTACAGACATTTTATTAGCAAACCAGGTAACATCATCAGTGTTCCAATGATGTGTATGATGATCAGTGCACTGACGATGTTACCTGGTTTGCTAATAAAATGTCAAAGACCCATGTTCAACCCTGAGCTACAAATATTCTTTTATTTTTATTTTATTTTTTTATTTTTATTTGATTTATATGGCGCCCTTCTCTGGAGACTCAGGGCGGCTTACAATGCGTTAAGCAATAGCCTTCATCCTTTTGTATATTTATCCAAAGTCAGCTTATTGCCCCCACAAACTGGGTCCTCAATTTACCCACCTTAGAAAGGATGGAAGGCTGAGTCAGCCTTGAGCCTGGTGAGATTCGAACCTGCAGAAATTGCAGGCAGCTGTGTTAATTACAGGGTGCTTTAAACCACTGTACTACCAAGGCTCCTTTTCTATTGATAGTTCAGTGTTCTTCCAAAGAGACATCATGGTGTGATGGCCATGGATGGTGTGAGTAGTTTTTAATGTTTTTAATTTTTATAGTGATTTTTTTAGTGTATTGTGAGCCGCCCTGGGTCTTTCGGAGAGGGGCGGCATATAAATTGAATAAATAAATAAATAAATCAACATCTGGCCAATTTATTCTTCCAACAATCCCTTCTACAGGTATAAGGCTGGTCTGAGGAAGCTCAATGACCTTCAGGATGGAACACAGAAGGAAGCCTGGATTATTACTTGTCTGATTCATTAGTCATATCTTCCGTAATTTGGTTTCTTCTACAAATTCTGGACCACAATTCCACCTTCCCAACCACCACCTCTGATGGGACGATGGAAATTAGTGGCAGAAACTTGTTTCTCGTTCTGTTGGGCATTGGCCCCAGGCACTGGCCCAGGAGGGTGTGATTGTTAAGATGAGATTTCTCCACGGAGCCAATCGGCTCCTGTGTCATCCAATTAGAGAAAACCCTGGCATGGGACATAAGATTCTTGTGGCCTTGGTCTTAATCCCTTTGTCTTCTCTAACTCATCAACCCCAACATCTGTTTGTCACAGGGACAGAAGCTGGCAAGGGCAGCCTTTGAACGTTACGTCCCTGTTCTTTATGAAGTCTACTTTTCTGAATGGTTACTCAATAATTCTGCAAGTTACTCAATAATTCTGCAAGCACCAGGCTGGGAACGATCATGGAAAATTAATAGGCAGGAGAAGGGAATGATGTTACTTTGACTGGAAGTATTTGAGGGCTTCACACTCTGCAAAAAGTCAAGATGCTTTTTTCCCCTCTCTTCCTGCAACAGGGCGATTAAGCTGCCTTCAGATAACGATTTATTTATAAAATCTGCTGTCAACGTCCATATTCGGTGGTTTTGCAGATGTAGTGTAAACAGGTCACCTTGTGATCTTGAGAGCCATCAAGATGTTTGAACATCTTCCGTCTCGTTTCATCAATACTTCATGAATCGCCAGAAGAATGTACACTGTTTTATCCTCAAGTACTTGACCTCTTGACTTTACATTTGTAATATTGAAATCCTGTACTATTTCAGTTACTTCACTGCATGAGCTCACCCTCCCAAGATGTTTCCCCATACTTACCTTTATTAACAATGCCCGTCTCTTTCAAAAAAATAAATTCCTTTATGTTCTTCTAATTTCTCATGAAACTACGGGCTAAAATTGAAACTGAAGGTGATGGATGGATATATGGGTGGAATGCATTGGTGGCTTTCAAATTTTTTTACTACCGTTTCTGTGGTTGTGGCTTGGTGGGCGTGGCATGGCTTGGTGGGCGTGGCAGGGGAAGAATACTGTAAAATCTCCATTCCCACCCCACTCCAGGGGAAGGTTACTGCAAAATCCCCATTTCCTCCCGATCAGCTGGGACTTGGGAGGCAGAGAATAGATGGGGCGGGGCCAGTCAGAATTTTTACTACCGGTTCTCCGAACTACTGTATTTTTCAGAGTATAAAATGCACTTTCCCCCCCAAAAAAAGGTGAAAATCTGGGTGCGTCTTATACTCCGAATGTAGCCCCACCCAGCTTCTCAAATGGAGGTTTCAGAGGCTGAAAAAAGCATCAGAAAAGAAGCTTCAGAAAAGAAGCCCCCAAACAGAGCTTCAGAGGCTTTTTTTCTGAACCTGTTTCGGAGGCTTTCAGAGGCAGGAAAAAGCTTTTTTCTGAAACAGAGTTTCAGAAGTTTCAGAGGCAGAAAAAAAAGCAAAAAAAAAAACAAAAAAAAAACCAAGGCACAGAGCTCACAACCAAGGAACCTGTTGCTAAAATTCACCTCTGGAAACAGCTGATTGGGGATATTCCGGGAGGCCAATCCACCTGCCAATCAGCATTTTTCTTATTTTCCTTCCCAAAAACTAAAGTGCGTCTTATACACCAGTGCGTCTTATACTCCAAAAAATACGGTATTCAAAATTTCCGCTACCGGTTCTACAGAACTGGTCAGAACCTGTTTGAAACCCACCTCTGGTGGAACAAAGGAAGGAAGGAAGGATGGATGGAAGGAATGAAGGATGGACATGTTTTCTTCTTTTCTTGGAGATTTTTGTGATGCTTTCTTGAAAGAAGTGAAGGGGGAGAAAAAAAAGAGGATTTGATTTTCTGAGTTGGCCCTTCCCCCAAACCTTCTCCTATTTGATGGGTAATAGGTGACTAATTGCGAAGTTGTGTTGATCCAGTGGCTTTGTGGTCCATTGGCTACGATTAGTATTAACGGGAGAGTCTCAGCTGTGAGAAATAATAAGCAATGAGTAATAGATAACTAGCTATGTAAATCATCGGAGTTAAGCATGGATGCTGAACTTGGCCTGTCAATTTTAACGGCTCACTTAATATATTTCTCACCTCGTTCTCCCTCCCTCTCTCCTCAAAAATCTTTCTTCGTTTAATGATGCAGAGAACCCAGTTTGAATGGCCCTCCGTGACCCTGGACAGAACATTAACGCAGGTAGTCCTCGACTTATGACAACAATTGAGCCCAACATTTCTGTTACTAAGCGAGACAGGAGTTGAGTTTTGCTCCATTTTACAAGCTTTCTTGCCACAGTTAGCACTAGCACCAACACTTAGATTTATATACCGCTTAATAATGCTTTACAGACCTCCTCTAAGCGGTTTACAGTCAGAGGCGGTATTTACCGGTTCTCTGAACTACTCAAAATTTCCACTACCGGTTTTTCAGAACTGGTCAGAACCTGCTGAAACCCATCTCTGATGCATGCGGCTTAAAAACGTGGCTAAATAGGATGGCATAGCGCTGGGGCAGGTGGGCTGGCCCACCCTCAGTTCGCAACTACAGGTTTCACCCGAACTGGGCTGAGCCCACTACTGGTTATAAGTTGAAGTCTACCCATATGCATTGGTGGGATTCAGCCAGTTTGCACCACTTCGGGAGAACCGGTTGTTAACTTTCTGGGCAGTTTGGCAAATTAGTTATTGGAAGAAATCATTAGGGCAGAGAACCGGTTGTTAAATTACTTGAGTCCCACCACTGCCCGTATGGTCCTAATTTGGTGTCTGTACAAGATCTAACTGGGCCTGTTTACCTGCATCTATGTACACAGAGCCCATAATTATTTTTCTCTCACCTGGGTATCCTTCGCAACTGAGCCATAAAACAAATACTTTGGAACAACCAGTTGTATACCAGGCCATGGGTTAAAAAAATAGAGGCATCCCCAAGAAATTTCGTACCAGCTTTGAACTCATTCTGGAAGGAAAGCCACCATTTATTTTTCATCAAATTTGGTCATATCACATAAACCACCAATTTTTAGCCTTTTCTTTCTTTAGTCCTCTAAGCTTACACAGTTGTCAAATTTATTGGATTCCCCACCTCCAATCCCACGAAGAGTTAACTTCCTTTAAGCCTGTGGGTTAAATCTGCTTAAACAGTGTAAAACCAGGCCTTCCAAAGTTTTTGTAAAGCCCACCCAGTAATCGGGAGGAAAAACTTAATGTATAGTTACATTTTAAGCTGGTTAATCTCCCCAATTAGTCAACTAACGGTTAAAGTCTAAAATTGTTGGTTCCCAAGGCTGATTCATGAGGAAGCGACCAGATCTTTCCCTGCACAGCATCCTGGAAAAATCTTATCCTCAAACAGTTCAGTTTTAGCCTCTTTGGTGTCCATTTTTTAAAAAAATAATTAAGATATGACTTTGCACCCAGATTTTCAGGCACCCCTATTTTTAAAGTTCGTAATGAAATTGTATATCTAGGTAGGTAGGTAGATAGATAGATATAAATATGGATGGATAGATAGATAGATGAATCGGTAGTTACATAGGTAGAGAGTGAGGGATGGATAGATGGATGGATGGATGGATAGATAGATAGAGATGATGATAGATAGATAATAGATGATACATAGATATATAGATATAGATAGATGAATCAGTAGTTACATAGGTAGATAGAGAGTGAGTGATGGATAGATGGATAGAGATAGATAGATGATAGATAGATAGTTAGATAGGGATGGATGGATGGATAGATAGATAGAGATAGATAGATAGATGAATCAGTTACATAGATAGATAGAGAGTGAGGGATGGATAGATGGATAGATGGATAGATGGATGGATGGATGGTAGATAGATAGAGATAGAGATAGAAATAGAGATAGATAGATGATAGATGATGGATGATAGATAGATAGATGATAGATAGATAGATAGATATGGATGGATAGATAGATAGGTAGACAGATATGGGTGGATAGATAGATAGATAGATGAATCAGTAGTTACATAGGTAGTTAGAGAGTGAGGGATGGATAGATGGATGGATAGATAGATAGATAGATGGATACATAGATTTTATTTCATGTGGGAAGAGGAAAGAGAAAAAGAATGCAGCAGATAGTATGCTTATTATGTAATAGAATTGAATATTAGAAATTTTTTCACAGGGCTTAGAATATATTATGTGCTTTATTTATTTATTTTTTTACATTATTTATATGTCCACCCATGTTAAATCTAGAACTCTTGAGTGGCTCCCTATCATAAGATTAAAACATTACCCTACAAAGAATCACAATAAGTAAATAAATAAATAAAAGATATGCTGCCATAACCAAACTCCCTTTGAGGCACTTGTCATCATACGGCACTGAAAACTTTATGTCAATTTTTTTTTTCTTTTGCAACTGTTTTGTTATTCAGGGCCTTCCACCTGGGACTTTGACTTTTTTTTACACCCCCAATCCACCTCCCCCTGCTTCTGTCCAATGGAAACTACCTGGTACTTTCCCTGCTCGATTTGACACCATAAAGTTTTTGCTAATTTTGCTTCAGCTAAATGTAGTAACTTGTATTTCTCCATACTGGTTTACCTAAATTATGAAAGCTTTTTGGGTGTTGCCTAAACCTCTTCTTTAATCTGCTACGAAATTGTGCCTTCTCATCTTTATGGAATGGTAGAATAGCTTGGATTTTTCTCCCCACCCCCTGTATCATTCTAAGATTTGATCTGACATTTAATAATCCTTATTCTTAATGTCCTGCGTTATTTCCTTTCTTGTGGTTTCTTTACAGAAACTGTAAAGAAACTGTAAAGAAAGGTTAAAGCCACCTGTATTTATTTTGGAAAGGTGCCTCTTTATGGGCACAAGCCATACAGTTCGGTGGCTCTTTCCAACATTATGCGAAACAAACCATTGTTTGCTGAGATGAAAAACCCTGGACTTAAATCTTTCCCTGTGTCTAGTGGAATGCCAAATGCCAGTTTTCTCTTCCAATTTTAACTACGACTTATTGTTTGATGATCCTGACAAACTCTAAAGTAATTGCAAATTATGGTTTATTTGAAAACCAAGCCAAGTTCAGATCGTGGTGCTATAGCTTAAGGCAAGCCTTTTCTTAGAAATGCTATTCCCTGTGCGTTCAGTTAATATGTAGGCACCAAGATTTAAACCAGGGGTGAAGAGCCTGAGTGGCGTAGGAGGTTAATGCCTCCTAAGGCAGCATTTAACATCCAGCTGCCTGCAATTACTGCGAGTTCAATTCTCACCAGGCTCAAGGTCGACTCAGCCTTCCATCCTTTCTAAGGTGGGTAAATTGAGGACTCAGTTTGTGGGGGCAATAAGCTGACTTTGTATAAATATACAAAAGTATGAAAGCTATTGCTTAACGCACTGTAAGCCGCCCTGAGTCTCTGGAAAAGGGCGGCATATAAATCGAACCAATAAATAAATAAACAATAAATAAACGGTGTGATTAATTTAATAACTCCGGTGATTCACTTAACAACTTTGTGGCAAGAAAGGTTGTAAAATGGAGCAAAACTCACGTAATATATATCTCACTTAGCAACAGAAATTTTGGGCTCCATTGTGGTTGTACGTCGAGGACTCTCCTTTCAAATTTAAGAAAAGACTCCAACACAACTTCTATAACCTTGTCATCTTTTATTAATCCATCCATTTTCCTGAACAACCTTCTTATTGTTGGGAGAGAGGTTGTCTTGCAGTTTTTGGTATATTTGGGTGATTAGAGAATAAGGTTTATTTTTATTCCAGGAGCTGAAGGTGAACCTACTATGTCCTAATTTGGACGATTCTACAAAGCGTGGTTTATCATAAACTGCTCTAAGATCTTCGATTGAAAGTGGTCAATATATAAATGATTAACATTTTACAGGAAATATTGAAAAGAAAATATCCTCTTCCATAGAAATAAGCATGCAAATTTCTTTGCAAGGGTGACGTCCGGCTCAATAAAAGAGCAAGACAAGAATTCTGAAAAGATGAATAGTAACTTATGATTGCTCCAAATAAGCAATTTATTATCTTGCAACCTGCACAGGCAATAAAAGAATGAAGTAAACAGGCCTTTATAGAAGGTGACTAACTTCTGTATAAATGCTGTACAGTTGTATGCAGAAGAAAAAGAATTAGGTAAAAGTTGACCGATTACTTAATGCTGAAAGTAGGGATTAACCGATGAAGCAACATTAGCCAAATGCAGAGAGAGACCAATTAAGATGATGTTATGAATAATAAAATGTCCAAGCAGGATTGCAAAATGAGTTCCAGAGAAGAAATGACGCTAATAAAACCAAGAGCTGACAACTGTGGTGGAATGAAGAACCTGTGAGTAGACTAGCTCTTCATCACTGGAAGCTTTCAAGAAGAGACTCAACTGCCATCTGTCAGAAATGGTGTAGGGTCTCCTGCTTGGGTAGGGGGTTGGACTAGATCAGGGGTCTGCAACCTGCGGCTCTGGAGCCGCATGTGGCTCTTTCATCCCTCTGCTGCGGCTCCCTGTCACTCAAAATATGCGTCACAACCGCCAATGTGCTTCACCCACCGGCACATGATTTATTGAGCTTTTCGACCCATCTTTTTTTTCAGAGTTCAAAATGTTTTTGTTGCATGCAGAAATAAAAATGTGTTTTCTCTGTAGCAGGTCATTGATTTCATAAATGCAACACACTATAGTTTTTTTTATACATAGCATAAAATCAGGGATGAAATCCAGCAGGTTCTGACAGATTCTGGAGAACTGGTAGCGGAAATTTTGAGTAGTTCAGAGAACCGGCAAACAACCACCTTTGGCTGGTCCCAGGAGTGGGGTGGGAATGGAGATTTTGCTGTATCCTTCCCCTGCCACGCCCACCAAGCCACACCACGCCCACCAAATCACACCCACAGAACCGGTAGGAAAAATAATTGGATTTCACCGCTGCATAAAATGATATATCCAACGTTTATCTTCATTTTAGATATCAAAAGGGTTTTGTGGCTCCCGGTGTTTTCTTTTCTGTGGGAAATGGGTCCAAATGGCTCTTTGAGTGTTTAAGGTTGCCGATCTCTGGACTAGATGACTTATAAGGTCCCTTCCAATTCGATTCTCCAAAATTACTTTCTGGACA
Source organism: Pantherophis guttatus (assembly GCF_059756535.1). Lineage (NCBI taxonomy): Eukaryota > Metazoa > Chordata > Lepidosauria > Squamata > Colubridae > Pantherophis > Pantherophis guttatus. The sequence goes on from NC_142075.1 coordinate 20,541,010, forward strand.
AGGAAAGGATTTGGGATTGCCGACACGTACTCCATACAGTTGTTTCTGTTAGGAGATCACAAGACAGCAATCTCTGGCGGTTTTAGAATCTGGGCGATAAGGACCTAGCTGTTTTGCTCAACCCATTTAATTGTAATTGCTTAATAAATCACTATAAAAAAAAAAGGAATGCTGAAGAATAGGTTCCATTTTAAAATGTGAAGCCATGCCTGAAATTCCACAGTGCAAATTGTGTATAAATTGTACCTGTTATGCAACGTATACAGAGAGAGACATACATAGCCACACATTTATCATTACCTTTGACATATGACGGTTACTTAGACAATGATGGAAACCTTTCCAGTTAAGAGAGAGAGATGTAAATCTCTGCCCCAAAATGTGTACAGTACATAGAGAGAGTCACTAATCACAGCATGGCTGAACAATTACACGACGGCAGAAATGAAGAGAAACTGGCAAGTTGCCTTGAAAGATTTATTAGAATTTGGCCAGGATTCACAGAGGATTGTGTGAACATGGAAGATGCTCAGGTCAACCCAGGTTTCCTTTTTTTTTAATGGGGGGGGCAACTGAAGCTTTGAAGCTAACTAAGTTCAACTGGAGCATTGGTGGGTCATTTTCCATCTGCCCAACAATACTTAACAGGTGGATTCAAATTAGAAATGAGGGGGAATTTGATTGACATCAACACCGAGGGTCAGTATTGATGGTTAGCAGTTGCAGCCTGCAGGACAGGCTTGTGAGGAGGGGGAGACGGATGGGGCATGCCCGTTTGGCCTTCTGGAATTAGGAGAAACTGGTGATAGAAAGGCCACTGATGTTCACCATTTGGGGGCCTGTGGCACATCAGTCTGATTTTCACACTGGATTAAACTGGTTTGATTAAGGATACGTTAGATGGGTCCACTCATGTCCCCGTCAGCAAGGTTTAACCAATCCAAACCCAATGACTTCAGTATGTTGTACGAACACTTTGACTCCACATGCACAACTTTAGATGCAAGGCCCTTCCAACCCCCCAGATGTCCTCTGCCTGAACTGAGAAGGGGGGGGAGGGAGAGAGCCATGGAAACAATGGATTGATGAATTCTTCTCAAAGAAAGCTTGGCCCATCTTCTCCTCCGCCTTTTCATCTTCCTCCTCTTCTTCAGCATCTTCTTCCCCCTCTATATCCTCCTCCTCTTCTTTTCCTTCTCAACTTTGTCTTCTCTTGTTCCTCCTCCTCCTTTTCAGCGTCTTCTTCCTCCATCCCTTCTTCTCTTCCTCCTCGTCTTCTTCCCCTTCTCCTCTTCGTCTTCCTCCTCTTCTTCCACTCTGTTTTCTTCTTCTTCCTCTTCTTCAGCATATTCTTCCCCCTCCCCCTCTTCTTCTTCTGCGTCTTCTTCCCCCTCCTGCTCTCCTCCTCCTCCTCCTCATCGTCCTTTCCCTCTTCTTCTTCTTCTCTTCCTCCTCTTCTTCCCCCTTCCTTTTCTTTGTCTTCTTCTCCTCTCTTTTGTCTTCCTCTTCTTCTTCCTCCTCCTCTTTCTTCTCGTCTTCTTCCCCCTCCCCCTCTTCTTTGTCTTCTTCCCCCTCCCCCTCTTTTTCATCTTCTTCTCCTCTTCCTTATCGTCTTCTTTCCCTCTCTTCTTCTTCTCCTTTTCTTCCTCATCTTATTCCTCCTCCCCCCTCTTGTCTTCTTCTCCTTCTCCTCTTTGTCCTCCTCTTCTTCCTTCTCTTCTTCCCCCTCCCCCTTTTCTTTGTCTTCTTCCCCTTCCTCTTCTTCCTCTTCTCCTCCTCCTCTTCTTCATCTTCCTCCTCTTCTTCATAATCTTCTCCCCCCTCCTCCTCTTCTTCCCCCTCCCCCTCTTCTTCATCTTCCTCCTCCTCTTCTTCATAATCTTCTCCCCCTCCTCCTCTTCTTCCCCCTCCCCCTCTTCTTCATCTTCTTCTCCTCCTCCTCTTCCCACCCACCCCTCCCCTTCTTCCCTCTCCTCCCCCACCCCCAGCTTTTATTGACCCCCTCTCCCCCCCCCCAGCGTTGGGAGGGAGGACGATCTTTGCTCTCTCCGGGAGGGCTTAACGCTCCCCCCACCCCCAACCTTGGGACCCTGCCAGGGCAGAGTCCGACCCCCCCCCGCCTCCTCCTCCTCCTCCTCCTCCCCGCTGAACGCAGCCTCGACCGGCCGGATAAAGTTCCCTGCCGAGGCGGAGAGCAGTCGGGGCGATGGCGGCGGCCAACTTGGCCGTGGTGGTGCGGGCAGCCGGCGAGCTGTGCCTGGTAGGGCGGCTCTGTCTCCCCCGGGCCCGGCTGCAGGGAGGGAGGGAGGGAGGGAGGGAGGGGCGGGCAAGCGGCGGGCGCCTGCTTGGAGAAAGAAGCTGCGGTTCCGGAGAGGAGCTGCCCCCCCCTCCCCACTTTTGCAATGACATTGCAAAGGGCTGGCGTGGAAATCGGCCTGGCGCTGGGGAGGGGGGGGAGGGGGGGTGGGTGGGGTGGGGTGGGGGGTTTTGGGGGGGGCGGTCGCTTGGCTGGCTGCCCTGGCACGAGCAGCCCTCCCCCCGACCCAATTCAGCAGGGATCTGGGCGCCGGGAAGCTGGGGTCTTCTTGGGGGGGGGAGGTGGTGGTCTCTGGCCCCTGGGTCAGCCTGGGCTCGGGGCTTTTAGCCAAGGAGTGTCTGGAGTATTTGGGGTTAGGAGACCCTCCTGGTTTCATGCGAGAGACCCAGGAAAAAGGAAAAAGCGGTTGTTACTGAAATTGACTGGCTGTTTGTCAATGTCACTTTCTCTCTCTCTCTCTCTCTCTCTTCCTTTCCTTTCCTTTCCTCTTTCCCCTTTCCCCTTTTCTTTCCCTTCCCTTCCCTTTCCCCTTTTCTCTTTCCTCTCCTCTCCTTTCCCTTTCCTTTCCTCTTTCCTCTTTCCTCTTTCCCCATTCCCCTCTCCTCTCCTCTCCTCTCCTTTCCTTTCCTTTCCTTTCCTCTCCTCTCCTCTCCTCTCCTCTCCCTTTCCTTTCCTTCAATCTAACCTTCCCTTCCCTTCCCTTCCCTTCCCTTCCCTTCCCCTTTCCCCTTTCCCCTTTCCCCTTTTCTCTTTCCTCTCCTCTCCCTTCCTTTCCTTTCCTTTCCTTTCCTTTCCTTTCCTTTCCTTTCCTTTCCTTTCCTTTCCTTTCCTTTCCTTTCCTTTCCTTTCCTTCAATCTAACCTTCCTTTCCCTTCCCTTCCCTTCCCCTTTTCCCCTTTCCCCTTTTCTCTTTCCTCTCCTTCCCTTTCCCTTTCCTTTCATTAAAAGGCAGCTTTAAAATAAATCACCAAGAAGAATATTTCCCCCCCCCCTCCGCAGGTTTTCCCTTTCCCTGTCCACCCCTGTGCAAAAGGCTCTTACTGAACCACTGTGTCCTTCAGCAGATTAGATATTCCTGGGGTTATTATTTTTTTTTACCAGATGAAAAAAATCTGGGGGTGGAGGAGGCCCATTATTAATAATTTTATGGCGGTGATCTGGTTCCTACATATTGCTAAACCACGGTTGGTTTAAACATGGCTTCTCATCTCAGGTTGCCCTACAAAGCCATCACTCCCCCAAGTTTGCTATTTGACATCATATGAAAAGTAGACAATTGACACTCTGGCTTCATTTAAAGAATGCATCCTGTCTGCGTCTGGTTTGCAGAAAGCAAATGTTTGCCAAAACGTCATAAAAAGAAATTGCGTTTGTAAATTTCTGCTTTTAAAACTAGGGAGCAATCAGAGTTGGGGTTTTGCATCCGGATCTTAATGAAAAAGTCGTTTATTGGCAGTTGTGGAACATTGTTTTTTATTTGTTGAAAAGGGAAGGGCTTATCAATAAAAGAGCGAGATATCAAAATTCTTTTTTAAGAAAACCAAACCCATGGAATTACCATTTTTAAGAGGAAGCAAAATAAATAAATAAATGGGAAATTTGTCCCTGTTGTATGATTTGGTGGTTATTGAGATCTTCTCGTTGTGTGACATTTATCTGGTTCCAGAATCAAGACTCACAAGCTAATCATTAAACAGACTTAAGTATTTTATGGCCACAGCCGTTTAAGATATATTATCTCACCTTTCCCCAGTTAGTACAAAGTTATTATCTTTAAATAATGCCCATATCAGGCTTTATTTTCTCAGAGGATTTAAAATATAATTTTAATTTTAAAATATAATTTGTTTCTAAGTGGTGCTTGTGTTTGTGTTGATAGAAATAGTGGGGAATCCGATTTCAGCCTTTGTTGAATTAGGCAAAGGTATTATATATGGCATTGTTTCCGTTGAGCGCTTATTTTCTTTAGAAAGTGATGCACCATCGAAAGTGATGTGAAAAATGGACGAAATCTTTTCCCATTTCTCTTTGGACTTTTCCTACCCTCTCCCTTCACGATTGTAAATTATTTAGAGTTTTTTCCAAGGATTTACTCCTAAAAAGCTAAAAAACCCTAAACCCTAAAAAAAGAAAAGAAAAGAAAAGAAAAAAGAAGAAAAGAAAAGAAACCAATGCAATGCAATGCAAAGCAGTGCACCCCTATCCTTGGTAGAGAATAAATATTGGAATTTTAAGTTGTTGGCAAGCAAGGGAAGAGCAGGACATGAAATAAGACTGCAGGTTTTGTCTTATGAAAAGAAGTGAAAAGAAGGACCAGGGGTGACATGATAGCAGACTTCCAATATTTGTGGGGCTGCCACAAAGAAGAGGGAGTCAAGATATTCTCCAAAGCACCTGAGGGCAGGACAAGAAGCAACAGGTGGAAACTCATCAAGGAGAGAAGCAATTTAGAACTAAGGAGAAATTTCCTGACAGAACAATTAATCTTTGGAATGGCTTCTCTCCAGAGGTTATGGGTGCTCCAACACTGGAGTCTTTTAAGAAGAGATTAGACAACCATTTGTCTGAAATGGTATATAGATCTCTCCTGCTTAAGCAGCGGGTTGGACTCAAAGACCTCCAAGATCCCTTCCAACTCTGTTACTCTATTATTATTAGTCTTATTTGCATTTATCCTAGCCACCCCAATTCAATCGTGTCTAATTCTCAACACTTCCTGGACAAGTCCCTGCAGCTTTCTTGGCAAGGCTTCTCAGAAGTAGTTTGCCATTGACTTTTTCCTAGGGCTCAGAGAAAATGACTGGCCCAAGGCCATCCAGATGGCTTCCTCTAAGGCAGGACTGGAACTCACAATCTCCCTTAACTATGACACCAGTCTCTCTTTCTCTATTTGTAATTGCTCACCCATAAATCCTTTATAGAATTTACCTTTCTGCACACCAGCAATTCTACCAATGCTTTTTAATTTTTTAATATGAAAGAGGAAAAAAATGGGAAAGGAAGCCCTTTCATGTCCAAACAGAACTCCCCTTATCAAATTATTCAATTAAAACATTAACAGAAGTGTACAAATTAGAACAGGAACAGAACAGAACAACAGAATAGAATAGAATAGAATAGAATAGAATAGAATAGAATAGAATAGAATAGAATAGAATAGAATAGAGTAGAATTCTTGATTGGCCAAGTGTGATTGGACACACAAGGAATTTGTCTTCGGTGCATAAGCTCTCAGTGTACATAAAAATACATTCATCAATAATCATAAGATACAACACTTAGTGATAGTCATAGGATACTAAATAAGCAATCAAAATTATACTAGGAAACTAAATATAACAATATAAACTGTAAAGATACAAGCAAGAAGGTTATAGTCATAGGTAGAAGGAGATAGGTAATAGGAAGGATGAGAAGAATAATAGTAATACAGTCTTAATAAATAGTTTGACAATGTTGAGGGACTTAGTTGTTTAGCAGAGTGATGGCGTTCGGGGAAAAACTGTCCTTGTGTCTAGTTGTTCTGGTGTGCAGTGCTCTATAGCGTCGATTTGAGGGTAGGAGTTGAAACAGTTTATGTCCAGGATGTGAGGGGTCTGTAAATATTTTCACAGCCCCCTTTTTGACTAGTGGAGTATACAGGTCCTCAGTGGAAGGCAGGTTGGTAGCCATTGTTTTTTCTGCAATTCTAATTATCCTCTGAAGTCTCTGTCTGTCTTGTTGGGTTGCAGAGCCAAATCAGACAGTTATGGAAGTGCAGATGACAGACTCAATAATTCCTCTGTAGAATTATAGTAAACTAGTAGTATGTACAGTTTATACTTTTTAACTAGTTCCTCCAGGTGCGATCCTGGAAAGGAGCTTGTTTAATTGTAGAACGAGAAGCAAATTCTTCATAACCGTTGATTCTTGAATTGGCAAGGAATTTCCAGGGCAGACTAGCTGATTTAATTTTGGTATGAGCTGCATTAAAGTTTCGTCTGAACCTTCCCTAAAAATTTTTTTTCCTTCTTTCTTTCTTTCTTTCAGGAAAACAGACCTGTTCCTGAACCTGGTCCTAATGGTAAGTTGGGATATTCACTTTTTGGAATATCAGCATTTTATTTTCAACTGGTACGGTCAACGGGCATGTTGAAGGAAGGTGATGAATAGCTTTGGACGGTGAAGGTCGTGTTCCAGGGCACAGTTGTTACTAAACCGGTCTCATTTATTTGCCAGATTTTATCTTCACCCTGGTTTATTTATTAGGCATCCTGCATTATAAATATTGTTCAGTGAAATGTAAAAATCTGAAGCATTTGAGGGCTTCCCCAAGCTTGGTTGGGATTTTTTTTGCAGATGTTTCATTACGCAAATTGGGTAACATTATCAGTGCTAGGAATGAAATGTCTGCAAGAAAATAATGTAGCTCAGAGAGCACCAAGGACCCTTCATTTCAACCCTGAGCTATAAATAGTCTCCTTTAGTGGTAGGAGTGTCTTGGGATTCTATACCATACAAAGCATATAGAAAAAAAGAAGGCCAAAGAACATGAGAGAGGCTTAGAAGAAGACGAAGAGACAATATGAAAGAGATGCCTACAACAGCATCAAATAACCATGGTTGAGGCCACCAGAAATGCTAAGAACAGAACTTTGTATTTCCCTCGACACCCAAGTGGTAAAAGAGGAGGAGGAGGAGGAGGAGGAGATAAATATAAAGTTCATTGTCATTGTATGTATATACACAGTATACCCACATAACACCAACCCCAACACACATGACAATCCCCAAACACACCCCCACCCACCACAAACACACCCCTAAACCACCCAAACATCCACACAACAGATTAAGTAATGCTGTCCAACAGCTCACTGATGGTGGCTCTTTAGTTCATTGTTGAGGGCAATTATAGCTCTGGGATAAAAACTATTCAGAAGACGTCTGGTCCGAGTTTTAATTGTTCTGTATCTTCTGCCAGAAGGCAACAGTCCAAAAAGATTGTAAGCAGGATGGGAAGAGTCTCTGAGAATGTTATGCAACTTCTTCAAACAGTGAGATTCGAAGATGTCGCCCAGGACTGGTAGCTGGAGCCTGATGATATTCTGGACAGTTTTAATGATTCTTTGTGGAGCTTTTTTGTCCCACTACAGAGCCGCTCCCATACCATGCAAGAATACCATATGTCAGGACACTCTCAATGGTGCTACAATAGTAGGACAGAAGTAGATGCTGAGATAGATTTATTTTCCTGAGCATTCTCAGGAAGTACAGCCTCTTCTGTGCCTTCTTCACAAGCATCTCAGCATTCATAATCCAAGAGAGGTCCTCCGAGATATAAATACCCAGAAATTTAAAACTACCAACCCTCTCCACCTCCTCACTATTTATGTACAATGGTAAATGTACATCTCTCTTCCTCCTGAAGTCAATTATAAGTTCTTTAGTTTTTTTGGTGTGAAGAAGAAGGAGAAGGAGAAGGAGTAGGAAAAGGAGAAGAAGGAGGAGGAGGAGGGAATCCTTGGTGTTCTCTAAGCTTCGTTGTTTTCTTACAGATGTTTCATTACTCAACTTAGTGCTAGAAGGGAGTGGGATGTGCAGGGAGGAGGAGGAGGAGGAGGAGGAGGAGGAGAAGAAGAAGAAGAAAGAAGAAGGAGGAGGAGGAGGAAAAGGAGGAGGAGGAGGAGAATGTAGCCTTTCTTTAACAACAAAATATTGCAACTCCTCCCCCTTTTTCTAATCCAGTCCGTTAGGGAGATGTTTGTCTGAGCTGCTTCCAGATGTTACCTGGATGTCCTGAATTTTAAAAAAACGCCCCAGTCCCTTTTGCCTCCAGTCCCTTTTGCCAGCACCTCGATATGTCCATCAGGGTCATCTTATGTCTTCAACTCTACATATTTGTTTCTTTTTATCATTGTGATAAAATTGCCCCAGCTCTGGATGCCAAAGAACTGGATGAAAGGTTCAGCTAGGAAACCACTTGCCTGGAGGAGTCTTAGCAGCTTACATCGGTGTGAACCGACAAAGCATGGCCTGAAGTGATTAGTCTTGGTGCAGGTATTGCAAAACCATGTGACTCTTGTACACGATGGGCTTTCCAATTTCCTTGATTATGTCTCTATGCCCACTCAGTGTCCGGTAAATTGGAGTTGCCCCAGGGTCATCAGTTCTGCAAGAAATAGGACACAGGTGGATTTTAGGGCATGCTTTTATAGGTAACGTGAGCCAAAAAAAATATCTTCTAAACCATGTATTTGCTCGTGACTGATAATTCTATCTCTGCAATGTTCTGTCAATGTCCTGCAAGACTTAAGGACGAGAACAGTCAACAGTTTCTCCATATTTATTTATTTTTTTAAAAAAAGTTTTTTATTTTATTTTATTTTTTTTACAAACATATCAGTGCGTAAACAGTGTGACGCCTGGGTGTCATACATTCTAATACAAATAAAGTTAATAGCATTAGTCATAGTTGTTGCTTTCAATCCATCTAATATATTTCTAATAGCGATATGAAGTTGCATTCTATCCTTATTCAATTATTCCATGTTTTCTCTTATTATTACTACTCTTGTTATATTCTAATGCAAATAAAGCTAATAGCATTAGTCATAGTTATTATTTTCAATCCAATATATATTTCAAATAGCGATACATATTTATATGAAGTTGCAATGTTTCATTATTCAATTATTCTGTTTTCTCTTATTATTACTCTAATCATATAAAAATGTCAACAGGTTCTTAATTTATTAAGATATATTCTGATAGCTTTGTAAATATGTCACCCTTTTGCTATTTTCTTGGAACTGGATTGGATCCGGGCTCATTCTTTCAATAGACTCTTGAGATTTAAGGAAAAGAAGGACTAGGGGAGACATGATAGCAGTGTTTCAATATCTCAGGGGCTGCCCCAAAGAAGAGGGAGTCGAGCTATTCTCCAAAGCACCTGAGGGCAGAACAAGAAGCAATGGGTGGGAACTAACCAAGGAGAGAAGCAACTTAGAACTAAGGAGAAATTTCCTGACAGTTAGAACAAATTAATCAGTGGAACAACTTGCCTCCAGTTCACTACCACAATCTGTAAATGAATGCAAGTTGAGTTTTCTTGGTCTCACACTCTTGTGTTTTTGATATAGGTAGTCCTTAATTTGCAATTGTTTGCAACAGAACAACTGTGGAAAGTTACACTTGACTCTCCTTGGGTCAAATTTATGACCTGGATTTGAAGTTCCGATGGTTGGATCCCCTGGTCATGTGACTGAACTTCAGGTGCTTGGTAGCACAACTAAATTAATGGCTTTTTTGTAGTGTCTCGTGGCCATGTGACCGGATTGTACAATGGTTTTGCTGAAAACTAGCCCTTCTGGTTTTGGGCAAAACTGCACACAGCAAACCACTGGTTTCTTAATGCTCTTTTAAAAAAATCAAGTTGATCATGTGATTGACCAATTTTGCAACCTCACGACTTGCAGGCTCCACTGCAGTCATAAATCGAGGACTACCTGCATTGTTATTTGGGCTTTTAGCTCTTCAGTTTTTAATCTCATTTACATAAATAGGGCATGTCAATCATAGCGATGCATGGATCCATATTTACTTAAAGGGATTTAGATGAACCAATCAGTCACATTTCTGTTGCTTCTAAAGTCTGCACCTCTTTAGAGTGTATGTAACGTTGATTTCTCTCTCTGATTCCACTCTTTCGTAACAGAAGTGCTTTTGAAAATGCACTCCGTGGGAATCTGTGGGTCTGACGTCCACTACTGGCAACATGGGCGAATTGGAAATTTTGTGGTGAAATCTCCAATGGTGCTGGGCCACGAAGCTTCAGGAACCGTTGTTAAAGTAGGGTCTTCAGTAACCGAGTTAAAGAAAGGTGAGCTGAAGCTGTTCTCAAGTCACCTCCATCTTTCCTCTTAGTAGCTGATGAGTAAGGATTGAACAGCATGTACAAACACCTGGAGGTAGGGACTTCCAGCTCCATCTCAATTGCTATGGATTTGGGACAAATATAATCGAATTGTTGGCTTTAGGACCAAAATCAGCTGGAAAAAATAGTGGAATCAAGAAAAACAATAGTTTTATTTTGGGCAGATTTATTTATTTATTTTCTGTGATGGCTGTGCCAGACTCTCTCTTGTCCCTTTCTCTACAATCCCTCCCTCTGTCCCTGAACTTCTAAACCACTCCACAAAGTATTATTTGGCCTTTGACTTAAAAAAAAAGTTGGGCAACCACGATTTGTAGAAATGTTTATATACTGCTTTTAGATCCAGCCTCTCTTTCATTAATGCAGTAGAGCCATCTGTCTTCTATCTGTCTCCTAATATCTTTTGTGTAAAATGTGACAGATCCTCACAGAGCAGAGATTTTCAAAGATCTGCCTTATCGGGTTGGAACTGAGGGGAACTTAATGCTAGAACGACATGATTTTGTGGGGCCTAGCAAATCCAGAAGTTTCTAAATTATATCTCGTCCTCTTCTGAGTAGGTAAATTCTTGTCATTTGATTCTTACCTCAGCTTGAATGTCTGTAATATGACTGGGCTGCTCTAATGATTACAAGAAAAGCTCTAGGGCTTTTAGGTTTCATCAGCTTTCAGGTGATAAATATTTAATATTAATACTTAATAATAAGTATTTCAGAGTATCTGTTTAGAGTTAAATAATGCGAATGGGTCTCCTAGATACGCAAATCTCTTTAGTGGGTAATTTCCCCCCCCTGCTTTCTCTCCTTCTTACATCCTTGTGGTCTCGCAGGTGATCGGGTAGCTATTGAGCCTGGTGTTCCTCGAGAAATCGACGAATTCTGCAAGATTGGACGTTACAACCTCTCTCCGACCCTTTTCTTCTGTGCAACCCCTCCTGACGATGGGAACTTGTGCCGATATTACAAACACAATGCCAACTTTTGCTACAAGTGAGTTTTGGGAGAAACCATATCATGAAGCTAACCAATCCAGAACAATAATGTAGGGTTTTTCCTGGGTTTAATTGACTTTGAGCAGTGTAAGGTAAAGGTAAAGGTTCCCTTTGCACATATGTGCTGGTCGTTCCCGACTCTAGGGGGCAGTGCTCATCTCCGTTTCAAAGCCGAAGAGCCAGCGCTGACCGAAGACGTCTCTGTGGTCATGTGGCCGGCATGACTAAATGCCAAAGGCACATGGAGCGCTGTTACTTTCCCACCAAAGGTGGTCCCTATTTTTCTACTTGCATTTTTTACCTGCTTTCAAACGGCTAGGTTGGCAGAAGCTGGGACAAGTCACGGGAGCTCACCCTGTTATGCGGCGCTAGGGATTCGAACTGCTGAACTGCCGACCTTTCAATCAGCAAGCTCAGTGTCTTAGCCACTGAGCCACCACGTCCCCCTTGAGCAGTGTGAAGTTCTCTAAATGTGCAACTTGGGGTTACGAACAGGCAGACTCTCAACCATATAATTGAAATTGAAACCCTAAATCACCCTAAATCACAACACACAGCCATAGATAAATTGGGAATCTTTAGCATTCAAAACCAAAGAATTAGCCCATGAATCTGAGATCTTTACAAGCAAAGCAAATGTTCTTTTTAAATCACAGCCCTTCCTTTCCCTAATGGATAGACATAGCACTATTCCAATTTTCTGCTCAAATCACTGGTTTTTTTTCCCCCTTGGATCATTTCAGTGGTCTGGAAAGAAAGAAAAAAAAAACCAAATTTAATCATAAGATAGTAAGAGTTTTTATGCATATTTCTAAAGTGTTCAAAACCAGCAGGCTGTAAAATTTAGGGATTAACTAACACGAGAAGTAAAATACTTACTTAGTTTTGCAGGGGATGGAGAATTTAAAAATGATCACAAATATTTATTTATTGAAAATTATTTATTGAAATTTATTGTTTATATGGCTGCTACATCCCACAGCAATGTCCCTGGGAAGTGCACAACGATTAAAGCGAACAATTAAAAAACAACACTCGTTCATTAAGGCGTGTTTTGAGTTCACGGAAATAATTCTGACCACAACCAATCAACCCGTAGAGCTAACTCAGTCTTCTGCTCTGATGCTTGGGATAATAGGTATGGATAAGTTTCAGATATAACTGAGAGATTAGTCATGAAGAAGCAAAGAAACTCCTATAAAGGAGAATATTTGTAGCTCAGTCTTGAAATGAAGGGTTCATAGTGCTCTCTGAGCTTGCCTGTTTCATTACCCTAACTACCGTATTTTTCAGAGTATAAGACGCACCTTTTTCTCCCCTAAAAGGGGGTGAAAATTTAGGTGTGTTTTATACACCGAATGTAGCCCCGCCCACCCACTGTCCCCCACCCTTTGGCCTCTGCCCCCCAGCAGTTTACCTCCTTGCAGCAAGCAGCAAGAAGAAACAGCTCCTTTCAGCTTTAACACAGCCTAATTAACACAAGTCGATTGGATAGGCCTCCCGACTCTCAGCTGTTTTGTTCTCAGCTGTTTTGCGCCAGCCTCTGCTGCTTACTGCATGGAGGTAAATTGCTGGGAGCAGATTTTGTTCCTTGTGCTAATTAAGCTATACTGAAAACGAAAATGAAAGTAAAGCAGGCTGTTTGCTGCAAAGAAGCAAAATTGCTGGGCGGCAGAGGCAGATTTCTTTTTCTTCTTTTCCTCACCAAAAAAGATAGGTGCTTCTTATAGTCCAGTGCATCTTATACTCTGAAAAATACGGTAGGTTAACATCATCAGACTGATGATATTACCTAGTTGGGTAAGGAAACGCCTGCAAGAAAACAAGCAAGCTCAGAGAGCACCAAAGAAACTCCTTCTCAAAAACGCATTTTTATAATTCTGTGAGAGGCAGCAAGAGAATATTATTAAATATCCCCTTTCCACCGTTAACCCTTTTCCTCTGCGGTTCTTAATAATTCTTTGAAAGTTGTAATAATTTTTGAATATTTTTTGAACTTGGAATGATTTTTGAATTCTTTGCATATTTTAATCATTCATTGATTTTTTTCCCCTCCCTCCAATATTGTCTAGAGCAGTGATGGCTAATCTTTTTGCTATCGTGTGCCAAAAGTGGGAGGAGCGCAGGGGGTCATGCACCCATAATTCAGTGCACCCCATCCCCCTGAACTCCCCCCATGTTTGACACATAATGGCCTGGTGGGCCCAGTAGGCCTGCTTTTCGCCCTCCCCGGGCTCCAGAGCCTTTCTAGGCGCCTGGGGAGGGTGAAAACAGCCTTCCCCAAACCCCTGGAAACCCTCTGGATGCCAGAAACAGCCTGTTTCCCAACTTCCGATGGGTCTGGAAAGCCTGAAAATCAGTTGGCCAGTGGCGCCGGACCTGAGCTAGGGCAATGCTTGTGTGCCCACTGATATGGCTCCGCGTGCCACCCGTGGCACGTGTACCATAGGTTCACCATCACGGGTGTAGAGTTTTATTTTCTGGGCTCCAAAGTCCTGTGGCAAGTAAAGGGGACTTTCCCCATCTGTAAGTTAAGAGATTGGGAGTTGCCAGCAAGACAAAAAGATTGGGTACCTGTTTTCTTGTTATGTTTTCCAAGGAACAGTTTTCAGACGCTGGAGTCTGCACTAAAGATTAAGACTCCTCTTAAAATAGCAGAACTCTTGTGCATGCCAACAGCAACGCCCTCAGGCAGTTGGGACTGGCTGATCTAAAAGCACGATAATGCCAGCAAGATTAACTGCAGCTTTGAAATAAAGGAAGTAACAGTCTTACTCCACACCATTTATTGGCAGAACCTCTTGTGGTGGAGAGTTTTGAAGAAGTAATTGTATATGTCAGTTTCAGAAGGCTTAAACGATTGGCCTGAAATTCATCCTTTTTCAGAGGAGGTTAAAAAAACCTCTAATTACTGCTAATCAGTTACAGGATGAAGGACCGTCACTCAATGGCCTTTGACATGCTTACCTAGAAAAAAAAAATACATTACATTACATTATATTAGAATATTAGAATAACAGACTTGGAAGGGACTTCGGACGTCTTCTAGTCCAAGGCAGGACACCCTATTCCACTTCAGACAAATGGTTATCCAACGTCTTCTTAAAAACTTCCAGTGTTGGAGCATTCACAACTTTTGGAGGCAAGTTGTTCCACTGATTAATTGATCTCTCTCTATATAATGTTCTATAGATACATTATTATGAATTATCCTAAAAATGCGAGTTCCAGGTATAGTTATAGAAGAGGCGATAGACATCACGATCTCCGGAACGTTTAAAAGTTTAAAATTTTTTATTTTAAAACTTGTGCTAAGCTTTCGTTCCGGAGATCGTGATGTCTATCGCCTCTTCTATACATTATTATATATTCGCCTCTTCTATACATTATTATATATTCGTTTTCTTTTCGTAGGCCTTTATGTGTATTTCTCTTTAGCCAGGTTCTTCCTATGTAAACCAAGATTTTTATGTAGCCCTAATTCAGTGAAATCACAATCCACTAGTTTCTAGTCTTTTTTTTTTCTGGCAGCCAGCAAGCACTGGGCAGCAGAGTTTCACCCCTGCTTTAGCATCTTGGGTTTGTGCTTAATTTATGTTAAGCCATTGTTCTTAGGTTTTTAATGTTTATGCTTTGGAGATTTGGAGATTGGTTAATCCTGACGGGGGGGAAGGTTTTGGGGATGCTTTCTATGTGTGATTTTCACGCCTATTGCCTCAGATCTTACTTTCCTTTGGTTGCATTCAGATGACACTCTGACACTTTGGTTTCTGCTTTACAGACACTAATGGAAGTTCTTTGGTCTGTTTGGTCTCCTTGCAGACTTCCAGACAACGTCACCTTTGAGGAAGGCGCTCTTGTAGAACCTCTTTCAGTTGCAATTCATGCCTGTAGAAGAGCCGAGGTGACCCTGGGTAGCAAAATCTTCATTTGTGGTGCTGGTATGGAAAACTTCGGCGTCTCTTTGATTTTTCTAAAACTGATGTATTTATATTAGTCCCAATGGATGCTTCTTCCCAGACACCAAAATAGCTTCCATCATCTTCATATCTGAATTGGGGGCCACTTCAGATGTGGCATCCACAGTTCTCTTCCCAAAAGGTTCACCTGTGATTCTGTCATTGCTTTTTTAAAACAAAGCAAAAACCATGTTTATTGTGGCGCTTTTATTGTTTCCCACCGGTGCTCTTTTTATAATGTAGTTTTATCCAGGGGTGAAATGCTACCGTTTGGGCAAACCGGTAGTAATAAAAGCTACCGGTTCGGGCGAACCGGTAGAAAAAATAAGCTACCGAACCCTGTATTTCCGAAGATCAGCTGTGTCGTGCGATTTATATTCGATTTATATTTATATTTCCTGCTTTCTAGTGAATCTAAATCATGCGGCACAGCTGTTCCCCTCCCCTTGCTGTTCTACTTACCTTCAAAAGGCTCCTTTTCCCATGCGCAGAGGGCATCTGGTGTGCACTGCGCACATGTTCGTGCAGCATGTTTTTGGTGTGCACTGTGCGTGCGCACACAGTGTGCATTTGGCCTGCACTGCGCATGCGTGCAGAGCGTGCATTTGGCATGCGTGCACAGCATGTGTTTGGCACACACTGTGTATGCACTCACACACGGTGTGCATTTGGTGCGCACCATACATTCACGGGGAGCGAAGTGGTGGTAACCCGCGGAGGATTTCACCACTGGCTTTATCGTTTAAAAAAGAAAGATGTTCCTTAGAAGAGCCCGTTGGCCATCAAACTCTGTGCAATAAATAACCAGACTTCGTTTTGATGTTCCCCATCTCTCTGTCTTCTTAGGACCCATTGGGCTCGTGAATTTGATTATTGCTAAGGCGATGGGAGCTGCGCAAGTGGTGATTAGCGGTAAGATCAATTTACAAACTGAATGTCTAATTTTTTGTGTCTGTGTTTGCAGTTCAGCTTTCCAAGTTTACATGAGATAAAGGACTAGTGTTGCCTGGGTAAATACAGAGCTGTTAAATTTATTTATTTTATTTATTGGTTCGATTTATATGCCGCCCTTCTCCGGAGACTCAGAGTAATGTGAGCAATAGCCTTCATACTTTTGTATATACCTACTTAGTAGGGCTTTCGGCCCCCCCTAAGTGGTGTTCTTTTTTATACAAAGTCAGCTTATTGCCCCCACAATCCGGGTCCTCGTTTTACCTACCTCGGAAGGATGGAAGGCTGAGTCCACCTTGAGCCTGGTGAGATTTGAACTCGCAGTAATTGCAGGCAGCTGGCAATGGGACAAAGGAAGAAATATTATTCAAGGCATGAGGCAAATCTAGCAAGCTTCAAGTTTTTTCTTCTTCTAAACCTTAATGGTGTCTTTTGCATCGATCATGAAGAACGACTGTTCAATATAAGTCTAATATGACTCTCTGTGAGTCCACAGACACATCTGTAAAGTCGTCTTGTCATCTTCTGGGATGTGTTTTTGGCTTCCCAATCAAAATCGCCACTCGGAGATTTCTTGATGGACTTCTCAAACAAATATAAACCAGGCTGATCTTGCTCTAGGTTTAGAGATCATCAGAGATTGGCTCGGTCCCACTATATAGTTGGGCACTTTGAATATTGTTCCCTTGGAGGCAGTGATGAAATGCAAAATTTTTTGCTACTGGTTCTGTAGGAACCAGTATGGTGGGCGTGGCTTGGTGGTGGTTGGTCATGTGACTGGATGGGCGTGACCAACATTTTTTTTTTTTACTTTTTAAAGCATTTTTTACTACCTATTCACCTGAACCGGTAGTAGTAAAATGCTTTTAAAAAGTAAAAAAAAAAAATGTTCCGAAGATTGCGGTGCACAGCTGATTGACAATCAGCAGTACCGAGCGATCGTCAGAACCTTTTTTTAAACTTTTTTTAAAGCATTTTTTAAACTACCTATTTGCCCGAACCGGTAGTAAAAAAATGCTTTAAAAAAGTTAAAAAAAAGTTTCCAATGATCGCGCGGCACAGCTGTGATCGTCAGAACCTTTTTTAAAAACCCTTTTTAAAAGCATTTTTTAAACTACTTATTTGCCCGAACCGGTAGTTTTTATCACTACCAGTTCGCCCAAACTGGAGTGAACTGGTAGCATTTCACCCCTGATAGAAGGCACTTCATGGATTCTCCATCATATACCCACTTCCAGGTGACTATGGGAAAACAAAATGATGCTACTGTACAAGATACAGCAATGTCTCCAATCTTAGCAAGTTTAGGATGGGTGGACTTCAACGCTCAGAATTCCCCAGCCAACATGGGGAGTTACTTTATTTTGCTTTTCCTGAATTCTGCTAGCCTTCCGAGATCTTCTCCCACCTTCTCAGCATTTCTTGGCCTTCTGAATGTTTTCATGGCAGAGCCGAGAGTTTTAACTACCTTGGGAAAGTGTTTTTGGGTAAACACTTTAAAGACGATCCCTAAAATTCTGTTACAGTACATAACCAACTTATCCTAGCTTATGGACTTCTGCAGAATTGAAGTGTGTTTAAGATATGGGACTTGCTTTTAATTCTTTCTAAATGTAAATGAAACCGAATTTGACCTTTGTTTTACTTCTGCTTGATTCTGGAGCCTGGCCTTCCCTTGTCAATCAACATTTGCTTTGAAAATGTTGCGTAGCCCTGGATAAAAATCTATTTGTCGATGGCTTTGTTCGCTACTCACGTTAGGGGTTGTAGGAAAGTGAGTGTAAATAGAATAGCTTGGAATGCAAGAAAGAGAGTTGCTCTCTGACATCGGTCAAATGTATCCAAGGTAGGAACAATTAATCAGCAGGAAAGAATGCATTCTTTCAAACCGTGAACTTTTTTGAGAATTTGCAGCACCTTAAAGACTAACAGAGGAACTGCTGCTAAAAGTCACGCTAAATGAACTCTGAGATACAAGGGTCCTTCAAAAGTCTTCTCCTTAAGTCATAACGTTGCTTATGCAGATCAAGTTCTGTTGGCTTAAGGCAGTGTTTCTCAACCTTGGAAGCTTGAAGATGGGTGGACTTCAACTCCCAGAATCCCCCAGCCAGCGCTGCTGGCTGGGGGATTCTGGGAGTTGAAGTCCACCCATCTTCAAGCTTCCAAGGTTGAGAAACACTGGCTTAAGGGCTTCATGAGCCACCCAGGGGTAGGTTCTACTTACCCAGAGAGCCTCCTCACCAGCTCCGCGGGCTGCTGGTAGACCACAACTGCCAACAGTTTCCAGGGATCCTGGAGAGACTCTAAAAGCCAAATGTTCTTAAATCTGGAGTGGACAACCTTCTATTGACCAGACTTCCTTCTATGCTTACTAGCAAGGAATGTTGGAAGCTGTTGTCCACAATGTCACGTCAAGCTTAGTTTCTTATCCTGTCCTAGAAGCACTTCAGAGAAGGAAAGCATGGCTGGTAGTGGGCCATCCTCAAAACTCTCGATTTGGTCATACCGAGAGGCGCCACTCCTCTCAGATAATAATTAAATTAACCTCTTGGGATCCTATTTATTTATTTATTTATTATTTATTTATTATTAAATTTCCATACCGCCCTTCTCCCTGAGGACTCAGGGCGGTGTACAGCCAAAATTAAAAAACATGCAGTACAAATATTAAAAAAAAACAATTAAAAGATATATAAATTTGGCCCAATTAAAACTCACTACCAATTAAAACATTTAAAAATTTCTTCTTAAGCCAGCCCGGCTTGCTTGAAAAAATGGGTTTTAAGGGCACGACGGAAGGCACTGAGGTCTTGGATTCTCCTTATCTCTGGGGGCAGCTGATTCCAGAGGGTAGGTGCCCCCACAGAGAAGGCCCTCCCCCTGGGGGTCACCAGCCTGCACTGTTTGGCGGATGGCACCCCGAGGAGGCCCTCTCTGTGGGAGCGCACGGGTCGATGGGAGGCCGTCGGTAGCAGCAGGCGGTCTCGAAGATAGCTAGGCCCTATGCCATGGAGCGCTTTAAAGGTGCTTTCATTTTTTTTTATGATGGCTATGATTTATTTTTTTTTTTGCTTTCTTTGCCTTTAGATTTGTCTGCTCCCCGACTGGAAAAAGCTAAAGAAATCGGGGCTGATTTCACCATCCAGGTTAAAGGGCAGAGCCCTGAGGTGCTGGCCAGTATGGTGGAAAGCTTGTTGGGGTGTATGCCAGACATCACCTTGGAATGCACTGGGGCCGAATCCTGCATCCAGACTGGAATCTACGTGAGTGTTTCATAGCTTAAAGGCATCAAGAATAATTTTTATCATGTACGAGATAACAGGTGTAAGTATAAACATGGACATGAACATAGGAAATGAGAACATAGGAAATAAATGGGGACAGTAGGACAGGGACGGTAGGCACGCTGGTGCACTTATGCACCAGAGGTGGGTTTAAGGAGGTTCTGACCAGTTCTGGAGAACCAGTAGCAGAAATTTTGAGTAGTTTGGAGAACCTAGTAGTAAAAATTCTGACTGGCCCCGCCCCCCATCTATTCCCTGCCTCCCAAGTCCCAGTTGATCGGGAGGAAATGGGGATTTTGCAGTATCCTTCCCCTGGATTGGGGAGGGAATGGAGATTTTACAGTATCCTTCCCCTGGATTGGGGAGGGAATGGAGATTTTACAGTATCCTTCCCCTGCCATGCCCACCAAGCCACACCCACAGAACCGGTAGTAAAAAAATTTGAAACCCACCACTGTTATGCATGCCCCTTTTACAGACCTCTTAGGAATGGGGTGAGGTCCACGGTAGACAGTTTAAGGTTGAAACTGTGGGGGTTTGAGGATGTAACAATGGAGTCCGGTAGAGCATTCCAGGCGTTGACCACTCTGTTGCTGAAGTTGTATTTTCTGCAATCGAGTTTGGAGCGGTTTACCTTGAGTTTGTATTTATTGTTTGCTCGTGTATTATTGAGGTTGAAGCTGAAGTAGTCATTGACAGGTAGGACGTTGTAGCAGATAATTTTATGTACTATGCTTAGGTCAGACCGTAGGCGGCGTAGTTCCAGGTTGTCCAGGCCCAAAATTTCGAGCCTGGTGGCATAAGGTATTCTGTTGCGAGCAGAGGAGTGGAGGAGTCCTCTCATGAAATACCTCTGGACTCGCTCGATTATATTAATGTCCGATATACAGTGCAGATTCCAGACAGACGAGCTGTATTCAAGAATTGGTCTGGCAAAGGTTTTGTATACCCTAGTTAGCAGTACAATGTTACCAGAGAAGAAGCTTCGCAAAATTAGGTTAACAACTCTTAATGCCTTTTTGGCAATTGATATTTTTGGCAATTGATAATTGAGAGACTTGATAGTTGGACTAGAAAACCTCCAAGGTCCCTTCAAACTCTTGTTATTCTATTCTATTCTGTTATTCCGTTATGACAGAGGGAAAGATAGTCCTGGCATGTTGGCTTCTGGAGAAGTTGGAAATGAACTTGGATCACCTTATTTCTTCTCAGGCAACCCGTTCTGGCGGGACTCTAATTTTGGTGGGCCTGGGCCCAGAAATGGTCAACTTGCCCATCGTGAACGCAGCGGTGCGTGAGGTGGACATCCGTGGGATATTTAGATACTGCAACACGTAAGTATTAATCATGGGTCTAGGGGGATTCTGGGAGTTGAAGTCCACCCATCTTCAAGCTACCAAGGTTGAGAAACACTGATCTAGAGGAACAAATAGAGATTTATTTTCCTCATACCTGGCCTGGGGGATGGGATGGGATGATGTTTTATTGATCTTGGACACTGAATCGAGGACTGTGAACTGTTCTAAGACTTTTGTCAACTGTATTTTTTAAAAATTAAAATCGAACAAAACATCAATCTTAGAAAGTTCTTGAAATCTGATCAGTTCGTCACTGTGCCGCACAAGGAAGACAAATAGGCTTTCATTGTGTAGCAGCTATTTTGTTTTGTCGTCAAAAAATGATGTGGCTGAAGAAATTCTATACCTAAATTATAATCGCTTTTATCAAGAGGGTGTGGACGAGTTTGAAACGGATAGAAAATATTGTACAATATAGATAATTTAGGTACAGAATGTTTGGTGCTTCATCTAAAACACAATTGCGCAAATGTCTGATACCTTGAACATAATTAAAAAGAGAGGGAAAAAAAATCTTAAAACGTGATTTAAATACAAATTTAATTCATTTAATTGATGTAATTTAAATACATTCAAATACATCATACTGGGTTTCCAGTTGTGACACTCTGAAATTTCCTGATTATTTTTGTTTTAACAGAACGCAATTGCGCGTAATCCTCGAATTACGACCGCAATTGAGCCCCAAATTTCTGTTGTTAAGTGAGACAGTGAGTTAAGTGTTCAGTGAGTTTTGCCCCATTTTACAACCTTTGTTGCCCGAGTTGTTAAGTGAATCACTGCAGTGTTTAAGATAGCAACCCAGCTGTTAAGTGAAAATTCGTTTGACTTTGACTTTGCTTGTCAAAAGTTTGTAAAAAGAGATCACACCGTCACTAGACACTGCAACCAATATGAGTCAGTTGCCAAGCGTCTGAATGTTGATCTCGTGATCGTGGGGATATGGCAGTGGTCGTAAGTGTGAAAAACGGTCATACCTCACTTTTTTCGGCTCCATTGTAACTCTGAACAGTTAGTAAATGATCTGTTGTACCTATATATTTGTATTTAGAAGGTGAAATCATCTTTGTTCTTTGATGGGTCTTGGAAATCTCTTTCTAAAAGTAATCCTCTGATCTGGTTAAATGAGAGAAACAGTGGTTAGAACTCCTAAAATTACAAGAGAAAGATTAATTTTATTATTAGAGTTGATTACTGTAACTTGAGACGTGGTGGCTCAGTGGCTAAGACGCTGATCTTATTGATCGAAAAGTCGACAGTTCAGCGGTTCGAATCCCTAGTGCCGCGTAACGGGGTGAGCTCCCGTTACTTGTCTCAGCTTCTGCCAACCTAGCAGTTCGAAAGCACGTCAAAAATGCAAGTAGAAAAATAGGGACCACCTTTGGTGGGAAGGTAACAGGATTCCGTGCACCTTTGGCGCAGGGGTGAAATCCAGCAGGTTCTGACAGGTTCTAGAGAACCGGTAGGATAAATTTTGAGCAGTTCGGAGAACCGGTAGCGGAAATTTTGAGTAGTTCGGAGAACCTACAAATACCACCTCTGGCTAGCTCCAGAGTGGGGTGGGAATGGAGATTTTGCAATATCCTTCCCCCAGGAGTGGGGAAGGAATGGAGATTTTGCAGTATCCTTCCCCTGCCATGCCCACCAAGCCACGCCCACAGAACCGGTAGTAAAAAAATTTGGATTTCATCACTGCTTTGACGTTGAGTCATGCCAGCCACGTGACCACGGAGATGTCTTCGCACAGCGCTGGCTCTTCAGCTTTGAAACAGAGATGAGCACCGCCCCCTAGAGTCAGAAACAACTAGCACATATGTGCGAGGGGAAACTTTACCTTTTACTGCAACTTAATTAATTTTGATTAGTATTAACAATTAATATGCATCAATATTCTGGGGGAAAAGCACTGTCATTATGAGATTACTATTAGAGAATACTATTATTATTACTACCATGATGAATATTCCTCAAAAGAATTGCAACTAGACAACACACTTGTCTATATGGATTTTGAACATGTTGCTCTTTCTATTTCTATTAATAAAATAATAATAATATTAATATTGTTTTTTTTTTAAAAAAATAATTCTTGCCACAATCAGCCATTCAAAATCTGGGTATGTGTACAATTCCCTTTTTTTTTTGTTTTTTTGGTCTTTTGCTTTCTTCGCAGGTGGCCCATGGCGATCGCGATGCTCGCATCGAAAAAAATCAACGTGCAGCCACTGGTGACTCACCGTTTCCCTTTGGAAAAGGCCATGGAAGCATTTGAGGCAACCAAGAAAGGGATCGGGATCAAAATTATGCTGAAATGTGACCCAAATGATCAGAATCCCTAAAAAAAAAAAAAACCCAAGTCATTGTATCCCATTCTACTTTCCTGTTAGGGAGAATTAAGTCCACGGAGAAGAAAATACAAACAAAGTGAATCAGAGCCTTAAACTGATGATAATGTCGAGCCCTCGTCAAGGAAACAAATGCTATGCAAATTATTTGGAAACTTGAACCTAAAAGGAAACCTTGAAGTCGGATGAATAAATGACCTCTGTCATGACAAGTGAAATGTGTCATTGGAACCAGTGCAGAACTGTAAAATTAGGTCTCCATGTTTAATGTTCGGCACAGCGCAGCTCTCTGGGTCTCTGAAAGGCATCGGGGGGAGGGAAGGATTTCCTAGGTGAGACGTCAAGGACTGAAGGTTCCAATTTGGCATTCTCAGGGATGTGTGTGGTCCATCAGGAGCCGTTCGGGATTTGAAAGAGCGTGTCCCTCGTGATTGTTCCGATCCACTTCTTGCAGACTTTGAAGCTGCTACACACTTTTTCCATCCGTTCAGAAGTTAGTATGAAGTTCTATCCAGACCAGTTTACATGAAGACATGGGTACCTACAAACTGGGAATTTTGGATTATAATCTTGTAAGATCGTCTAAAGTGTGAATGAATGGCACAGAAAGTAGGGCTATCAATTCTCCATCCCTTCTGAAGGAAACTTCCTTCCTTCCTTCCTTCCTTCCTTCCTTCCTTCCTTCCTTCCTTCCTTCCTTCCTTCCTTCCTTCCTTCCTTCCTTCTTTCCTTCCTTCATTCCTTCTCTCCCTTTCCCCCTAATCCTTCCTTTGCTCCCCCTCTAATCAATCCTTCCTTTCTTCCTTCCCTCCCTCTCCCCCTAATTCTCCCTTCGCTCCCCCTCTAATCCTTCCTTCCTTCCTTCCTTCCTTCCCTCTACCCCTAATTCTTACTTCGCTCCCCCTCTAATCTTTCCTTTCTTCCTTCTTTCCTTCCCTCTCTCCCTCTCCCCATAATCCTTCCTTTGCTCCCCCTCTAATCCTCCCTCCCCTCTCCCTCCCTCCCTCCCCTTCCTTTTCAGATACAAAGGTAAGGGATGCTAGAAACCTGCTGCAGTTCCATCCTCCTACCTCCGTATCTCCTGGAGACTCTTGAGGTCATGGGTTATTAGTTACCACTAGTTCCTTGAACAATGTCATTACTATACCTTTTCTAGCCCTCACTGCTTTATGGATGTTTATTTGTGCATGTATGTGGAAAGAGAATCCTGGTTGCTCCATTGCTCAGTTCCTCTGCAAATACAACTATTGTACCGGAACATCCTGGTTTTGTAACCCACAGGGATGGCTTTACCCCTCGCTGTTAGAACAAGAACCATTTCCTTGTAAAGCCATACCCCCCCCCTTGTGGGATGTAGACATGTGCCACAAAGACACAAAGCCACGCCTCCTTGGGGCATGTAGACAAGTGGTCCAGGTAGAGAACTTTAATTTGGAAGGGCAAGGTTCCTGTTGGACCATTGGCACCAGAGGTGGGATTTACTTACCTTCCCTACCGGTTTGCAAATGTGAGCGTGTGCTTGCTTGCGCTCGCTTTGCTCACATGTGCCACCTCTGCGCATGCGCAGTAGTCACACATTACGTCCGGGCGAGTGGGTGGAACTTCCCACGGTCGCCGCTACTGGTTCGCGCGAATCGTCTGAATCCCACCACTGATTGGCAGCCCTAAAGCCCAGGGTTTTCCCTAGGAGGCGAATATGGTAACCCCAGGGAGAACTTTCACTCACGAGGCCCTGGGGTGTTATGTTTGTTCTTCCTTAGTTCAAAATGACGTTACCTGAGCAAATAAAAGGAGAAAGTAACTTATGTTAAAGTCTGTTGAAATGGCTCAAAGTCTTTCACGGGTCGGTGACTCTGCAAGTTGATTCTGTGGCGTTCGGAAATTCAAGGAAATAAAATGCTTTTTCCCTCCCCCTACCACTTTATTCCTATTCTGGTCTCTTGTCATTTGAGGCGCTGTTTGCCTCTGTGTAAGGGTGGCGCGACAAGTTCAGCAGTATTTGATTGGATTTAATTTGATGTATTAGATTTCTGTACCGCCCTTCTCCCGAAGGACTCAGGGCGGTGTACAGCCATATTAAAACACATATAAATATACAAAATTTAAAACAATTTAAAATTGAATATATAAAAATTTGGCCCATAGATTAAAACACACATACACCCATTCTAAAATTCGTATTAGGCCAGGCCGGCTTGTTGGAACAAGAGGGTCTTCAAAGTGCGGGGAAAAGTACGCAGGTCGGGGATGAGACGAATCTCAAGGGGCAGCTCATTCCAGAGAGCTGCTGCCCCCACAGAGAAGGCTCTCCCCCTGGATGTCGCCAGTCGGCATTGTCTGGCCGACGGCCCCCTGAGGAGCCCCTCTCTGTGGGAGTGTATTGGCCGGTTGGAGGCTGTTGCTGGCAGCAGGCGGTCTCATATATACCCTGTGTCAGCATTCTGATGCTGCCATAAAAAGATGAGGTTTGACTTTTTACCTACTTATTTTCTCTGTAGATAATATCCCCTAGGGGATGGGAGGGGGGACATTCCTGTGGGTTGAGGTCAGAAGCTGGGGAGACTGACTTGGAAGATGGCCAATGAGAAGATGAGAATTGGGGAACGGAAAGGGAAGGTTTGGGGGTCAGAGGGTTAGTATTGGCTACGATAAAGTTGGGGCCAGATCTGTCGTACTCAATAAATGGAATATTTCAGCAAAGATTGTTTGGGAGTGCAATTTATTTGAAATGACATCGAAACCTGACACCCTGGTCCTAAGCCATGGAGCGCTTTAAAGGTGATGACCAACACCTTGAATCGCACTCGGAAGACCACCGGGAGCCAGTGCAGCTCGCGCAGGAGGGATGTTACGTGGGTGCGCCGAGTCGCCCCCATAACCACCCGCGCGGCCGCATTTGCAGACGGAATGGGACTTTTCGCCTCGGTCTCTTCGCCTTGCCTGTTTCACCTTAAGGTTTTTGCCTCTGCGTTATTAGCCACAAATTTTTCTCTTCGGCTGACGCGCCCCCAGTCTTTCGCCCCAGCACATCGGCCACGGCCCCTCCGTCCCAGTCCCTTAGCCGGGCCCATTCGTCGAAGTACAGTTCACATCGGGCTTTTGGCCTCCCAGGACAATTCGCATCCAGTCAATCAGTGCAGGGACTTGGGGGGCTTTGGGAGTGGAAGAGCGGGGGGCTGCGGTTCAGAGGGAGGCTCAGGAGGGCCAACAACCCCTCCCCCTTTGTCCAATGTGCCTGAGACAAGAGCTAGTTTGCATCGCCACGAGCTGCTTGCCTGTCAGTTCAGAGCCTCCCAAGGCTGCCGAGAGCAGCGCATGAGGGATCCATTACCCCAAATGGGAAGAGAAGAGGGAGGGGAGAGAAAGAAAAAGAAGGAAAAGAAAGAAAGAGAAAAAGAAAGAAAGGAAAGAAAGAAAGAAAGAAGAAAGAAGGAAAGAAAGAAAGAAAGAGAAAGAAAGAAAGAAAGAAGGAAAGAAAGAAAGAAAGAAAGAAAAAGAAAGAAAGAAAGAAGGGAGAGACAGTTCAGAAACAGGCAAGACGAAGAGACCGAGGCGAAAAGTCCTACACCATTTGCAGATAGTCAAGAGTTCTAATCTAAACATTGAAAGGCAATGCTTCAGTATTTCCAATTTTTTCTCCCCCTCCTGAAAGCCAGGCTTCTATAAAATACACACTGCTGTGTGTTTATCCGGCCACAACCTTCCTCTTTATTCCAACGAAGGGTGCTTAGAACTATAGAATAAGTCCCTTAATAAGAATAACAGAATGACAGAGTTGGAGGGGATCTTGGAGGTCTTCTAGTCCAGCCTCCTGCTCAGGCAGGAAACCTTATACCAGGGGTCAGCAATCTGCAGCTCTGGAGCCACATGTGGCTCTTTCACCCCTCTGCTGCGTCTCCCTGTCACTCAAAATATGCATCGCAACTGCCAATGTGCAACACCCACCGGCATGCAATTTATTGAGCTTTTCAACCCCCCCGGTAGGCCAACCATGGATAAATTCAACTACATATGCTAGTTTTGTGGCCGCTCAAGAAATAGTTAGCACGGGAAGGGTTTTGTGGCTCCCGGTGTTTTCTTTTCTGTGGGAAACAGAACCAAATGGCTCTTTTGAGTGTTTAAGGTTGCAGACTCCTGGACTAGACATATACAGTTGTGCTCATAAGTTTACATACCCTGGCAGAATTTATGATTTCTTGGCCATTTTTCAGAGAATATGAATGATAACACGAAAACTTTTCTTTCACTCATGGTTAGTGTTTGGCTGAAGCCATTTATTATCAAATCAACTGTGTTTACTCTTTTTCAATCATAATGACAACAGAAACTACCCAAATGACCCTGATCACAAGTTTACATACCCCAGTTCTTAACACGGTGTATTGCCCCCTTCAAAATCAATGACAGCTTGAAGTCTTTTGTGGTATGTGTGGATGAGGCTCTTTATCTTCTCAGATGGTAAAGCTGCCCATTCTTCCTGGCAAAAGGCCTCCAGGTCCTGTAAATTCTTGGGCTGTCTTGCATGAGCTGCACATTTGAGATCTCCCCCAGAGCGGCTCAATGATATTGAGGTCAGGAGACTGAGATGGCCGCTCCAGTACCTTCACTTCATTCTGCTGTAGCCAATGTTTAGGATCATTGTCATGTTGGAATGTCCAAGTATGTCCCATGCGCAGCTTCCGGGCTGATGAATGCAAATTGTCCTCCAGTATCTTTTCATAACATGCTGCATTCATCGTGCTGTCAATTCTGACCAAATTTCCCGTGCCTTTGTAACTCACACATCTCCAAAACATTAACAATCCACCTCCGTGTTTCGCAGTAGGAATGGTGCACTTTTCATCATAGGCTTTGTTGACTCCTCTCCAAATGTAGCATTTATGGTGGTGGCCGAAAAGCTCAATTTTGGTCTCATCGCTCCAAATGACTTTGTGCCAGAAGATTTGAGGCTTGTCTCTGTGCTGTTTGGCATATTGTAAGCGGGATACTTTGTGGCATTTGCGTAGTAATGTCTTTCTTCTGGCGACTCGACCGTGCAGCCCATCTTTCTTCCAGTGCCTCCTTATTGTGCATCTTGCAACAGCCACGCCACATGTTTTCAGAGAGTCCTGTGTTTCACCTGAAGTTATTTGTGGGTTTTTCTTTGCATCCCGAACAATTTTCCTGGCAGTTGTGGCTGAAAGTTTAGTTGGTCTACCTGACTGTGGTTTGGTTTCAACAGAACCCCTCATTTTCCACTTTTTGTTTAGAGTTTGAATACTGCTGATTGGCATTCTCAATTCCTTGGATATCTTTTTATATCCCTTTCCTGTTTTATACAGTTCAACTACCTTTTTCTGCAGATCCTTTGACAATTCTTTTGCTTTCCCCATGATTCAGAATCCAGAAACGTCAGTGCAGCACTGGATGAAGGATGCAAGACCCTTCAGAGTCTTCAGGAGGTCAGAAACTCATTGACCTTTTATGCACACACATTAATTAATTGCATGCAAACAGATCACAGGTGAGGATGATTACCTTTAATAGCCATTCACACCCCTTTGTGTCAACCTGTGTGCATGTTATCAGGCCACAATCACCAATATGATTGTGTATGTAAACTTGTGATCAGGGTCATTTGGGTAGTTTCTGTTGTCCTTAGGATTGAAAAAGATTAAACACAATTGATTTGATAATAAAGGGCTTCAGCCAAATGCTAACCATGAGTGAAAGAAAAGTTTTCTGGTTATCGTTCATATTCTCTGAAAAATGGCCAGGAAATCATAAATTCTGCCAGGGTATTTAAACTTATGAGCACAACTATATAAGATATATTTATATATTTTTGTACCCTGCACATTTATTTAGCAGGGGAGGAAGAAGAGTTTATCGGTGATTTAGGGTTCTAAAACCTCAATTGAGACACAGGATTTCTGCTGGGGGGGGGGGGGGAAGGGGTGTATCTGGATCACTTTATCCTTTTTTGGTGGCATCTCTTTACAGGACTAGAGATCTTGAAAAGCGTTCCGTGACACCGTTGCAGCTGGGAAATGAGCCACCTAATCTGCAGGTTGACAATAGCCCCATTCTGGACCTGCATTGATTAATATTTCACTTCTAGTCTATATTTAAGCTGCTTGGTTTAGTCATTTTTAAAGCCTTAATCTGCAGTCAAAATCATCTTCTAGGTTGGGCCTCTGTCTGGTATTGAGTATCTAAGGCAGTGCTTCCCGTTTGATGATGGGTAAACTTTAAGTGGCCAAGATTGGAAAACACTTCTAAGGAAACGCTAGAATCTTGGCACAAAACCCTACATTCCTTAGTGAAAATATGTGGACTTTAATGCCAGCTGCACACATCTTCAAGAAGTCAAGATCGGGAAACCCTGTTCTAAGGAAACGCTAGAATCTTGGCACAAAACCCCATTAATGAAGATAGCAATAGCAATAGCACTTTTATTTATTTTTTATTGATTTTATTTTACTTCGAATTTATATACCGCCCTTCTTCCTGGAAACTCAGGGCGGTGTACAGCCAGATAAAAACACATAATATAAACATTAAGAACAAATTAAAAGGATACCTTTTATACCTCTTCACAGTGTTTTACAGCCCTCTCTAAGCGTTTTACAGAGTCAGCCTATTGCTCCCAACCAGGGGTGAAATCCAGCAGGTTCTGGAGAACCGGTAGCGGAAATTTTGAGTAGTTCAGAGAACTGGCAAATGCCACCTCTGGCTGGCCCCGGAGTGGGGTGGGAATGGAGATTTTGCAATATCCGTCCCCCAGGAGTTATTGCTACGTGTGCCACCTGTGGCACGCGTGCCATAGGTTTGCCATCACGGCGTTAGAATCTTGGCTACATTTGCGAGGTCAACGTTGGAATTCCTCAGTAGTTCAGAGATGTCCTAGTTTTGTTCTTCATCATTCCGGGCAGAATCCTGGCCCTGAAAAGAACGAAGGGAACTGGGTTCAAGGCAACGCTTCTCTGCAGTTGCAGTTGTTGAAAAAAATTTAGGCCAGCAAGATAACTTGGAGGCCCTGGGGGGGTGGGGACGGGGTGGGGACATCTCATTCGGCTGCTAAGTCTTGAAGGGATCCTCCTCCCCCGCATTTGTCTAGAGTTGCTTCAGCGTTGGACTTTGACAATTTCTTGTAAAGCCACCAATTTCCTTGTTGACTTTCCTTCAAGAATAGAGAGGGCCTTTAAAAATGTAAATGGGAAATTCCACACATGCAGAATTGTGCAATCAGTTTGCAACTTGGCACAGTGTGGTGGGTCTCCCCCAGAGCTTCTAATTTTCAGAGAAAGACTGGCCTGAGGTTAACCAGGAAATTTCCATCGCTAGGGAGAACCTCAACCTAGATTTTTAGGTTATGAATAAACGATTGGACGAATTAATAAATGTTTCCTTTACTACTGTCGCTGTTTGCCTTTGTTGGAAGAAATGCCCATCTGGGTTCAGTTCCAAGTGGGGAAAAAGACACTGGAAACCTGGAGACTGTTTGGAAAGATGATTTAATGGTGGACAGGATCACGTGGCTTGAGATCCCGGGCAAAAAACATATGGTTGAGAGAGAGAGAGAGAGAGATTTATACCCTCTGTTCAGCTTTGAATTTGAGCTTGTATTCTGATTGGTTGTCAGACTCCCATGGGGTCATGCAGGGTAACTTTGTAGGTTGTTTATATCCCAGGCTTGGTTGAGCCTTGCTGGGTGATGATGTAATGAAGGGGCTTTGGGCAATTCCTACTATGGCTCTGCCTGAAGGAGGTAGATCTTTGTTGTGTAGAATAGACTGGCCCAGGCCTTAATGACCCATTGACAAAGCGGGGAGGGCTGAGTTTCTGCCTCCCTTTTAGGGGAAATATTCTGCCCTTTTAATATTTCCTAAAATATCTCATTTTCCTAGGAGAGGGGTGGGTGCTAACTTCCTACACCTTAGAGGGATGTGTCCCTTTCCACAAGGGCTGGAACCCACAAACGATGCTTAGATCTTATCTTTCCAAAACACGGTTATTACTCACGGTGCCTCGCCAGGATGCCTTTTCCGTTTTGCAAAAATGGAAAGCGCAGATTTGAGCACCAGTGTTTTTCTCCCTTGTTATACATAACATTTCCACTTCAGAAAAAAACTTGCTAACAAATCTGCAATACGTCGTTGTGGTTTATATCACACTACTAGGTGGCAGACACTATTAGGAGAGGTTTAAAAAAAAAACTTTGCACACGTATCTCAGATGGTTGGGTAGCTGTGAAGCTCAGAAAATAAGTAGGCAGTTTATATACAAGCGGCTTAGGAATTTAGCAAATCTGTAGACTGCTGGCTCTATTCAGTTCTCTGTTCAGCCTCAAAAAAAACATATCCTCCGGTGGTAATGCTGGTTGGAACCCACCACTGAACATTTTTTTTGAATATTCAGATTTTTCTGCTGGGAGATTGAGGTATGAGGTGTGTAACAGCATACACAGCAATTGATGCAAACACAATTCAACTCTCAATCCAACCTTCTGTGTACATGAAATCCTCAACCATATTGGTTTAGTGACCAAAGTTACAACAGCACTGAAAAAGTGAGTTAGGACAATTAATGTAATCAAAATTCAGTTGTTTGGTAACTGGCATGTAGTTATGACGGTTACAGTGTCCCGGGGTCATGTAATCCCTTTTTGCGACCTTCTGACAAGCAAAGTCAAGGGGGAAACCAGATTCACTTAACAACCAGATTCCTCACTTAACAACTGCGGTGATTCACTTAACAACTGTGGAAAGGTCGTAAAACAGGGCAAAGCTCTCTTCATAACTGCCTTGCTTAGCAAGGAGTCCACTTTTGATATGTTGAGAGCCTCACAAACACTCTTCCCAATGTTGGACAGCGTTGGAATTCAGGGTTTAGTGATCTCCTGATCCACAAGATCTCCTGATGTTTCACCAACAATTGTGGTTTGCATCTTCTAAGGCTGACTGGACACCGGTCTTTCCATATCGTCCTCCCAATATGGAACAGAACAGAATAACAGAGTTGGAAGGGACCTTGGAGGTCTTCTAGTCCAACCTCCTGCCTAGGCTGGAAATCCTAAACCACTTCAGACAAATGGTTGCCCAATCTCTTCTTAAAAACTTTGAGTGTTGGAGCATTCACAACTTCTGGAGGCAGGTTGTTCCACTGGTTAATTGTTCTCACTGTCAGGAAATTTCTTTTTAGTTCTAAGTTGCTTCTCTCCTTGATTGATTTAAATACTTCCAACATTCTAAAAGCAAAACAACCTTTTAAAAGAAGAAACACAATGATTCACTTTTCTTCAGAAACGAAAACACCTAGAAGATAATTTTTCCAGACGAATCACATGGTGAGGTGTGGCAAAAACGTATGCAAATTTATTGGGTCGAGCAGTTGGGTATATTATGTATTCTGAGAAACGTGATTATAAATGTTTGGTTTGAGATAAAAAAAAAATAAACCCAACCCTATTCCCTGTTTTCTCTCTAAGAAGTAAGAATCAATATCATCTCAATGAATGTTACTGAACCCATGACTGATACAGAAATGGCAGTGAGGCGATTAATAATCCTGTATGCAAATAACGGCAGTCTTCCTTGTGGTAGTAAATACTAACATCACAGAAAAGACCAAACTCTTCTCAGTTGGCTTTTTTTTTTTTTTTAATTTGATTTATATGCCGCCCTTCTCCGGAGACTCAGGGCGGCTTACAATGCGCTAAGCAATAGCCTTCATTCTTTTGTATATTTTATACAAAGTCAGCTTATTGCCCCCACAAACTGGGTCCTCATTTCACCTACCTTAGAAAGGATGGAAGGCTGAGTCAACCTTGAGCCTTGGAGAGATTCGAACCAGCAGGAAATTGCAGGCAGCTATGTTAATAACAGGGTGCACTAAACCACTGTACTATCAAGGCTCTGCAGTGCATTGGCCTCACATGCATTCATAACCTGTCAGAAAATTCCCAATTCAGGTGAAGAATGTTGAACACCAGCAACTACTAGTGATAATGGCTCATGCTGATGGGAAAAAGAGAAAAAAATGAGGTGGGGTGGCTGTATGTCCTTGACATGCTGAACAGGCCTTCAAAGGCATGTGGGGTGATGCTATGGAGTAGGACAGCCTGAAGCCCCAAATCATTTATGCTTCACCTACTTGAGGATCTACACCAGGCTTGAGCTGGCGCTGCTTCTCAATGGACCCCTCAGGAGGCAATGGGGTTGGCCTTCTAAGTTGCTTCAATGGGGTTGAATGACAACTTAATCAATTCCTTTTATCTCCTTGCGGTATGTATTTTGTTCTTAGCTGCCTTTGCCAGGGAAAAGGCAAAATATAAATGATCTCTGTTTCTTGTCCATTAATCCATCCATTAATCCATCCATCCAATCATCATTCACCCATCCAACCATTATATCCATCCATCCATCCAACCATTGTATCCATCCATCTATTCATCATCTATCCATCCATCCATCCTATCCATCCATCCATCCTATCCATCCAATCATCATTCACCCATCCAACCATCATATCTATCCATCCAACCATCATATCCATCCATCCACCCACCCACCCATCCATCCATCCAATCCATTCATCCATCCATCCATCCATCATATCCATCCAATCATCATTCACCCATCCAACCATTATATCCATCCATCCAACCATCATATCCATCCATCTATTCATCATCTATCTATCCATCCATCGATTGATCATATCTATCCAATCATCATTCACCCATCCAACCATCATATCCATCCACCCACCCACCCACCCATCCATCCATCCATCAATGCATCCATCCATCCATCCATCCATCCATCCATCAATCATATCCATCCAATCATCATTCACCCATCCAACCATTATATCCATCCATCCAATCATCATATCCATCCATCCACCCATCCAATCCATCCTCCTGGCATCAGATAGTTCAGCCAAACATTAGGTTTTCTTCCTTGTTTGGGAGCGAGATCTTTCCCACCTACCATTACCAACCCCTTATCTATGGCTCAAGTTGACTTAGGCTGTGTTGAACAAGAAAGAGGGAAAACCTCACAGGCTAAAAAGGATTTGCACGATGTTGGTAGGAGTTCATTCATATCGCCACAATGCAAATATAGACCTAAATGTAACGTAAATACAGGAAGGAGATAGTTGGCTTTATGGACAAACAGTGACCAGGGGATGAACTTTAGAAAGTTTCAATCTCCTTCCTGGACATTGTTGAAAGATAGTTCCAAGGTCCCCCAAATTCTCCTAAATTTTCCAAGTCTCGTCTTCACCCAAGACCAGGAGAGAGAGACAGAGAGAGAGAGAGAGAGAGAGAGAGAGAAAGAGGGAGAAGGGAGGGAGGGAGGAAGGGAGAGAGAGAGAGAGAAGGGAGGGAGGGAGGGAGAGAGAGAGAGAGGGGAGGGAGGGAGGGAGAGAGAGAGAGAGGGGAGGGAGGGGGAGAGAGAGAGGAGGGAGGGAGGGGGGAGAGAGAGGAAGGAGGGAGAGAGAGGAGGGAGGGAGGGAGGGGGGAGAGAGAGAGGAGGGAGGGAGGGAGAGAGAGAGAGGAGGGAGGGAGAGAGAGAGAGGAGGGAGGGAGGGAGAGGGAGAGGGAGAGGGAGAGGGAGAGGGAGAGAGAGAGAGAGAGAGAGAGAGAGAGAGAGAGAGAGAGAGAGAGAGAGAGGAGAGAGAGCTGAGTATGAATCCAGATCAAGTCCTATGCAGTGGTGAAATCCAAATTGTTTTACTACCGGTTCTGTGGGTGTGGCTTGGTGGGCGTGGTGTGGCTTGGTGGGCCTGGCTTGGTGGGCATGGCAGGGAAAGGATACTGCAAAATCCCCATTCCCATCCCACTCCTGGGGTAAGGATATTGCAAAATCTCCATTCCGACACCACTCTGGGGCCAGCCTGAGATGGTATTTGCTACTTCTCCGAACTGCTCAAAATTTCCACTACTGGTTCTTCAGAACCTGTCAGAACCTGCTGTATTTCACCCTTGGTCCTATGCCACCAGCTTGTAAGAACTGCCCCTTTCTCCAAAGACAAAAGCAGGATTTCTGGATTTCTTTCAATTGTGACTCCACGCTCCAGTTTCCAATGTGATGCTATGATCACGCATGTTCCTTTTTTGGCTATAAATCGCAGTGGAAGAGATCTTCCTGTTCCATCTTTGGATGACAAGCCAAGACACAAATCTTGTGTGTGAAAGCACCCAACCTCCCCTTCTCACTCCTCTAACCCTCCCCTCCCCTTGTGGATTCGAAAGGATTACTGAGAGCTGATCTGGTGTCTTTCTGCAGAGCTCAGAGTAGAACCAGCTCAACTGCGAGTTGCTGCGAACCAAGGGCTGTATTAGTCTAGACAATAATTATAGCTTTGCCTTCTTGCAAAGAGCCTCCAGGCTTATGAAGTGACTTAGTTCGGAGTCATCAAACTTGGCAATCAGCTGAAGAGGGAGCAGCTGACCTGAGCAAGAGCCCGCAGGAGGGATAGGGCAGATGTCCTTTGCCAGGGAAGAAACCAGTTTAAGGGGGGATTGGCCAAAGCTCCAGAAGTGTCAGATGCCACTTCTCACTTGCCTTTTGCTATTGCCCAGTGCCACACTGCCATGAACTCTAGGCGGACTGGATGGGAGGGGGGAGGATTCAGGGAAAACGAAAACTTAATTGCACCTCTCTGACATGTGGGTTCAAGGTCGACCGGCTGGGAATGGAATACAGCTGCATACCAACCTATTTGAAGCGACTGTTCCTAAAACATCTTCTTTGAACTTGATTGGACATTGGGGAGGGGCAGGGGTGGGTCCTACTAACCTTTACTACTGGTTCTCAACGGGGCCATGCGTGCGCTCTTCTGCACATGCTCAGAAGCTTCTGCACATGCACAGAAGCATTCTGATGATGTTGGGGTCGGTGGGCGGAGCCTCCCACTGGTTTTACCACTGGTTCTATAGAACCGGTGCGAACCAGGGGCAACCCACCACTGGGTGAAACGGGGGGGCAGAATAAGGAGGTACTCAAGGGAAGGGAAGTTAGACTTGGAGATTTTGGCCCACGGATTTCAGTTCTGGCTTTGCACTACTGTATTTCACTCGGCCTCTAGTAAACTATACCTTTCTCAACACACGGAGTTAAGGATCTTCCTTCTTAGAGGCTCAAACTGAGGAGGTTTGACAAGAGATTTCAAAGGAAGAATGTTGGAGAGTGTTTACTATTTCCTTGCTTTTGGGTAGAATGGATGAGTGATAAGATGGCCTAGTTTTTTTCCATCTCGGATGCTTGAGGAGATGCAGGAGAAGAACATTTCTAGCCCAAGCCTTTAACCACTACGGCAGGCTGGTTCTCATAATTGATTTAAACATGTATATCTTTGCATGACATTTGAGGATAGAGTTGAGGGGTTCAGTCCCTATAGCTCTCAATCTTCAGTGTAGTCCAGCATTTCTCAGTCTCTGGATTTCCTAGAGTTCCTTGGCCAGCATACTTGCCAAGGGCTGGACAAACAGCCAGCCAGATCTTCAAGTCTCTTTGGAATACCAGTAGAGTGGGTGACATTGGAGAGAACCTCAATCTGAAATGGTGTAGCAGGGGGTTGGACTAGAAGACCTCCAAGGTCCCTTCCAACTCTGTTATTCTATTCAATTCTATTCCCAACAGATGAAAAAAAAATTGGCTAGTAGATTGTACAAAATAACTGGAGACTCCTGGAATCCATTGTTAAACTAACAAAAAATTGATTCAAGAGAATATCTTTAAATTCTTTAATATAAGCACTGCATACATACATACATACAATTAATGCACTCCATCAGCTAAACCAAAGTGAACGAAACAAATCTTAAAGGAACCAACCAAGCTTTAAAAGACTCCACCAAGAAGAGTTTGCTCCATGAAGAGTTTGCTCCATAAAAAATTCTCTAATGTTTTAATTTCTACCACCTTCGGCGATAACAGCGGTCAAGTTCTAATCTACATTAGTAGCGACATTTTCTGAGTAGATGTTTGCATTCAACTTCAGTGTATAAACCCCTACTACTTCCTCAGCGTTTTATAGTGTGGAGATACAACAATGCATGCAACCTCCCCATTTTTTCTCCCTCCTTTCACAAAAAGAACCATTTGGAAAGGTAGAAGAGGAAAAAAAAAATTAGATCTACCGTAGCTTTTGATCTAAACAAGGTTAAACTTGGTTAGTATGTGAGTGGGAATCTGTAGAGTTGAAAAAACAATCCTCTGGAGTCAAACACTTTTAAGATGTGCCAAAAGTGCTTTTTCGAGAGGCAACTGAGCTTTCTTTGTTTTTCCTTGAAGAAGTTCCACTTCTTATCTAAGAAGTTTCTTGTTCAGGAGAAGTGAAGGAGCTTCTTGGATGAGAAGTGAAATGTCTTCAAAGCAAAACGAAGGAAGTCCAGTTGCCTCTTGAAAAAACACCTTTGGGATAACCATGAACCTGGATGACTAAGAATTTCCATAGACTTTAAGATATGTGGACCTCAAACTCCTAGAATTCCCCAACCAGCATGCTGGATATCCTTTATTTGACCCACCTTCTATATAGAATTTTCCACTCTATGTTTATCGTTATCTATTTATGCTGCCTACTTCTCTGTGGCCAATGTCACCTGTAAAATCAGAGCAACCTTTAACGTAAATCCAACAGGTTCACACATGTTACTGGAACTCAAGATTCAAGACACTGTTTAAGCTTACCCTGATAAACAGTGAGGTTAAATTGGGTTAAGGGAAGAATAACTCATCCCTGTCCAACTTTAGGGACTATAATTGTTGGAGTGAATTAAGGATTGTTGAATAAATAATTGACAGGGAGTGTTACAAAGCTGTAATCTAGGAAGTTTAGTCACCTGTTAATTCTGAGCCAGTCTGCACTTGTAACGAAAGGGCTGCCTTAGTGTCAATGATAGCATATCACTCTGTTTTGTAGTTTTCAGACAATTCTTTCAGGAGATGCAGACTTGAGACCTGCAGGCGCTGATCAAGCATGGGTTCCCGATTATCATTGTCAGCTGTGAGACCTCAATTAAAGTTCTCGACAGGACAAAAAGCATGGCTTTCTGAACATCTAAAAGATATCGTCCGAGACCTTGGTGAAAATAAGGCTGTTTCTCCCTCCTTCCCCGTTGAGAGAAAGAAAGGAACACAGCCAATGGTGACCTCTAATTATATACTCGCAAAGCACAACCGAGTCTTCGAAAGAGAATAACTAAAAATTCTCATAGTGATGTATAAAGTGAGTTTGGTCCCGCTTGTTGATTTTCTGACATGCTTTCTCCACGTTTTTGGTCATGCCAGGTGGGCCACAGCTAAAAACACCAATTTTCCGTACCTGGAAACAAAAAGCAAAAAAAAAAAGGGCTCAGAATCCCAGAGATGCAAAAGAAAATAAATGAGGGAAATAATTAAATTTTCCCCTGCTTCAACATCTAGACCAAACTTGGCACAGCTTTAATATAAGTGGATTTCAGCTCCCAGAATTCCTCAGCCATCATGTTGAAGTTGAAGTCCCAGAATTCCTCAGTCAACATGATGGCTGGGGAATTCTGGAAGATGAAGTCCACTCATATTAAAGTTGCTAAGTTTGAAAAACAGTGATCTAGATTAAGGGTCTCCAACCTTGGCAACTTTAAGACTTGTGGACTTCAACTCCCAGAGTTGAAATCCACAAGTCTTAAAGTTGCCAAGGTGGAGACCCCTGATCTAGAGGAGTAAGATGGAGGAGCAGCCTTGGGCTAAGGCAACAGTTATCCAAAGTTCCCATCACATTTCTCCTCTGTTTTTAGCTGTAAAGAGATGTGAAGATTCCCATGGCCTTCCTCCTCTGTGCAATGTCTTTCAAATAATTTGAGCTGGGTCAAGGAACCTTTGGAGGCTCCTTAAGAAGTTCATCTACATAGCTGAGAGTCCCTCTGATCCATGCATACATGTTCCTGCCTGCAACAGATCGTCACACGGAACCCACAGAAGTTCAGTCTTCACCTCCTTCCCCAACCTGCAAAGGTAGCCACTGACCTCAGGATGAACCTCTTGCAAGGAGCAGAAAAAGGGCACAAATGGCGGTCGTCCAAAGTGGGTGATGGAACGCAGGCCTGTGAACAAGCTCCGGTTGAGGACCTTCTGGAAGTGACGTTCACAGATGTACTGGAAAGAGATCAACCGATCATTAGAACAGATCTGTTGGGGATCTGGAGGACAAGGAACCTCTGTTCCATTGAGGGATCAACCACTAATCTGGTCACCATGAAGTTATCGATTCTCAGTGTGGAACTAGACTCATAGGTACTTTCAGAAACACTGGTCCCAGACTGAAAGTGAGGAGATCCAAAATTACTGGGAATGACTTGTTTAAAGGCACACAATAGTCATAATTAAGATCAAGATGAGTTGGACGCTTCCTCATCTGCCCAACCTTATCCCACCTTCATTTTTTAATTGCACCATTTTTAATGGCGCATACCCAATCCCTTTGGACCCATTGAAGAACTGGCAGACGCTCTTGGACAAAACTCAGTCTCTGTACTTTTTGCTGCTAACACTCCAGATTAATAGATGAGAACTTGACTTCTTGAATTTTATTTCTTGAAGGCGCCTCGATATAGAGCCCCAAGCAGGGGTGAAATCTACCGTATTTTTCGGAGTGTAAGGTGCACCTTTCCCCCCCTAAAAGGGGGTGAAAATTTAGGTGCGTCTTATACAACGAATGTAGCCCCGCCCACCCACTGGCCCCCCACCCTTTGGCCTCTGCCTCCCAGCAGTTACCTCCTTGCAAGCAAACAGCAAGAAAAAACAGTTCCTTTCAGCTTCAGCACAGCTTAATTAGCACAAGTTGATTGGATCGGCCTCCTGACTCTCAGCTGATTTGCTCTCAGCTGTTTTGCGCAGGGTTCTGCTGTTTACTGCAAGGAGGTAAATTGCTGGCGCAGATTTTTTTTCCCTTGTGCTAATCAAGCTATGCTGAAAATGAAACTGAAAGTAAAGCAGGCTGTTTGCTGTTTGCTGCAACGTTGCAAAATTAGGCAGAGGCAGAGGGAGATTTCTTTTTCTTCTTTTCCTCAGCAAAAAAGGTAGGTGCATCTTATACTCCGGTGTGTCTTATACTCCGAAAAATATGGTACTTACCTTCCCTATCAGTTTGGAAGTGCACATGCGGGTGTCAGGTGCTCACTTGGACCCTTTGCGCATGCGCAAACCCTTCTGTGCATGCGCAAAGGGTAAAAAACAGGTTACTTCCTGGTTAAAACCAGGAAGTAATGACAACCGGGCGGATGGGCGGAGCCTCACGCTGGCGCCGCTATCAGTTCTCTGAACCATCTGCCGCCGTTGCTACCAGTTCAGCCAAACCGGTCTGAACCAGTAGCATTTCACCCCTGGCCCCAAGTATATGGAGGGGGGGAGGACAGACTTACTAGCATGGTGGTACGCAGATCGAACTTCTCAGCCAGCTGGGTGATGTAGATGTGGACAGAGACCAAGTCACAATGATCGTTCTCCTCCACTTCCCGGATAATGTCGGCCACCCACTCAAACTGCCGCTGTGTCCGGGTTACCCAAATGAAGTAGATCTGAGAAAAACAAGAAAAAGGCCGAAAGCTCCTTATAATTTTTCAATAGTGGAATTGTCCTTCCCATGTTTTGTATCAAAATTTGAATTCTATGTTTTTAAAAAATCCCATGAAACCGTACACTCATTTCCACGTGCAACATTTCTAATATATCCCCCTATGTATATCCTTTTGCCCAGAGTGTCCATGTTTGTAAACAATTGTCTCTAATATAACTTCTGCAGGTTATTTTGACATTAAACCTTATTTTAGGGTGTGCTCTTTCCTCTAATGCAAATGTTTTTCAACTTTGGCATGCTGACTGGGGAATTCTAGGGCTTAAAGTCCATGCATCTTAAGGTTGCTAAGATTGAGAAACAGCACACCAGTGTTTGCTTTTTTGTATTCCCCCCCCCCAAAATTGAAGAATTGTCGAAAAGTGGAAATACCACATAGGTAAATTTTAGTTCAGATGTATGAGCCCGTCTTTCCCCATCTGTGTCAGGAGGGATGCAGTGGCTCACTGGCTAAGACGCTGAACTTGTCAATTGAAAGGTCGGCAGTTCAGCAGTTCGAATCCCTAGTGCCACATAACGGGGTGAGCCCCCGTTACTTGTCCCAGCTTCTGCCAACCTAGCAGTTCGAAAGCAGGTAAAAAATGCAAGTAGAAAAATAGGAACCACCTTTGGTGGGAAGGTAACAGCGTTCCGTGCGCCTTTGGCATTGAGTCATGCCGGCCGCATGACCACGGAGACATCTTCGGACAGTGCTAGCTCTTCGGCTTTGAAACGGAGATGAGCACCGCCCCCTAGAGTCGGGAACGACTAGCACATATGTGTCAGGAAATGTGGAATGAAGCACATATGGCAAAGTCTACAACTCCACTGTCTGCTTTAAGTAGCGCAATTCATCGTTAAAGAAGTCCTACCACCTGATGTTAACACAAACACTGATGCCATCGCATGTGAGTGGTGTACAGCAGCCCCACCATCTGTTCATCCAGTCTCACCTTCTTGCACAGGATTCTGGAGCCAACTGAAGACTTGAAGACAAGGTCCTTAAGGATGGAGGCAAAGGGGGTCACTCCAATGCCACCGCCCACCAGGACCGACACTTCAAATTTGTTCCATTCCTGGTGTCCCTCTCCAAATGGGCCATCAAGATAGAGCTACAAAGAAACGGGGGTAAAGAATGAAGTTTGTTGGCTTGGACAATGGAGTTCAGATGGTTTCCATTGAGTACAGCAAGGATTGGATTCTATACTTTTACGAACTATTTACAGGGGGGATTGGAAGAAAAGCAATCTTAGTGTTGGAACCAGAAAAGTTGGTTGATGTTGATCAGCCATATTTGTTGGCCGTGTGTCCTCTAGTAACATCTACACCAGGAGAAAAGCAAGGCAAGACAAAATCCAGTTTTACCTTGGGATATTTGCCAATTTCCGCGAGGCTTTCTTGCGAGTAGAGTTCCCGCAGGCGAGTTGTCCAAGGTCCAGCTGCTCGGATGTGCAGAGTTAGCAGGTCTTCATGGGGAGCAGATGTCAGAGTGAAAGGATGGTACTCGTTGGTCCCCAGGGACAAACATGCAATCCGTACCCATTGTCCAGACCTGTAGTCAAAGTCCTGGGGTCTCTGGAACTGCAGGTTGGTGACCCCTGAATCAAGAAAAAAAAATTCCTAAAGATTCACTATGAAAGGTCAAGTCAACAATGCTATCTACAATGATCTGGGTACGAGCAAGTTTCAGAGAAGGCAGACCTACACTGGAGGATTATCTTTGAGAAGCTAGAAAC
Organism: Pantherophis guttatus; assembly: GCF_059756535.1. Taxonomy (NCBI): domain Eukaryota; kingdom Metazoa; phylum Chordata; class Lepidosauria; order Squamata; family Colubridae; genus Pantherophis; species Pantherophis guttatus. The sequence continues at coordinate 20,583,455 of NC_142075.1, forward strand.
AGTAAAGACTATGTTGGACCAGCAAGATACTTCTCCAGGTCATATGTGGCCTCCAGAACCTAGCGAGTCTCTTTAGATATCAACTTTCTTCAATGGGTATCCTTTAGATCAGGGGTCTCCAACCTTGGCAACTTTAAGACTTGTGGACTTCATTCCCAGAATTCCTTCAGCTGGCAGAATTCCTCAGCCAGCAAAGCTTTGCTGGCTGAGGAATTCTGGGAGTTGAAGTCCACAAGTCTTAAAATTGCCAAGGTTGGAGAGCCCTGCTTTAGATACATTGCCTTCAACTTTCATAATCTCCCAGGCTGAAAGACCATTCATAAGAATTCTGGAGGTCGAAGTCCACACGTTGGAAGGGTTGAGGAGGAAGGAGCATGCAGGACAGCAAAATTACCTGAAGGGAGCAGCTCAGCCTTAATGACGCTGATTTCCACCTTCTTCCTGCTAAGGCTGATGAGTTTATCTGTGACATAGAAGAGCGCTGGGACAATGAAGTAAATATGAAAACGGGGCTGTTGGATCAGAGCGTAGCTGCCATGAATGACCACCTGGGAATATATTACACATCTTTTTAGTCCATGATAATGAATCAAAAGGAGAAAATTCTTCTCTGATGGTGTAGACTCACCAAGAGTGAAAGCATCTAAAGATAGTTTGGAAGTCCTCAGGATCCCATAAACTTGCCTCAACTGAGCTCCTACCAGTAGTTACCCCCCCAATCAATAATAGTAAATCAATAATAGTAAAACACTTTCAATTTTAATTCTTTTTCAACTCTATCAGGAGATTATGCTCTTTTTGTGTAGAAAATCCTATGTCAGCATTCGAAGCCATATTAGGCCGGAAGCTTCCATGCTGCCACCTTCTCCTGTGTGGGAAAGTAGGAAGGGGGACTTAGTAGAGGGACTGCCTGTAGACATCATAGCATTCTTCCTCTCGGTCAAGGTGAGGGCGATCCTGCATCTGGAGAAGGAGTGGTTGGAGTGCTGTCTCGAGATGGGATGGCGGTTGATTGGAGTATGTAATCGACTGAGGAGTGAGGGGATGGTTTTGGGGGTTTTGATTTACTGAGGGAAAACCTGGACCTCTCAGATTCGGGTTTTCCCAGATGGGCCAGTTTACCTATTCTAGTAAATAGAACTTTGAAAAATGCTTGCTTCAGATTCTTTACTTGGAGTTGGGATTTTTCTGGAACGCTGACATCCTACTATTAAACTCTCATCCCTCTTCATATATAGTATGAAGATAGTATCTATCAAGGGTCTCCAAACTTGGCAACTTTAAGACTTGTGGATTTCAACTCCCAGCAAGGCCTGCTGACGAATTCTGGGATTTGAAGTCCACAAGTCTTAAAGTTGCCAGGTTTGGAGGTGCCTGGTATATATGAATGGTATGAATCTTCCTTCATCCATGGATGATTTTTATTTCTGAATCATCGTAGGCTGTAATGGTCGCTTACCAGAATGTAGAGAACCACATAGAGATGATGGGTGATCCAGAATCCTTGAAAACTGATTCGTCGGAAATAATGAGTGGCAAATACATACATGATCGCAAGGATGACCAGTAATAGCACTCCGGTCATGCCTGCAGAAGACCAGGAGAAGACAAGGGAATGTCAACTGAAGAATGGGAACACGTGATGTTGTCTTGCTTCACCATTATCTCCACCTGCTTCAGAGGTGGACAACCTGAAGCTTTCTATTTAGGTCAAGTGATGACACAACATAGCACAAACAGCACAAATATTTCGTTTGCGTCATTTGGGCCACGATGTCCTGCTCCTTATGTCATCATTATGATACAATCACAGCTTTTAATAGATGCCAATGCTTGAAGTTCCAATGTTCTGTTCTACCCAACGTCACTTCTTCAGAACCGAGCTGAGACCGCACTCAAAGGCTAGGGTAAACTCTAAAGTAAGCTTAATGCACTAAACAATTTCCCAGATTGTCATCTACCCAACCCCCCCAAATGTTAACTGCAATCTGATCACCAAAAGCCTTTGATATTTGAACTTTACCTGGTACCGTCTCAAAAAACCACCAGTAGTATTTGGGAGGAAATTGTGATCTGGAAAGAAAAACAAAACAGGGGCAATTCTCAGTAGAACAACTCACAATGCAACCTGGTTCATACATTTGTGCTAAGCCAGGGGTCTAAACACAGCAACTTTAAGACTGATGGACATCCGCTAGCTGGGGAATTCTGGGAGTTGAAGTCCACGTCTTAAAAGTTTCCAAGTTTGGAGACTCCTGTGTTAAGCCATAGTTGATTGAACGCTGGATATTTCTGAATAATATAAATTGGCTGAATTTACCGAACCCACCACTGCCTGTACAACTGCTACGCTACTTCCAAACTACATGGAGTTTCTTCTAAATTAAGAGTTTCCATTCTTTCTCCAGCCACCTGGAGGTTAAGAGTATTTTTGGAGTATAAATTACAGTATGTTTTGGAGTTTAAGATGCACTCCCCCACCTAAAAGTGGGTGAAAATTTTGGTGCATCTTATAGATCAAATATGGGCCAGTTTTTGGCCTCTGGAACCCTTCGCACATCGTGTTTTCGTCCTCCTCGGCCCCCAGAAGCATTCTGCGGTGCTCCACGTGTCCCATTTTGCCAAAAATGGACCGGTTTTTGCCAAAAAATGAGCTTGTTTTTGGCTTGGGGGCCGGGGAGGGCGAAAACGAGATGCGCAGAGGCCAAAAACTATTTTTTCTTGTTTTCCTCCCCCAAATCTAGCATCTTACAGTCTGGTGCCTCTTGTAGTCTGCAAAATATGGTAATTCTTTGCATTCTTACGTTCATAAAGGAACACTCTCTACTCACCCATCATTCGTAAATACGTGTGAGAAAAGACACGACAAAATGCTGAGAGGAGTCACGGAAAAGATGTAGACATTCACAATATGGCCCAGAGTATGCAAAACTGCAAGAAACACAAGACGATGAGGTTAGGTATCCATGTCACCAGGTTTAATTGCAATTTCGCATCTCTTATAACTACAGTATAAACATTTCCTGTCATGGAATGCCGCCGAACAATAAATAGCAGTGTGACTTAGTAGTAGGAACCCAAGCTGTTAAACCCAGCTTTGAACTGGGCAAAGTTCAAGAGTTACAAAAATACAAATATTCTGTGCCCATCTTGGTGTTTGCGTTACGTTTGTAATTTCCTTGATGTGAGTTTTTTAAAAGACTGAGCAATCTTGATTGGCACGAGGAAGTGTTAGGCGGTGCCTTTTGGGATCGGATTGCTAGAAAATCCCCTCAATTGAAACACCAGATTTTTCTGGAGTTGATTTCCGCTACTGTTGCCAATTATTTCCCTTGCACATTTGCTGGGTCACGCATGGCCAAAATTCATGCAAGTTGCAGCAGTGAGAAATTAAGAGAGAATTTGTTTTTTTAAAAAATGTTTCATCTCCATCACGCTGTCCACAGAAAACTAAGCAGTGTTCTCCAGGTAGTCCTTGACTTGCAACGATTTGTTCAGCGACCGTCCAAAGTTACAACCACACTGAAAATAGAGACTTGGGATGAGTCCTTGACTTATGACCGTTGGCGCATGGCCACGGTCTTGTGATCAAAATCTGGATGCTTGGCAACAGGAATGTATTGACCAGAGGTCTTCAAACTTGGCAGCTTTAAGACTTGTGGACTTCAACTTCCAGAATGCTGGGAGTTGAAGTCCACAAGTCTTAAAGCTGCCAAGTTAGGTACCCCTGGTATTGGACCATGGTTACAGCATCCTCGGATCATGTGATTCGCTTAAGAACAACAGTGATTTGCTTCTGCAACCCTGGCAACAAATGTTGTACAGTTGGGTGTGACTCACTTAACTTAGCAATGGAAATTCTGGTTCCCCACTGTAGTTGTAAATTGAGGACTACTTCCAATTCAGAGAGTTTCTAAGGTTTCTGATTTCAGCAATTACTAAACCATTCTATTCCAAGTCAGATCCAATTGTCGGCTTGTACCACAAACTGTTTCAAAGGATCGCAACATTCTAGCTCAGCTAGTCAAAGATTCAATCTGTTTCCGTCTGTTTAGATCTACCTGAGAAGATCAAAGCTCCAGTTGCGATCCATCGGTGGAAATCCACGGCCGAATCAAAAGGGATGTAGCGATTGAAGAACGTTTCTCGCAGGAACGTGATGAGGTTCCGGCACATGGTGAGTAAGATGAAGGAGTACATGAAGGAGATGCTGGCGCCAGCCCCCCGAGAGATCAGGATACCCACAAAAGTGGTGTCAGCAATTCCGGTGGGCGGAGATGCAAATCCATAATCTGCAAAGCAAACGGATTGAGCGAGTCCCAGAGGCTGAGATTGTGACCAAACCCTTCATTAACTGGGTTACTCTACTTTTTTTTCTGGGCTGAGACCTGTTTGTGTCCTTCCGGTGGTGTCCTGCAGACCAAGCCATGCCCCCAAAAGGAGACAGACTCAGAATAAACTCAATGGGAGCAGGTTACAACCCAACTGGATTCAATGCTATGTCTGTTTCAATGGGAGGATTTGGAAATTAAATGGAGGAGGCACCATTCATGAGATTCCTCCATGTTCACCACGTCTATCCAATGAAAATAACCATCCAGAAGACACTTTGGGAGAAGCTCTCGGCAAAGCTTTGGAGGAAGTCCACCCACAGGTCTGCAGCCTCAAGATATATCTGCCTTTCCATAAGTGCATCTCACCTCCAACATGCTCAGATGATAAACACGCTTGCATGCCCCATACGAGGCAATGCAATGCAACATCAAAGGGGTCCAAGGCACTAGGGAACACATAGTAACATGTACAGATTTGGAGCTCCCCTCCAGATCTCTACCTATGTGTCCAATGGAGGGGGGAGGGGTTAGGTTACAGTATAAGATTGCAAGGAAGATACTCAGGTCTTCAATGGTTCAACCACAGCCTTGCCAGTAATGTTACGAACCATCTCCTACAGATCTGAGTCACTAAAGCAGCCACTATAAAAGCCATACCAGGAAGTTTGGCAACAAACTTCCCTTGTTAACCACTAATGCAGCTCTACTTGCAGCGGGAGTGTCTTGCTTTACACCGGCGTTAGTCTGGGCTGCAAGGAGATACGTACGTGGTATGCTTAGTGGTGGCTGCCACTGGTTGCCCTCCCTGGAGACGGGCGCCTCTCCTTCCTCATGGCATGAGGAAGCGGAGTTCTGAATCAAGTTAGCCGCCTCAGCTCTTGAGCTGTGCAGCCGGTTCGGTGGTGCTAAGTAGGCTGGTAACTCACAGTATGCCCTTTCTACAAAGACGCCAGCGGTGATGGCCGAGAATATCACCACGCAGATAATGTGGCGCCGGAAGTTCTCAATGAACCGCTTGAATTGCTGGATCTTCTGGTGGACTTTGTTCCTCTGGTACCGCTCCCTCCGTGCCTCCGTGTAGAGATGAGGTTCTGGGAAGGCCAATCTGGAAAATGGGAAATCATAGCTCAGGAAAATCTTGAATTCTGATCTTCCAACTTCAAACAATACTAGTCTCATTTCATGAGGACCCAGATTGTGGGGGCAATAAGCTGACTTTGTATAAAAAAGAACACCGCTTGGGGGGGGCGAAAGCCCTACTAAGCAGGTATATACAAAAGTATGAAGGCTATTGCTTAAGGCATTGTAAGCCGCCCTGAGTCTCCGGAGAAGGACGGCATATAAATCGAACCAATCAATCAATCAATCAATCAATCAATCAATCAATCAATCAATATTCCTTTTACATTTTTCCCTTAATTCATTTAAGCATAAATAACATTTCTTCTCACCTTGTGTTTATTATCCCTTAGTAAATGTTGCCATTCAATATTTTAAAAATCACTTATGATTCCACCATAACATCAATATTGCAAATGTATAGGATTACTAATAACACCAAATATTAACAATATTCAATCCATCACGGGAGTATATCTCAAAGTGCCCACCATTTCTAATCCTTAATATTTTAAATTCACAATATCTTTTAACACACTGTTAATATTAGTACTTCAGTTAAATTGTCAAGTCTTAAATCACCAGGAACAAAAGCATTTTTGAGCACATGCAAAACTTAAGGATTTACCAACTTGGTTTTGCTTTCCTCCCATAAATGCTCTCCTAGTATTTGAAGAATGATAGCAGGAATTGGGTATGTCTCTTTTAATGAAAAGAAGGACTAGGGGAGACATGATGGCAATGTCCCAATGTCTAAGTGGCTGCCACAAAGAAGAGGGAGTCAAGCTATTCTCCAAAGCACCTGAAGGCAGGACAAGAAACAACGGATGGAAGCTAATCAAGGAGAGAAGCAACCTGGAATTAAGGAGAAACTTCCTAACAGGGAGAACAATTAATCAGTGGAACAACTTGCCTCCAGAAGTGGTGATGCTCCATCACTGGAGGCTTTTAAGGATTTATCTGGAATGCTATAGGTCTCCTGCTGAAGATATACTGAACTATATGACTTCCAAGCCAGGTCTCTTCTAATTCTGTTATACATTGATAATTCCTTCCATCATAGCAACTTGATTTGGTCTGGAAAAGCCAACCCAGTTGCTTCTACCTGAGTGTCCTACACCTCTGGTTCTTAACTTGGGCTGGAATATCCAGAGGTATTTGAGCCTACGGAGGCCATCCTGGAAGCCTGAATTTCCACTGCTCTCATGCCAGTGGCATCGCTCTCATGGACTTTGCTGCTATAAAGACAACAGTGATGCTTGGATTTCTTTGAAAGACCGTTTTTGCTATGTTGCCTGGAAACTAACCACATAGTAAACAAATCAACAACAGAATGGGCTATTTATAATGTGTACAATGGTGATCATGAAGGTTGGGTCAGACAACCTTTGCTGATAGTTGGCCTCATTGATACCCAGAGTCACTTGATAGTAAGAAGGGTGGCGTATAAATTTAACAATCATCAATCAAGCCATAAAACATACAAGAGTAAAGCTGCAGAGATAGCTAGTTGAAGGGTGTTTACACTTCTGCGGAACTGACAGTTGTTTAAGTTCTGAATCTGTACACTGGAGTTGAATTACGGAGATGAACTAGGCAACAGAAAGAAAATTTGAAGTTCTCCAGACTCCTGAATCCCTTGTAGCTTCTAGCTCGGTTTCCTTCTGAAGTGCCTGATTCTGCTATGGTGACAAAATGACTTGCAGCAAGAGAAGAGGGATGGCCACAGATCTTCATAAATACGATGAATTACGAGTCCACAACCTCTTATGAATATGATTCCTCCTATATAACTGCTTGTCTTCTTATACAGATACTGTCAGTGTTCCAAGTAATGCACCCATAGAAAGAAGAACTCTGTAATTTTGTTGCTTATATCCTTACGATTTATATTGATATTGTTTCCTGATTGCTTATTTGTACCCTATGACTATCATTAAGTGTTGTACCTTATGATTCTTGACGAACATATCTTTTCTTTTATGTACACCGAGAGCATATGCACCAAGGCAAATTCCTTGTGTGTCCAATCACACTTGGCCAATAAAGAATTCTATTCTATTCTATTCTATTCTATTCTATTCTATTCTATTCTATTCTATTCTATTCTATTCTATTCTATTCTATTCTGAGGCAGGTAGATTCCTCAAAGAATAATTTATTGGATACATCATATTGGCACAACTGCTGAAAACCGACTCTGAGAGTTCCTGCGGTTTTCAACCAGTTAAAAGTGAAAGTTCCCCCTTTCCCACAAGTCATCCATCACATTGTCCAATAGAGGTGCTGACTGGTTGCTCGGTTACTTTCTCCTCCTCCTCCTCCTCCTCCTCCTTCCAGCCTTCCTTGGTTCTCACAGGAAACTTTTTTGTTTTGGTTACAAACCGCCAGCTATCTATTTTCCTTCCCCTCTCCCATCCAGTGGCAACCCTGAAGCCGTAAAGATGTCCTCAGCCAGGTTGGCTTCAGGGTTGACAGGTAACTTTTACAGGAACAGAGATGAAGGTGCCAAAAAAATGGGATTACCTGTGATCTGCCCTTGAGTTTCCCAGAAACATCTATCGTGCATTAGCCTAAACGCTTGGATCTGATCCAGCATGGCTTCTGCATAAGAAATGGTGCCATTCCTACCTAAACTCTACACAGATATTATTTCAATGCCTCCAACCCTTACCTGATCCCTCGTCAATGTCCCTCTTATGTTCAGAGAAGGTGGTAGGTTGAAGATGGACAGTTCATCGTCCGTGTTTAGAATGAGTGACACATTTCACAGACTTACTTTTTCCCCTGCCTTTTCCGCAAGTCGTGTCCTATTCCTTCGCCAGGTAGCCAGTCTGAACCCAGGATTAGGGGGTTCGCTCGAGTTAGGAGAAAACTGCAAGGGAGCAGATCATCAGCTTTTAAATAGGACACTCGGTCTACGATGCTGGAAGCGAGCAAGGTGCCTTGAGGGTTTGATCGTACTTTTAACTCTAAAATCATCATGAAAAATGCCAGCTGATCCTTTCTTTCAAAAGTTTTGGCATTAAATTTTCTCTGGAGTTGGCTTCCAGTCAGCCCCAATCTCAAGGGTGGAGCGCAAATTTGACGTTACTGTCTACATTTCAGTGGGGAAAAAAACCCTCCTTTTCGTAGGAATGTTTTTCCCACCAAAACTCTACCTGGGTTATTTTAAAGATAGGGTCCAGTCCTAATCAGGGCCGGATTTTCCTATAGGCTAACTAGGCTTCAGCCTAGGGCCTCAAGATCAAGAGGGGCCTACATTCAAATTGTTAGCAAAATTAAAATTACACTTTCACTATAGGTGAAAGGGCCTCATAAGTGGAATAGCCTAGGGCCTCTTTTCATCTAAATCCGGCCCTGGTCCTAATAATTCATTTTACTCTGGTTTAGCATCTTGCATTTGGGACTGTGTGTACCCCATTAAAACCTGAGTTACTGTAAGTCATTTTGAATGATGCCATTTCAAGTTACATCAAGCTATCTAAAGATTATGGCACATATCCACCAAGTAGAATACCCAAGTCCGGGCAAAGTATTTTGGCATCTGAGGCATTTTTTTTCCTCTCTGGCAGGACAAATACAAAATTTCTCAAGCCTGTCTTTGCATGTTACAATCCTCTGCCTGAACCACCTATTTTTCTGAACCCAACGATAGGGCCGGCTGAAAGTAGATTTCACTAAGTTTAGAAGTTATTCTCTAGGAAGAAGAGAAACTCACAGAAGGAAAATTGTGGGTATGAAACCTTCCCTCCTGATGTCTTATTTCTGCAGGTGGAAGTAACAATCATGAGACTTCACAAGTGATTCTTCATGAGGTTTTCAGAATTGGTTGCCTTTCACAATTAAAAGGCGGAAGAACTTGATGGGTTTGTTGAAAAAGTTGAAAAACTTTTAGGAAAAGTTATCGCGTGGGACATTCAGAGCACCCTTAATGTTTAAGCTTCTAGCTGTACTACTATAGTATTTAAACCTTTTTACACTTAGGTAAAGGTAAAGGTTCCCAGTATTGAAAAGGAAATATTTATTTCCTTTTCATTACTGGTTATTTGGTGATCCCAAGGATTGGGCAGAGTATGGGAACCGTAAACATGCCACAAATCTTTGCAAAGAAACTGTGATTTTTGGTTGGGGGCAAAGTGGGACCTGGGTCACATATGAAATCCACCCAGGCTTAGGCAGGCTGCATGAGAAGGTGAGTAACTGGGAGATGGCTTACTTGTTATCTCGATCCTTGTTAATGAAGGACACGCGATTGATTTCATTTTGTTTGAGTTTCTCTGGAACTCCTGGGAGGAAGATAGAAAAGAAAGTTCAATTGGTGACCATCTACAATATACTCTGGGAACTAATAAAGAGGAGCCATCTCCACCCTCTTTTGTTCAAACATGATATCTGGGCTGAGTTGCCTCTTATTTATCTGGAACGCACCGTTCCCTCCTGGAGATCCACTTCCTCGTTCTATTCCATCACACTTAATGACCCATGAGAAAAGGAAGCACAATATAATAAGAATGAGGATCTCTACTTCCTGGAGATCTTGAGCTGTTTGCTGCCAGAAGTATGGCTTCCTTGCTCCTACCCAGCCAGAAGGCTCTGTGTGAATTGTCTGTTTTGGATTCTGCTGACCTTTAACGCAAAGTTGAGTGCGCTGGAGTGCATTGTCGTGATCCCTCAACATGTAGTGAAAATCTTCCCAGGTGAGGTCCTCCTTGTCCTGGAATCCTGCTTCTTTGAACAAGGATTCGATCACCTGCTCGGTCTGATCCCGTGAGAGACAGTTGTTAGAGATCTCAATGAAGGATCTAGAGGAGGTTATAAGAAATCCTGAGATAAGACTACTGATGGGTAACTGCAGAGTCTATGGCAGAGGTGTCAAACTCAAGACTCAGATGAACTTACAAAAACTGTGGGTTGGATGGAGGCATCGGCTGAGGTTGGTCTGCAATAAGACCAGTCTTACTCTGCAAATCTAGGGAATCATTTTCCACCTCCTCCAAAATGCTGGACTGTGCATTATGAGGTTGTGCTTTACTGTTGGTGTCAACGTTCCCCCAGATGTATACAGACTGAATTTCAGATGAGGAACTGACCAGAGGTACAATATAGCATTCTAGCAAATGGAAATTCCAGCATTTCTCCACCAAGAATCAGTTACGACAAACAAAAGCCAGCAAACCAGCAGAAGATACCTCAGCATCCGAAAGAATTCTTCCTTTGAAAGGAAGCCGTTTCCATCGATATCGTACATGGCAAACATCAGTTTGGACTTCTCTTGGGGGGTTCCTGGTTGGGAGAGATAGAGAAGAACATGAAACATGCCTCATCAGCACATCTCAGCCCCCAATATTTGGAAAGATCCTTGAAGCCTCTGACAATCAGAAAGGAAGGAAACACTTAGTTCTGAGATGATCAGTGTGTAGAGTATTCAAGAAATAGGTGGGGGATAAAATAGAGCAGAAGTTGTAGCAACTCAAAAGTTCATGGAGTGTGGTGATAGATACCCATAAAATCTCACTACTCTGAAGTTCATCCTGTTGGCTGAAAGGCTAACACAACCTTCACACCTCCTATGGGTAAAGAGTAAGACTCTGTTACAGGTCTCTGCTATAACAGTGGCACCCACTTCCAATCCTTATGTTAGGTTCTCCAGGAAGAGGGGAAAGGATCCTGCCCCCTTTAACCAACCCCATCTATTTGTTTCTGGAACTGAAGGGAAAGACCTCTATCATCTTCCATCTTCTTTATCATCAATGGATGGATAAATTGATATAATATTCAGTTGGGTATTCATAATTCGGTTGGGTATCAAATGTTAGGGTTGCCCACACACAACATGCTTGACTTGTTGTGTTATTTGACTCAATCAATCTTCTCAGGTTGCCCAAGACTTTGAATCATAAAAAAAATTAAACATGCACTCCAAAATAAAATAAAAATCCTCTGTAACATGCACTAAGCTTAACCGGTTACAAAAAAATGCAGCTTCAAATCAACTGGATTTAGTAAAGTGTCCTCTAACGCAAATAGTTTGGTGTTGAGGTCTTGACTGTGCTTAGCTCTATCCCATCCCCTTGCAGTTGAGAAATTTCAAATTTCACCTTTCATAAAGACCACCAAGATGTCGAGGAATTCCCGAAAGGAGAGATATCCATTTCCATCTTTGTCGGCGAGAGAGAACATGGAGTCCACAAATACGGATTGGGCTTTAAGACCCAAAGCATCAGCAAATTCCGCCCGGCTCAGTTCACACTTTAAGGCTTCCTTGGCTTTTTGAGATGTTTCCAAATTGAGTTCTCCAGCGTCCAATCTGTCAATGTTTAGAACCTAAAAGAGTAAGACCACCGATCACATTCCCGCCAGGAAGGAAGTCCACTTACTTTCCACCAGAAAGACAAGACACTCTAAACAAAACTGGGATAGTTCTTGCACTTGCTGTCCTACCATGCAGCCATGATGTAACATGAAGTTACAAGAGGAGATCTGATCTGGATTTCAGTCATTTTAACTGGCAATAAAATCATTCCGTTAGGCAACATTACCTAGCTGACTTTATTTCTTGTTCAGCAACATACATATGCAATGTTCTAATAGGTCAGAAATCGATAGAAAAGAAATACAATGTTTTCCAACGTAAGAGAAAGAAACAACTGTTTAGTGGTAGAATTTAAATAGGGAAAGGTGAAGGAGATGGAGGAAGAGGTGGAGGAGGAGAAAGAAGAAGAAGAGGAGGAGGAGGAGGAGGAGGAGAAGGGGAAGGGGAAGGGGAAGGGGGAGGAGGAGGAGAAGGAGAAGGAGAAGGAGAAGGAGAAGGAGAAGGAGAAGGAGAAGGAGAAGGAGAAGGAGAAGGAGAAGGAGAAGGAACAGCTTCCCCACTTACCTGAGCAAACGAATGCCGGAAAAAAATTTCCAGGATTTCTTTTCTCTGCTCCTTGGTTACTGCTTTTTTCAGCAGCTGCTGTTCCTTCATCATGGACACTTGGAGAGTCAATTCATTCCTCTCCAAGTAGGTTTTCAGATGTCCGAGGAAGTCCCTGCACTCTGCTTCTACCTTAAACTGCAACACCTAAGAACAACAGTGTGATAAGAGACATTCACAGCGGAGGGAGAGAATCTTCAGACAATTGGGAATGCTCTATTGTTCACAACATAACTCTAGCACCTAAAAGGCCATCTTGTTCTATACTGTTCTTTCATATTTTAATTTTTAAGACACTTAAGATATTCAGAAAACTTTGGATAGTTTGTGATTTCATCAATGACCTAGATCAGGGGTCTGCAACCTTAAACACTCAAAGAGCCATTTGGAACCATTTCCCACAGAAAAGAAAACACCGGGAGCCACAAAACCCTTCCCGTGCTAACTATTTCTTGAAACTAGCATATGTCGTTGAATTAAACATTCTGTTTTCTTCTGAAACTTTTCTTTTCTTGGATTTATCCATAGTTGGCCTACCGGGGGTTGAAAAGCTCAATAAATCACGCGCTGGCGGGGTGTCGCACATTGGCGGTTGTGACCCATATTTTGAGTGACAGGGAGCCGCAGCAGAGGGGTGAAAGAGCCACATGTGGCTCCAGAGCCACAGGTTGCTGACCCCTGACCTAGATACTTATAACAGCGTCTTCTCCACAGTGACATGGACCATGGATAGCTTTTCCAGCCATATACCCATTGTTGTTAAGCAATTGGAATAAAATTATGGGTTTTATGGAAATAATCCTGGATGCTATTTTAGTTTTCCTAAGGTTCCTGGGGGTTGAGAAGAAGAAGAAGACAGAAAGGGCAAGATGGGAATCTTTCCAGCATAGAAACGAGAACATGAATAGTTGATTGTCATCCTCTCTGGTACATACCAGGTCATATTCTTTAGGAATCTTCAGAAGTATAGTCTTGCTGCCTTTGTTGTTGGACATGATGGTCTCCACTTTCTGCTCGCTTCTGAGGGTTATGCTGCGAACCACAGCCAGCTTGCTATCAAGCACTTTGATCACTTTGTCGTCCTTCAGTTGGATGTAGACAAGTGAACTATCTGTCTTGAAGCCATGCCATTCAAGCGCTGGGGGAAAGAAGACTCTGTATTAGCCTTTCATTTTCTAACACCCAAGGTTCCCTTCCCCAGTGAATCTCCTGTCCCCTTTGAAGACATCTAGGTTGTTATCCTAGAGGAGATCAACCCTGACTGCTCTTTAGAAGGCCAGATCCTGAAGATGAAACTCAAATACTTTGGCCACCTAATAAAAACGAAGGACTCCCCTGGAGAAGAGCCTAATGCTGGGAAAGATTGAGGGCAAAAGAAGAAGGGGACGGCAGAGAACGAGGTGGCTGGATGGAATCACTGAAGCAGTCGGCGTGAGCTTAAATGGACTCCAGGGGATGGTAGAGGACAGGAAGGCCTGGAGGAACGTTGTCCATGGGGTTGTGATGGGTTGGACATGACTTTGCAGCTAATAACAACAAGGTTGTTATAGTTCATTCATCTATTTACACCAATATAACTCACGTCCAAGTTTTCATAGCTTTTCTCCATCACTCTCCCATCTCCAAGAATATAAACCCAATAGTATAACCCCCAGTGAATAAAACACAAGAGTGTGCAATTGTTTAGCAATCAGGATAAAAATTCTCCAGGAACTGAACATTTGATTCATACTGTGTCTGAATGGAATCTCTGAGTAGTAGACGCTTGGGTAGAATTGCTCCTCACCTTGGGTTCCTTCAGCAGTTATATCTGGACGAGTGGTGGGATTTTGCCTCTTCTGCAACTTACGGAAAGACCTCCTCCGGAAAAAAGCAACAATCCAGGCAATGAAGAGACTCACTGCAGAAAAACCCACAAGAAAAGCATTGGCTGATGTTGCAACAGCTGGAGTTGTTCACAGATGCCAGTCCTGAGCATTGAGGATTGTTAGAAAATTCTTCCTCTTAGCTCATGACATTGATAACTCCATGCTACCTTTCTCCAAGTTGGTGTCCTTCAAAGCTATTGAGATAATAAATCACAGTTTTCTTCACCACCATGGACAATGGTCCTGCTACCTGCATATTCCATGACAGTCTCAATTGCTACAGCCTTCTCCTGATCGTCTTAAAAGGCAGAGGGCATAATGGAACCCAAAGGGGCTAAAATTAAGGACTGGCCAAAGATTGCAGATCCATACATATTACTTCTCATTCTCTCAGTCTTTACTTTGTTCAGAGACAGCATTTAAGTATTGTTGGAACGATGCATGCTGCATCGCCTAATAAACCATGGATCCAACTTTTGTACCACCAAAGTTGAACGACTGATTTTTTTGGGGGGTGGGGAAGTGAGCAAACACAAACATTGTACAGTACTTATAGAGATGCTCTATTCCAGTTTTCTACACTCCCAGGACATGTCAACAGTTGAATCCTACATTGGAACATAAAGCAAAACTTCAAGTCAAGCTGTTCTCCAAAGCACCCGAGGGCAGGACAAGAAGCAACGGGTGGAAACTCGTCAAGGAGAGAAGCAACCTAGAACTCAGGAGAAATTTCCTGACAGTGAGAACAATTAATCAGTGGAACAACTTGCCTCCAGAAGTTGTAAATGCTCCAACACTGGAAATTTTTCAGAAGAGGTTGGACAGCTGTTTGTCTCAAATGGCATATGGCAGTGATGGCTAAACTTTTTGCCATCGCGTGCCAAAAGCGGGGTGTGTGTGTGTGTCACGTGCATGCATGCCCACACCCATAATTATATGCTCCCGGCGCATGTGCGCGTGACACCCCCCCGTGCTCCCCCGCTTTTGGCACGCAATGGCCCGGTGGGCCTGGTAGGCCCATAGGTCCCACCAAAAGTTGGCAAAGGGTTGTTTCCAGCCTCCAGAGGGCCTCTGGGGAGGTGGGGAAGGCCATTTTCGCCCTCCCCAGGCTCCTAGAGAGGCTCTAGAGCCTGGAAAGAGCAAAAAATGGGCCTTCCCCACACCCCCAGGCTCTCTGGAGGCCGGAAACAGCCTGTTTCCCTACTTCTGGTGGGCCCAGAAGGCCTGAAAATCAGCTGAGCTTGCGTGCCCACCAATATGGCTCTGTGTGCCATAGGTTCACCATCACGGGCATAGGGTTTCCTGCCCGAGCAAGGGGTTGGACTAGAAGACCTCCAAGGTCCCTTCCAACTCTGTTATTTCAAACCTGGATGGAAACAAACCTAATGGAAAGCAACACAAGGCAGCGATGAGGATTCCGAAGCCTGCAGCGCTTCCTTTGAAGTAATCTAGGACGGTCATCATTTTGCAGGAAGGGAGGCCCTGTAAGTCCATCTGCCTGGGCTGCGGGCATGGATCACCTGGGGGTGGAGAATGCAATGAGACAGGGAATTCCATTCCATTCCATTCCTTTTGTTCCTCCGTCTAGCAAAAGTTTCTTAGGACTCTCTACACAGGTACAGTGATCCTTGCTTCATAACTGGTTGCTTAGCGACCGTTCGAAATTACGATGGACCTCCCCGGGGCAATTTACAACCCGTTTACAAAGTTCCAATGGCCACGCCCCTTTGCAGTCACAGTTGTGTGGGTCATGCCCACAGAATCGGTAGTAAAAAAATTTGAAACCCACCACAGGTTCTCCAGAACCTGTCAGAACCTGCTGGATTTCACCCCTGCTCCAGAGATGCTGTGAGCCTTTTGTATACCATTTACTGTATGCAACGCCCTGCGTTCAAAAGTCTAGGAGTTGCCAATATTGAAAAATAAACAAAACAAATTAAGCTTGGAGAAGAAGAGCATACTGTGACGTTCTTTCTAACAAAAAAAAAAACCCCAAAATGTTCTTATTTATGTGTAATCCTAAACGATGGTTTGGTGCCTTGTGCAAAACCTCTCAGGTTCATTCCCTCTACCCCATCCCTCCTTTAGATAATGAATCCAGAATTTTCTGCGTGTACTGGGGGCATTCAACTTTTGAGATACAGCTTGTCTTCTTTCCTCTTTGTTGAAAGACTTCCAATATTCCTAATGTGGGTGAAAAAATAATGGATTTTCTTCGTAGGCACGCACAGTGATGACAGCAACGGGGGAGGGTGAGAATGAAATGTAATTAGGATTCCTACTAGAAGCTCTGCTCCTTGGATACTTGTCAGTGGTGGGTTTCAAAAATTTTTTACTACCAGTTCTGTGAGTGTGGCTTGGTGGGCATGGCATGGCTTGGTGGGCATGGCTTGGTGGGCGTGGCAGGGGAAGGATACTGTAAAATCTCCATTCCCACCCCACTCCGGAAGAAGGATACTGCAAAATCCCCATTTCTTCCCAATCAGTTGGGACTCAGGAGGCAGAGAATAGATGGGGGCGGGGCCAGTCAGAATTTTTACTACCGGTTCTCTGAACTATTCAAAATTTCCGCTACCGGTTCCCCAGAACTGGTCAGAACCTTCTAAAACCCACCTCTGATACTTGTGTGCAACACTGCAATGGACGTATGAAAGGGTAGAACTTCTTCGTGATGCCATTTTCATCAGGGATGGAAATGGGCATCAGGGACTATGGTTGTTTTCCCTTGAAGGCGTCTCGTCCCATGCACCTCCCAAGAACATAAGCCACTACTCACCTTTATTCCAGACAAACACATTTTTTTGGATATTTTCTGTGTACATGACAGTAGCGAGAACATCGTGGAGGGTCGTCTTCTTAATGGCCACAATCTCCTCGGAAGTGAATAGTCTACAAAAGGGATGAACGAGACTCAGCAGGATCTTCAGTGCGTTAAGCATAAGTACAATCGTAAGCTGTGGTTAGAATGCCTGCTTACAACGGGGAGGCTGAAGTTCAAATCCTCATTCATAGTGGCAGTCAAAAGACATGATGAAAAGTCTTTCATTTCACAACATACAGACAGATTTAACCCTACTTTCAATTGGGAAAAATGTGACCATCCTAGAGCAAGCCAAGTCCAAAAATGCCAGTGTTAGGAAATGGCAATTGCCTAACTGGTTGGGTTGGCAATATATATAAACCATCAATGCATGTTTGCAGTCAAAATGTATTGTAACTTTAAGACTGTAATGTTGCATTGCATCATATTGTATTCTGATTGGCTAGGTCTGTAGCCAATGTACTTAAGAGGAAGCTTGAATCATGGCTTATTGTTCTTTTTACATTATTATTGCTACCTCGGCTCCTCTCTGCCTGTTCTCTCTGCATGATCACTGCCTGATCATTGCTACTTGTTGTTTTCTACTGTTTTACTGATTGTTTACTGCTGTACTTGTTTCTGTTTGCAACTCTAAAAAGAACTGTTTTATTGCATATGAGTACAACAACTGGTAAGAAGACTTTGTTCTTGGAATATCCCTGGATTGACATTTTAACTATCTTTATATGTCTGGATTGTTTATTGGACTTTGCTTTGCTTTTTCCTAAAAGTAAAAGAATATCACAACTCAGTGTATTTGTATCGACAGTGCTTATTCTTAATCACTCTCAGCCATTTCTTATGTGCACACCCTTGCTACTCAAGGGGCACTCTGTGCATATTCCTCAACAGCCAGGGAATTTCTAGAAGCCTGGCAGTCTGACAAACCAGCCATCAATTGGCACATGGACATTAACAACATCTACGGACTGTGCAAAAGAGACAATCAAGCAGCCCAAAAGAGAAAAAGACTCCATCACCTCTCCACCAGCAATCAGCACTCGGATCTGCCTAGATTAACTCCAAGGTCAACTTTAGACCAACAACGAAGGAAGCAAAACCCCAACCAAGAAACTGCCAAAGAGCCATCAGTAAACAGCCCAACCAAAGAATCCCTACACCCACACAGACAGGCAAGACACAAGAATATAAAAGGTCAGCAAAGAGCACTCCTTAGTAGCACTGATGATGTTATCTAGTTGGGTAATGAAATGTCTATAAGAAAACAAGCAAGCTCAGAGAGCACCAAAGAATCCAGAATTCAACCTCGAGCTACAAATATTCTCTTCTATCGAAGACCCCGTATTTGGTTTCTTTTTCAACAGATGGGATGAGAACTCTTCCTTTCAGGGCTTCAGGCAAGTTGTTTTCTATTTTTTTAAAGGAGGGGCTGGAGGAGCACCCCAACTTTTGATGGTGAGAGGGATCCAACTGCCACCTTGGATCCAAAGTCTGCCAACCTTCTATGTTCTAGATCAACCTTCTATATGTTCTGGATCTATTGACATTTCCATCACCCCTGTTGAGCTTCCTGTTGGGTGTCCAACATGAAATATTTGGGGTGGCTTTGGGATCAGTCACTCTTTCTCAGCCCCATCTGCCTTTTCAAGTCTTTGTGAGAATAAAAAGAAGGCAAGAAAAGAAACGATAGAAGGATAGAATCAGAAGGATGGAATTAAGGATGGTGTTCTAATGGGATGCCTTACCCGTTCTTGGAGTTTTCAAACCAGAACCGGTCACCATCTCGTAGGCGAACAAACTGGTCCTCAAGGATGGCTCGGAAGAGGGTCTCATCCTCTTCCAGCATCCCTCCAAGAAGCAGCTCCAGGCTTTCAAGTCTGTGCCCATAGAGATCTGCGGTTGATTGAAGGATCTAGGAAGCAAACAGACCATTCGGCTTGAAGGTTGAACGAGCTCAAAGGTGGGCTCAAATAGTTAAAAGAAGTGGGGAGATTTTTGTCCCCTTTTGGGTTTGGTGCCGGGTACAAAATGGGACCATAAGGAAGGTTGAGCTAGGTAATATCATCAGTGCTATGATGTTACCTAGTTGGGTATTCAAATGTCAAGAAAACCACCAAGCTCAGAGAATACCAAGGACCCTACAGTTCAACCTACAAATATTCTCGTCTATGATGATACGTCAATTGTGTAGCCCAGTCTTCCCACAATTGGTTTAATGATCAACATGCAGTACAGTGGTGGGTTGCCCCCGGTTCGGACTGGTTCGCAAGAACCGGTAGTAAAACTGGCGGGTGTTGTGTCCCGTCAGCGGCCTGTGCAGCTAGTAGCTGATTCCGACAGTGAGGAGGCTGGTGTGGTGCTGCGCCAGCAGCCTGTGCAGCTGGCACTCGAGTCAGACAATGAGGAGGCTGGAGACGATGTGGTGACAGAGGCGGGGATTCAGCCAGGGCCTTCAGAACCTCCAAAAGCTCCCTTAAGTGAAGAGGACGAAGAGGAGGAGCCTCTTCTCGATGCACGGGCATGTAGAGTTGCCAAAAGGCAGGAGTGGCTCCTCAGGAGGAGGTCTCCTCGAGAGTAAAGCTTGGGGCTAATTAGCCACTCCCTTAGCCTATTTAAGGAGGAACGCCGACTGAAGCAATTTGCAGGGAACAACTTCGTTCACATACCTTCGTGTCTTGTCTTGCTTATCTTATCAGCTTCCTGCAAATTGCTTCTGGGCATTCTGCCAACCACAGTAAGCTTTCAGTATTATTCTTTGAATTCTTGGCGGCTGTTAATGCAGTTAATTAACAGCCGTTGTTGTAAAAAACTGGTTTATTTAGTAAACTAAGGTTTGAACGGACTTTGTGCGTGCTGTGTTCTTTGGGGTCCTTAGCTGGGGCAGAACAGCGGGAGGCTTCACTCACTGACCAGGACGTCATCATAGGTGATCTGTGCATGCGTAAAAGAGTGCACTCACGTGCGGGCACAATGCAAACCAGTAGTAAAGGTAAGTAGAACCCATCCCTGATGCAGTAGCACAATAGGCATTTTTTTTTCCTATGTGGAGTGGTGGATGCTACACTGAGCTCAGACTAATGTCAGACACGGTTCTCGTATGTAAAGAAAAGCTCCTCCTTTTTAGCTTCTACAGCTGTTTAAGCTTTAAAGGGAAGTTGCGGTAAACCTGCTATCAATGGACAAGATGCTGCTTGTCTTCTATCTGCCTTCCACCCCATCCCATGCTTATATTAGCTCCTGTGACATGGTACCGTTTTGTTCCTCTGGTTAATATCTGCCCATTTCTTAGCAGGCTGAAGTCCAAAGTACTCTCTGACTTTGTTATAGGTAGGTAGTCCAATATCTCTTCCTCGCTGGATCCAACTCGCCACGAAATCCATTCGGGAGTATTTCACTGTCCCATACCAGTAATCTTAAGAAGAACAAGACAGAACAATCCATAGTGCAGGGGTCAGCAACCTGTGGCTCCGGAGCCACATGCGGCTCTTTGGGCTCTCTGCTATGGCTCCCTGACAGGTGATCCCACCACTGGCTGGCCCCACCCCTCGCCCTCCCCTCCCAGTCACTCCTTGCCTGGCCTAAAAAGGTAAGGGTGACGGCGGGGGATGGAGAAGTGGCCAGGGCAGAGACAGAGAGATACAGAGAGAGTGGGGGAGAGAGAGAGACATAGAGAGATACAGAGAGAGAGGAAAAGGGGTGTGGAGAGAGGGAGGGAGGGGAAAGAGAGAGATGTCAAAAGAATTTTGTGGTTCCCGGTATTTTTTAACAACTGGTTCTCTGCCCTAATGATCGACTGGGTAGGCGTGGCTAGGGGCTGTGTGTGTCTTGTGACTGGTGGAAGTGAGTGACATCTAGTTGGCTATGCCCACCCAGGTTTTGTGGCTCCCGGTGTTTTCTTTTCTGTGGGAAACAGGTCCAAATGGCTCTATGAGTATTTAAGGTTGCAGACCCCTGCCGTAGTGGAGCAAAATGGAAGGGTGTCCACAAAAGCAACCAAGGAATCATGACACCGAAGGGCAACCGTTAACTGAAAAGCAGGAAAGCAAAGAAAGTTCACCCCAAATTTTTAAGGCTACAGTACCTTTCCCCTCCCTTAGCTTTGCCAAAGAAATGAAACCTCCTGTTATTCTTCCATCAAAAGAGAGAGCCCAATAAATGGATGGAAAGATCTACCTCGGAGATCTTCAACCACAAAGTTGTCTTCCTTCTTGGTGATTTGAGAACTCATTCCCAGAAGAAGATCATCTACGTCTTTAGCTGTCTGGAGGTTAGGATTCTGACCAAGACACAAAATACTTAGCATGAGCTGCAAGGCAATTGCAAAGTTTACCTGGTCGGTTCCAAGATGCACCAAATCCAATCTTTGGAGCAATTGTAACAGTGATAGGAACTATCGAGGTTTCATTGCTTAAGTGTCCTGAGTTCTTGGGAACGGTGGTCCCTACCTTTGTGACATCACCAACTGAATTAGACATACAACAAGGTACCCATTTTTTTTTAAGATGCTCTGGACTATAAGACACACCTACATTTTTGGGGAGGAAAACAAGAAAAAAATATCTGCCTCTGCCTCCCAGAAATTTGCCTCCTTGCAGCAAACAGTAAACAGCCTGTTTCAGTTTCATTTTCACCACAGCCTGATTAGCACAAGAAAAAAAATCTGCCTCTGCCTCCCAGCAATTTGCCTCCTTGCAGCAAACAGCCCATTTCAGCTTCAGCTTCAGCACAGCCTTATTAGCACAAGCAGCTGATTGTCGGTTGGATCAGCCTCCCGAAGATCAGCTGTTTCCGGCTGCAGGGATTGCCATAGCCTATTGTCGCTTCTGCGCGCCCCATTTTCAGGGGTTGGGGGGCTGGCGGGTGGGTGTGGGGTTACATTCGGTGTATAAGACACACCCAATTTTTTACCCTCTTTGGGGGGGTGGGAAGTTCATTTTATACTCTGAAAAATACAGTGTCTTGCAAAGAAGCAGGATATTTAATAACCTATTCTAGTACTTTCTGTATTGATGAAGGCTATTCAGGACTTTTGACAGGTGACCTATTCGGACCTACCTGGAGATGCCAAAGTGGGACTGTGGGACTGTTGCACGCAACCCAAGTGCTCTACTTGGGTTACGCTTTGAGTTATATTTTTTATTCATACGACATGACTATTTCACCATGAAGCCACACCCTCAAGACATCTTCTTGCAATCTCCATCCTTCAATGAGAAACGTATGTTTAGTTGCTCTTGGATGGCTGTGAAGCTCCTTACCTGCCGACTCCAGTAGTTGTTGCATAGGCGGAGGGCTGGAGAGGACTGTCCATCTACGTCAGTCACGTTTCGGAAAGAACAATTTGAATTCCTAAAAAGATTTTTTAAAAAATGAGATAGAAAATAGAGTAGAGTAGAGTAGAGTAGAGTAGAGTAGAGTAGAGTAGAGTAGAGTAGAGTAGAGTAGAGTAGAGTAGAATAGAATAGAATAGAATAGAATAGAATAGAATAGAATAGAATAGAATAGAGTAACGGAGTTGGAAGGGACCTTGGAGTCCAACCCCCTACTTAGGCAGGAAACCCTACACCACTTCAGACAAATGGTTATCCAACATCTTCTTAAAAACTTCCAGTGTTGGAGCATTCACAACTTCTGGCAAGTTGTTCCACTCATTAATTGATTTAGGATTAGAGAATAACAGAGTTGGAAGGGACCTTGGAGATCTTCTAGTCCAACCCCCTGCTCAGGCAGAAAACCCCATACCACTTCAGACAGATGGTTGTCTGATCTCTTTTTAAAAACCTCCAATGTTGGAGCATTCACAACTTCTGGAGGCAATTTGTTCCACTGATTAATTGTTCTAACTGTGAGGAAATTTCTCCTTAGTTCTAAGTTGCTTCTCTCCTTGATTTGTTTTCACCCATTGCTTCTTGTTCTGCCCTCAGGTGCTTTGGAGAATATCTTGACTCCCTCTTCTTTGGGGCAGCCCCTGAGATATTGGAATGCTGCTATCCTGTCTCCCCTGGTCCTTCTTTTCATCAAACTAGACATACCCAGTTCTTGCAACCATTCTTCTAGCCTCCAGTCCCCTAATCATCTTGGTTGCTCTTCTCTAAATTCTTTCTTAGAGTCTCCACATCTTTTTTACATCGTGGCGACCAAAACTGGATGCAGTATTCCAAGTGTGGCCTTACCAAGGCTTTATAAAGTGGTATTAGGACTTCACGTGATCTTGGGTTCAAGATGTGTAGGGTTCTCTGTGGGGGATCAGTATAATGCCTAGCCCCTAGCTAAAGAGAATTTCCCCTCCCTCCCTCCTCCTCCTCCTTCCTTCCTTCCTTCCTTCCTTCCTTCCTTCCTTCCTTCCTTCCTTCCTAAGCTAAAGAGAATTTCCCCTCCCTCCCTCTCTCCTCCTCCTTCCTTCTTTCCTTCCTTCGCTAAAGAGAATTTCTCCTCCCTCCCTCCTTCTTTCTTAAATATTGCAGTTCTAGGCATATTTCAGTACTGGCTTCACTATTTTTTTTAAAACCCCTTTTTTTCTTACCTCATATAGACTCCAGATGGGACTTGAGTGCCAAGGAAGAGGGCAGAAGCCACAAGGAATTCTGGAGAGATCCGAGAATCCACATGCTGCTTGTAACCTACAACATAGAGAGTGATGCAAGAGAGGTATTTTACTGAAGCTAAGAAGATGTAGAGAAGGGAGGGCCTTGAAACTCCCTGTGATATTTTGAGTTTTAGATGGAAGAACTTAGAATGCAAATGCGCTTTAGCATTCCTCTACAAAAGGAAACCCTAGAGAGCTGCCAATACAGATAGGCTGGGAAATGATCATGGATTCCGGCCTTCTCTACATAAAATTATAAAATCGAGAGAAATATGGCTAAGGCAGTTCTTCAGATCCACAAGAACCCCCTTTAGCTTCCATCTCCATCGTGCAGCTGCTGAAAATCTTTTGTCCTTTTTGACCTTTTCCCTTTGACGTCTGCTCTGTTCTGTTGATGTCCCTCACCTTCATAACGTTTGATGCTCGTCTTCTCCAAAACGTTTGGCAGCCACTCATAAAACACGATATTCTAGGAGAACAATGAGAAGATCATGAAATGCATGGAAATAAGCTGATTATTCAAGAAGCTAAACATGATTTCCTATTTTTTTTTCCTCTGTCTCTCTCTTCCATGCTCTACCTACCTGGTAAATGGCAATGACTCTCTTGCGTGCATGTTGGAATAAATCCTCATCTGACCAGTTTGCGTTCTCCTTGGCTAGTTTCTCTGCCCAGTGGTTGTGATAGCGGAACCATACGATGCTCATGGCTTGAAGGAAGACGTTTTCATTTCCTTTGGCATTTCCAAAGTCTGGGAGGAGGGAAGGAAGAAGAAGAAGGAAAGGAAGAAGGAGGAGGAGGAAGAGAAGGAGAAGGAGAAAGAGAAGGAAAAGGAGAAGGAGAAGGAGAAGAGGAGGAGGAGGAGGAAGAGGAGGAGATGGAGAAGAAGAAGAAGAAGAAGAAGAAGAAGAAGAAGAAGAAGAAGAAGGAGAAGAAGAAGAAGAGGAGGAGGAGGAGGAGGAGGAGGAGAGGAGGAGGAGGAGGACAAGGAAGAGGACAAGGACAAGGACAAGGAGTAGAAGAAGAAGAAGAGGAGGAGGAGGAGAAGGAGAAGGAGAAGAGGAGGAGGAGGAGGAAGAAGAAGAGGAGAAGAAGTAGAAGAAGAAGAAGAAGAAGAAGAAGAAGAAGAAGAAGAAGAAGAAGAAGAAGAAGAAGAAGAGGAGGAGGAGGACAGGAAAACAAGGAAGAGGACAAGGACAAGGACAAGGAGTAGAAGAAGGAGGAGGAGGAGGAGGAGGAGAAGAAGGAGAAGGAGAAGGAGAAGGAGAAGAGGAGGAGAAGGAAGAGGAGGAAGAGGAAGAGGAGGAGGAGAAGAAGAAGAAGCAGAGGAGGAGGAGGAGAAGAAGAGGAGGAGGAGAAAAGAAGAAGAGGAGGAGGAGGAGGATGAAGAGGAGGAGGAGAAGGAAAAGGGATCATTAAAAAGAACCCAAGAGAGCTGTAAAAATCCTAATGGTCAATTATCAGATCACAAGATCACTATGTTTTGTGTTGACCTCCAGATTTCTTCCCTTCATGAAAGGAGGAGGCAGTAAAGTTAGACACTGATGGAAGTATGCGTTCAGAGATCATCCCCTATTAAGGAAGCTCTAGCACAAAGTAGTTGACTTGCTTGTGACCTCCAAACGTTCTAGTATCCTCAAATACACACCCAACTTTCTATTATTTTCTATTATTATTATTATTATTATTATTATTATTATTATTATTATTATTATTATTATTATTATTATTATTATTATTATTATTATTATTATTATAGAAAACTGAACAAAAGCCTGAAAAGAAAAGCTCTTAGGTTCCATCCATCTCTCTCCTTCTTTTAGCCTCTTGAAGAGCAGGCTTGCTTACCAAAGATGCCTTGGGTTCCATCCTTCCCAGTAGCTGGATCGAGAGCTTTCCACATTAAGCTGTTCTCTTCCGTCTGCTTTGGGAAGCCTCTTTTCTTTCCAGAGAGTAGATTTCCTTGGGAGAAACTCCTTAGAGAATCACTCCAGGCGTGCGATGAGCCATAGATGGCGCTTCCATCTAACCAGCCAGTCACCCCATTTACCTGTTGGGGAGCAAAAAGGAAGATGGGATGGAGAGAGTAAGGGAACCGGGTAACTCCTGTTCAGGCTCTGAACTTCTTGGATTGGATGAATTGATAAGATGTCTGTGTCAGGGTTCCCAGTAACACCCCCAACGAAAAAAAAAAAAAAACCCTGAGGCTTGAGTTTCCTCAAAGCTACATTTTATTAGAGATGTTGCATTGGCACATCTGGGAAAACCCGAATCTGAAAGTTTCCAGGTTTTCCCCACCCAAAGAAAAGTTCAAGTCCCTTCCCCCTGCACCCACAAATCCATCACATGGTCCAATCGAACATTGTCCCAACTGGGGATGCCTCCCAGTTCCAGCCAGTTCCAAGTGCATACATGTCAGTTTCCCAGCACCCAAATTTGACCCCGTGATGGTGGGGATGATGCAATGGTTCTTAGTGCATGTACCAGTGTTAAGTCCCTTTTTTCCAGTGCCATTGTAACATCAACCAATCGCTAAACAAATGGTTGTAAGTTGAGGATCACCTGCACACGTGTCCTTACAACGGCTCCTGTTAGGTTGCCGCAGGCTCAGTGGCGGTATTCAGCCTGTTCTATCCGGTTCTGGTGAACCGGTAGCGGCGGCTGTGGGAGGCTTGCATGCTCACATGTGCGAACCGGTAGTGAAGGTAAATCAATACCACCCCTGCACAGGCTTAATATTAATATTAACAGAGCCTTGGTAGTACAGTGGTCTAAGGCACCCTGTTATTAAGCTGGTTATTAAGACCAGCTGCCTGCAATTACTGCAGGTTCGAATCTCACCAGACTCAAGGTTGACTCAGCCTTCCATCCTTTCTAAGGTAGGTAAACTGAGGACCCAGTTGTGGGGGCAATAAGCTGTCTTTGTATAAATATACAAAAGAGTGAAGGCTATTGCTTAGCGCATTATAAGCCGCCCTGAGTCTCCGGAGAAGGGCGGCATATAAATAAATAAATAAATAAATAAATAAATAAATAAATAAATAAATAAATAAATAAATTTATTTTGAGAGTTGAAATCCACACATCTTGAATGTTGCCAAAGTTGAGAAATGCAGATCCAGAAAATAGCAGATTGCAAAAGTTGCTATAGCGACTATTCAACTCATTTCAGGCCACTAACTTCATCTGGCTTTTCTATTGCCTTAAATGTAGGTGTAGTCCTTGAGTCATAGTTTTGAAATATATCTTCCAGAGAAAGCAGCCAAACAAACAAATCCTGAGCATTCCACCCTTGGTGACAGAAGTTGGCTCAATCTCCTAGGAAATGCCATCCTAGGGAATCTTCTGTCGCACCCCTTTCCTGCCCTTTTCACTGGAATTCTACCTGCAGAGGGACGGGTGGAGGTGGCACAGAGAGCAAAGGGCATTTTTACCATCTCTCGGGGGTTGTTGGGGCTTCGTCCTGTTCCTGCAACCCAACTCATTCGCTGGAAGGGCAGGACAACCTTTTGAGAGTTGCTGGGGTCAAAGACGGGGTCTCCTTGAGGGATCACCAGGTTGAGGAATTCAGCTGGGCAGCCCGGATTGTTGGGTTCTGAAATCTCTGCCAGCACGTGGAAACCTGCCAGATATCCAAAACTGGGAAGGTTAGAGAAATGAATTGCAATGGATGATGTATAAGAGAGAGAAAGAAAGAAAGAAAGAAAGGAAGGAAGGAAGGAAGGAAGGAAGGAAGGAAGGAAGGAAGGAAGGAAGGAAGGAAGATAGAAAGACAGACAGACAGACAGACAGGAAGGAAGGAAGGAAGGAAGGAAGGAAGGAAGGAAGGAAGGAAGGAAGACAGAAAGAAAGAAAGAAAGAAAAAAGAAAAGAAAGTACTCCAAGGTCCTTGACAGATTGAGGGTTGTCTACAAGGTCGTATCTGCCCAGCTTCTATTTGGTGTTCTGATTTTTTTTGCCAGTGTTGAAGACAGAGCATTTGTTGGTTGAGATTTGGAGTTGCCAATTGTTTGACCATTCTGACACATAGTCAAGGTCTCTTTGTAGGGCAGCAACATAAGATCTAAAGTCTTCTAAAGTCCAAGATCACAATCTAAGTTTCAGTTGGTGGAAAGACCCTTAGCAAATGCTTTCCCTTCCAGAAAGGATCAAAGACATGAGGGAATGTCTGGATCAAAAGGCTGCCTCTTACCAAAGAAAATACCAAGCACTGTTCGGTTCTTTTGGGAAGGTAGACCTGAATCTCCTTGGGCCACCACGTTGCTAAGCCTGCGGGCATTGGGCACACGAGGTTCCTGCAGGGCCTGGAATACCCCATCTGCATAATTAGCAGGGAGTAGACGTGACAATCGTGAACCTATGGGGGGAAGAAATCAGCATGTCAATATGAGGTGGGAATGGGGCAAAATATGGCAGAAAGTTTATGAAAAGTAGCTTGAGAACACTTTGGACAGACAAGAAAAGAAATGGTTGGATCATTGAACCTTCTTCAAGGCACAAAACACCTGACCCAAAATATCTTACTTTAGGCAATGACCCAGCTGTCTAGAGAAGATAATGCCCACTAAGATCAATAAGACTCAAATTGAGAACTTCAGCCTTAAATAACCAACAATTCATCTAGATTGGACATTTAGAAGATCAGATAAGCCTTGGTGACGCAGTGGTTAGAGTGCAGTACTGCAGGCTACTTCTTCTGCTGACTGCCGGCTGCCTGCAATTTGGCAGTTCGATTCTCACCAGACTCAAGATTGACTCAGTTTTCCATCCTTCCGAGGTGGGTAAAATGAGGACCCAGATTGTTGGGGGCAATAGGCTGACTCTGTAAACCGCTTAGAGAGGGCTGTAAAAGCACTGTGAAGCGGTATATAAGTCTAAGTGCTAAGTTGCATCTTGCTCACCTGCTGAGTTGTGTTTGTGATACATGAGGTTGTTGTACCAGCCATCATAACGTTGAATTTCCCAGTGGATGTTTTCTTGGGCACCTGGAAATAAAGCAGGCAAGGAAGAACGTATTTTGGAAAACAAAGCAGTTGGGAATAAAGTTGAATTCCAGTGAAAATCAGGGCCAGTTCTCACAGTGGAATCAACATTGAAAATCCAATAACGATCCCTTCTGCTTAGAAAGATTTGGCTACTTCAAGTGAGTATTTTCCCAACTGTATTCTCCTCACTGGGGATGCCCAAAAGTCAACCATAATGCCTCTTGAAAGAACCAAGCCTATTTCTAACTAGCTTATATCTCTCTCCCACTTCTCCATGCTAATGGATGGAAACTTCAACACTACTATCTGTGTTTAATCTCAATCTAATTAAATATAACTCAAGCCAAGACACAGACAGACCTCATCCCAAATGTCAAGAGATTACTATTGAGATCAAGTTGGTCATTCGATCTCCAGTTTAGGTCCTCCAAAAAAGGAAATAAAATGTTTATGGGATTGAACTGAGCTTCCTCTTTCTTTAAAAATATAATAAATATTAAATATCCTAAATTTGTTAGCCTTCCTTCCCCCTTCCTGAGGAGGGAAGGCTCACATCCTTAGGACTATTTAATAATCGCATTTTTTTAAAAAAAATGCAACTCATGCAAAGAATATATAAAAAGATACAGAAGATACAGAAGAATCTGGCAATTGAATGGTGGGAATATTAGGAAAGTCAATTATAAACTTCTTCATGTATGTACAAAATGAAACTATGGGCTTTTCAGATTTTGTATGAAATTTGGAGCCTACATTTCAATACATCTCTATGGAGGGTGGCAAGGAACTTGTACAGTTTTCAAACTGGACTGGATGATCTTCACCAGTGACTGGTAGCCATGTCAGTCCCTCTACTGTTGGAGGCTGAGAAAAAAACGGAGGACAGAACAATTATTCCCACATTCTGCGTGGGATTTTTTTCAGAAGAAGGTGGATGACATCCGTGGGAACATTGTGCTAAAAGTGATGGTGCATCGTCTCCCACACATCTCCTCTAAGATTCTCAGCAACGCCTTCAGTGGATGATGGTGCTGGCCCTTCTGGAGATGGTGATGAAATTTGTTCTGATTCTGGGAACTAGTTGGTAGAAAAAAAAATTAACTCACCTGCATTGTGCCATGAATGGGTCAAAGCCAACAAAAGGCCCATAAGAAGACCGGGCATTTTTTCAATTGTCCCCATGTCTTGAGATGGGGAAGAAGCTGGACGTCTTCCTGAAAGTAGAAAGAAAAAAAATTGCAGGTAACCAACTTGATATTAAATAAAATAAGGCATAAAGTCATTGCTTGCACAACTCTTGACCTTCTCACCACCCCAGAGCAGATCACCATTTTCCAAAGAAATGATTTGAAAATACGTTTTTCGATCTGCTTCATGATGCATGCCGGTAGATGTTTCAATATCTTTCCCCTTTGCCCTAAATCTTTCCCCTTTAAAATGTAAATTTTAATTTGTTTTTAAAATTATTGGGTGTTTTAAATTTGTCTCAGCCAAATTCGGTTTTATTCTGTTTTTAAATTTTGTATTTATGTGTTTTATTCTGTGGCTGTTCACCGCCCTGAGTCCTTCGGGAGTAGGGCGGTATATAAATCCAATAAATGAAATGAAATGAAATGAAATAAAATGAAATATGGGTTGCAACTAATTGCCAATTGGCTACCAATTCTTGCAAATCTAGACCTACATCCGAAGGAGAAAAATGGCCAAGAAAGAGACGGTCACGTTTCTCCATGGACTTTTTTTTTTTTTAAATTTGATTTATATGTCGCCCTTCTCCGGAGACTCAGGGCAGCTTACAATGCGTTAAGCAATAGCCTTCATACTTTTGTATATTTATACAAAGCCAGCTTATTGCCCCCACAAACTGGGTCCTCATTTAACCTACCTTAGAAAGGATGGAAGGCTGAGTCAACCTTGAGCCTGGTGAGATTCGAACTTACAGTAATTGCAGACATCTGTTAATCACAATGCTATCAGTCTGCTGAGCCACCAGGCCCGTGATACCCCATCCAAGGACGTTTTCTCACTTTCCCCCAGAGACACCATGAATGTTCAGATAGGGTTTATCTTACAAGTCCTAGCTTGCAAAACATTCACAAAGAAACAATAAAGTTGGTCTTTCCTTCTACAAATCCTTAGGAATTATTATAATGGGAGTTGTGAATGATACCACCGTCCAGTTTTGGCCCACTTCTATACGGTAGACATAAAGCATTTTTTTTTGTGCTCCAGATTTAGGTACACATGTTTGGATCAAGCTTTTTCAGAAGGGGGAATTGAGTAGAAATAACAAGAGGTAGTATGTTGACTCTAAAAAAAAAAAAGGAATAATGATGGGTACTTGAGTGGAGAAGTGGTTGGCTGATTGTTCACCTTGGTCTACTAGGGAGTATGTGGTTCTTTCTAAGCCCTCTTGGGGTGGAGAAAGAGATTGAAGGAGATGCTTTCCTTTGTCCTCTCTGCCAAAAGAGGCCATCCCATCATTAAGAATCTGGAACGTTTCAAATGCTCACGGAGGTAAAGAGACGATTTATTTTGGAGGGAGAAGAGGGATTGGAGTCTGTTCTTGTGAGACGAGTGGTCATATAAGCTTGATAACGAAATAAAAAATATTCTATCATTGTGTAAACCATAAACGTCCCTGTGGAGGTATTTGTGAATTGTGATGCAAATGCAGATAGTCCCCGGTTTAGGATGATTCATTTAGTAACCATTCAAAGTTACAATAGCGCTCGGAGGGGAAAAAAAATGTGATTTTACAACCCATCCTCACACTTATGAATGCCAGTCTCCCTACAGTCACATGATCAAAATTTGGGCGTTTGGCAACCGGCAGGAATTTACAAGGGTTGGAACGTCCCGGGGTGTGTGTGTGTGTCACGTGATCGCCAGTTGTGACCTTCCCAGCCGGCTTCTGACAAGCAAAGTCAATGGGGGAAGGTGGACTTGTTTAACGACCGCATGGTTCATTTAATGACTAATATACACTTAACAACTGTAGCAAGAAACTTCTAAAATCGAGCGCGCTTAATCACTTAACTCCCGCTTTGCTTAGCAACAGAAATTCTGGACCCGATTGTGGTCATATAGAAGGCCAGATCCTGAAGAGGAAACTCAAATACTTTGGCCACCTAATGAGAAGGAAGGACTCCCTGGAGAAGAGCCTAATGCTGGGAAAGATGGAGGGCAAAAGAAGAAGGGGACGACAGAGAAGGAGGTGGCTGGATGGAGTCACTGAAGCAGTCGGCGTGAGCTTAAATGGACTCCAGAGGATGGTAGAGGACAGGAAGGCCTGGAGGAACGTTGTCCATGGGGTTGTGATGGGTCGGACACAACTTCCCAACTAACAACTAACAACAACACTGTACTTTTGCACTAGATGTAATATGTCGAACGCATTCAGAACCATTGCACAGTTCTTGTAAAACCCACGGCCAGGCATGTGTGAGTTTTGCAAGCGGTGGAATGTATGTTTAATCTGCCTTTTCCATAGCTCCACCTTCTTCTGATTCCAGTCCTGCTCATTGGAGACCCTGGCCTCTGACTCATCCCACTTTTCACCCTTCGGTCGAAATGCCAGATCTGGATTTTCCCCAGTAAACAGAATATTTTCTGGACCCTGTCAGCAAAGGACAATGCTTGGCTTGCTGTTCAAGACATTGAACATCACATTTTAAAAGCCCCAAATATTTGCTGCAGGCAATTCCACCTCATCTCACACTCCCCCACCCCTCTGCCCCCCACTGTCCTCTGGCCACCGTTTGGCACCTCACTTATACGAATACACCCCATATGTGGGAAACGGTTGGGTCACATTATTTCACAAGGTTTTGCTCAGACACACTGCCGGGAAGAAGGCAGCGAGGCCCATCATTACCTTTGAAAAGCAATCTCTACCCCACTGAAATCCTGCACCGCAGCTACCGTATCTGGAACGGATCTTCCTTGCATCAACCACGTTCTGGGAAATAGAGATCCATCTGTGGTTTGACGGCGATGGAAGCGGATTACGGAATAGAAGCTGCCCGATTACCCGTAAAGAAAAACAGGTAGGGAGTGCAGAAAAAAAATATATATATCGAGAAACAGGAAGACAAAACCAAGGGGAAAGGAGAAAAACTGGTTTTTTGCCAGAGGAGGAAGAAGGGAGTTCTGGAGGATACACAGGGGTTTCCCCCTTTTGCTAAAGATAGGAACCGGAGTCTAAAGGTATTTGGATGCTGTAATATTTGCAAGCAGGAGAAGAGAAGAAGAAGAAGAAAAAAACGCAACGACATCACAGGATCTGCCCTCTGGTTTGGCAATTGGGGAGTTGTTTCCTCGCCAACTGCAGAGGCCAAACCACCAGGACATGAATACAGAACAACAGAGTGGAAGGGACTTTGGAGATCATCTAGTCCAACCCCCTGCTCAAGCAGAGGGGTGAAAGAGCCACATGCGGCTCCAGAGCCGCAGGTTGCTGACCCCTGCTTTAAGCTAGAAGCAGGACCTTTCAGTGATGGGAACAGAATTTAGAAATATACTAAACAGTGCTTAATAAGTGTTCTTAATGCTTTGGTGCTCCCTGAGCTTGGTTGTTTTCTTGCAGGCCTTTCGTTACACAAACTAAGTAACCTCATCACTGCTAGTGGTTAATAATATTTAAGAAGCGAGCAGCTCTTGCCTTCCAACCATGGAGATTTAAAGAGGAAAGTCAAAACCCCTTGAAGGACCTTTCCCCACTGCTGACTTAAAGAGCTCTCCATCCATCCTTGAGTGGGCCGAAACCTAAACCGAGGTGACGTTGGCTGTTCTTGATGCCAATTTCTCTATTTTCCTCTGTTCTCAATTGCTACCAACCTGCCTTCCATGGAGGACCTGTATACTGCAGGAGTCAAAAAGAGGGCTGTGAAAATATCTACAGACCCCTCGCATCCTGGACATAAATTGTTTTAACTCCTACCCTCAAAACGACGCTATAGAGCACTGCACACCAGAACAACTAGACACAAGGACAGTTTTTTCCCAAACGCCATCATTCTATTAAACAAATAATTCCCTCAACACTGTCAAACTATTCACTAAGTCTATACTACTATTAATCTCATCGTTCCTATCACCCATCTCCTTCCACTAATGACTGTATGACTGTAACTTTGTTTCTTGTATCCTTACAATTTATATTAACTGTTTCCTAATATGATTTGATTGCTTATTTGTACCCTATGACTATCATTAAGTGTTATGATTCTTGACGAATGTATCTTTTCTTTTTATGTACACCGAGAGCACATGCACCGAAGAGAAATTTCTTGTGTGTCCAATCACACTTGGCCAATAAAAAATTCTATTCTATTCTATTCTATTCTATTCTATTCTATTCTATTCTATTCTATTCTATTCTATTCTATTCTATTCTATTCTATTCTATTCTATTCTATTCTATTCTATTGCCAGTAACTTTAGTTCCTTGACTTCCCAAGAGTTTCCCTGTGTTTCTCTTTTGGGAGGGGTAAGTATGGTGCAAGCACATGCCACTTCCCCACCTTGATCTAGATATGAAAAGAAAATTCCCCGGTCTTTAAAAATTGTAAACTTTGCTTGTCGTCAACTCTACTGAAAAGTTACCGGTTTTTCTCTGTCGCCGGTAACTGGATTCTGAGAATTTCCTAAAGTTTGCTTCAAAAGCACTGATTCATCCTATCATTTACAAGATCTAGAGAATTTTTTTTTCTTTCTCAACTCTGGACTTTAAATTCGCCTTGCATCACAGACGGTGAACTGGCCGTTTCTCTTGGGGGATTCATTGCAGAAGTGGAGGGGAATTGGGGGGGGGGTGTAACCAGGAGATTGGGAGTTAAAGATTAATGTCATAAGGTTGAAATTGAATGGCAGGTACAAAGGGGCACATCTGACGTTCCTTTTCTCCCCTCCAAACTGTCAAAGGATCAAAACGGTCCCATTTATTCGTACTCATTTCTTATGTATCTACTGATACCTGTTTATACTTAAATGTTTATAGGTTATGTTCATACTTATACTTGTTTTCTCATACATGCTTGACAAATAACTAAAATAAATAAATAAATAAAAATAAAATCCCAAGATTCTGTTTTGTGGGGATGCCTCGGGCAGATGGAAGTGGCGACAAACTTTTCAGTTTTCAGAATTATGAAAAAAAAGCATTTTTCATTATTATTATTTTTAAAAAAGGATCTAAATCTATGTGCTTCTTCCCAACTCAACTATCTTTTCATTCAGCTCCTATGGCAAAAGTCGTGGTTGCTTTGCTTTATCCACCCAATATTGTCATCGGACTAAGAAAAATGATTTTGCCAAACACACGGACCATAAGCATATGCCCTGGGTACATATTTTTGCTTGCCTCTGCTTACTCTCCCGCCACCCTCTCCCCACCCAACCTCAAGCAAACAATTAGCAACTGAATGTGGAAATAGACTTTTGGATCTTATTTGTGCTCATTTCTCTTTTCTGTGTATTAATGGTTTAACAAAAGAAGCTCATCGTGTTCAAACTTAATGCAAGACCGGCCTCAAATGTTGCAGGGAAATATTGCAGCCTAAACGGTCCTTCCGGAGTTCCAGCCTTTTCCTTTTCCCTCTTCCAAATTACTCCATTCCATCTTAAATAACAGAATAACCAGAATTGGAAGGGGCCTTGGAGGTCTTCTAGTCCACCTCTCTTGCTCAAGCAGGAAACCCTACAGCATATTCGGACAGATCGTTGTCCAATCTCTTCTTAAAAACCTCCGGCGAGGGGGCACCCATGGTCTTTCTTTTTGGCAACGTTGCTGGAGGTGGTTTGGCTTTGCTTTCTTCGAACATAGGAGGACAGAATTGGAAGGGTCCTTGCTCAAAGCAGGAGACCCTACATACCATTTCAGACAAGCGACTGTCCAGTGTCTTCTTGAAAACTTCCACTGATGGAGCACCAACAGTTTCTGGAGGCACGCCATTCCACTGACTGTACTAACGCTTAGGAAGTTTCTCCTTATTTCTAGGTTGCTCCTCTCCTTGGTTAGTTTCCATCCATTGCTCCTTGTCTTGCTTTCTGGCGCTTTGGAAAATAAGTTGACTCCCCCCTCCCCTCTTCTTTGTGGCAGCCCCTCAAATATTGGAACACTGCTATCACGTCTCCCGCAATCCTTTTTCCACCCCCTTCCTACTGGATTGAGCTAGTTATTCATCTGGCTTCATGCTAAATCAGGACTAATTGAAAAGGTAAAGGTAAAGGTTCCCCTCGTACATATGTGCTAGTCGTTCCCGACTCTAGGGGGCGGTGCTCATCTCCGTTTCAAAGCCGAAGAGCCAGCGCTGTCCGAAGATGTCTCCGTGGTCATGTTGCCGGCATGACTCAACGCCAAAGGCGCACGGAACACTGTTACCTTCCCACCAAAGGTGGTCCCTATTTCTCTACTTGCATTTTTTTACATGCTTTCGAACTGCTAGGTTGGCAGAAGCTGGGACAAGTAACAGGAGCTCACCCCGTTACGCAGCACTAGGGATTCGAACCTCTGAACTGCCGACCTTTAGCTCCACAAGCTCAGTGTCTTAGCCACTGAGCCACCGCATCCCTTCTAATCTTCTAATTGCTAAACTTCTAATCCAGCGTTTTCCCCACCTCACCATATCAGCTTTTGGGCCGAGAAGGAGGAACTAGCTAACCTAAAGCCATCCAACTGTCTAGTCCAGGCAGGACTAGAACTCATGACCTCCCGGTTTTTAATCTGATGCCTTTAACGACTAGCCCAAACAGGTTCTCAGCAGTTCTACTTAGGTGGTTTAAATTTCCGTGCACCCACAACGGCTAATCTTTCCCTGGTGTTAATGACATTGGTTTGGCTGTACAAGCACCGACATGCCAGGTTTGCAGAGTCTAAATCCGCAAGATCGAAGAGCAAAATTACTTCCTTTTCCTCTAAGGCAGGGTTTCTCAACCTTGGAAGCTTGAAGATGGGTGGACTTCAACTCCCAGAATCCCCCAGCCAGCGCTGCTGGCTGGGGGATTCTGGGAGTTGAAGTCCACCCATCTTCAAGCTTCCAAGGTTGAGAAACCCTGCTCTAAGGTTACTGCCTAAGTCCTCAGTGAGACACCTGGCCATGCACTTTGGATTTCCTGGTCTGCTTTGTTCAGAAAGTCTCTTCTGCACATTGCATTCGCTTCTCCTAGCTGGGCACACACATGCTCACACCCCGTGAACATACACAAAGCGATCCAGAAGGGTGTATAGGGAAGAAAACACCGGCCGTCTGTTTGTGTTGGATAAACACATTCTAAAAGTAATAATTGTAAAAGAACAAGCAAGGTATGAATCACCCCGAGATAAACGTACATCGGTCATTACAAAGGCAAAAATTCGAAATTTCCCAGCATTGGGAACATTCTTGGATGGGTGTTATCAGATCTCCGATTGTCAATTTGACTTCCTAGGGTCAGAGGTTTAGCCTCGGGGCTCACGTCATTTTGTACCTAACGCAATCTGGATTTTTTATTTTTTTTGTTTTAACCAGGTGAACTCTCCAACAGGGACAGCAAGATCCTCCCAGCTTCTGCGCCAGCGAGACAGGTATGGCGCACCTGTTCGTCACTGTCGCTTTGAAAACACGCTCACTTGTGGTCCTAAGCACATTTCTCGCCCAGGGATGGGTTTCACTTACTTTTGCTACCGGTTCGCTCAGGCACGCGTGCTCGCTTCGCTTGTGTGTGCACCACTTCTGCACATGCGCAGATCGTATTTGATGACATCCGGGTGGGTGGGTGGAGCCTCCTGTCACTGCCGCTACCGGTTCGCCCAAACCAGGGCGAACTGGTAGCAACCCATCAATTTCACTGGGTGAGACACCAATGCTCTCACCCAGTGGTGGGTTTCAAATTTTTTTACTACCGATTCTGTGGGTGTGGCTCGGTGGTTGTGGCACGGCTTGGTGGGTGTGGCTTGGTGGGCATGGCAGGGGAAGGATATTGCAAAATCTCCATTCCCACCCCACTCTAGAGAGAAGGATATTGCAAAATCCACGGAGTCCAGACGGGGGTCTTGCCAGAGACATCTTGGAGCGGGAGGGCATATATTTCTACACAAATCTACATCAACCCAAAGGGATCTTATGCAAAATAATCTACTTCCTGTAAGAAGCCACTTCTCCACTTGGACAATTTGGCAATGTTCCATCAACAGGGATTTTTGCTCCCAATTCTTTTAAAAATGGCCTTGGGGGTCTTGGGATCTCCAGCCTCCCCATCCCCTTTCTTGCCATTTTTATTATCATTTTTCATCGCTGTTACCTGCTGGTGCAGGTTGTTGTGGCCACAGTCCGAAAGCAAAGGCAGGGGTGAGTAATTCTGATTTTTGGTGAGTAGTTCCACCTCCTATGGGGCAAGCCACTCTTCTTCCCCTAACCTCCAGCAAAGGAATTAACAATAAAAATGGAACCCGCAGTTACTTGGCACAGGTTAAGCCAGTCCTGGGTCAGCCGTCAATGACACCGCAGGAGTAAGTTAAACGGATTCAGAATTTAGGCCGATCTACCCAACAACAACCTTCTTCAGCTGCTGGAGAAAGTGTCCAAATGTCTCAAGACTACATTAGCCATCATCCCCAGCTAGGAAACATACAAGTAAGTATCTGGGCTGGAAAAGCTGAATACGTTTTCTTGATTCGGGAGTAAAATCTTTCCCAACCTAAAATGGTCCAGTGCCCAGACTAAATCTAGTTTTTGCAGGAAACTGCAAAACAATTTGGAGTCATAAACTCCCTGCCAGAAGGCAAACCGGTTAATTAAATTGCTCCAATCCAAGGAGCCTGACTAGGTGGCTCAGTGGCTAAGACACTCAACTTGTCGATCAGAAAGGTCGGCGGTTCGAATCCCTAGTATAGTTCTCCTGCGTGAGCAGGGGGTTGGACTAGATGACCTCCAAGGACCCTTCCAACTCTGTTACTGTTAAACCATCCACTTTTGGGTGGGTTTAAACAAGCGCCGGGCACCCATTCCCGCTTTACGCCCCACATCCTCCGCCTGGCACCCTCCAAAATTCCGATCTGCGGAGATCCCACAAGATTAGCGGGGTCCAAACTCTGGCGGGTATCAGAAATGGGAACGTGGGGACTTTTTCTGCCTTTAGGGCAGGGCAAGCGCCAGGGACACGGGTGGGTGCGTTCACACCTCTGCTGGGGAATCCTGACACCGCAGGAGTCCTTCGGGGAACCGGAGGATGAAATGCGGACAGAGAAGATCCCGAATCGGGCTCTTGGCTCCCCACCGTCCGCAGTTCAGCCCGGAATTCAACCCCGAGACGGGAAGAGTTGTGGGGTTTTTTTTCTCCCACGCTGGGAAAGAAGCTGGGAAATCATAGCCCGCTGCCAAATTCCAAGAGGCTGGATTGGGTTTGGGAAGGTGGGGCTGCCTCCAGCAGGCGGACAGGACCGTGTGGAGGGATGCTTCTCTCCAACCGAAGGTGCTCCCGGGGAAGAGACGGAGAGGAGTCGGTCCGCGCAAAACCCCGTCGCGCGCGTGGATTGGCAAGCGGGGCGGTGGGCAGCGTGGAAAAGCAGGGCAGGAAAGCCTCGCGGGACCCCCAGCCGGACTTCTCCCCCGCCGCCCTCCCGCGGCTTGTCTTCTCGAGATCTGGCCCCGGGAAAGCCGCCTGCTCACCTGGTCAGGTGCGATCCCGGCGCCGCTGCTGCTCGCGGTGCTGCTGCTGCCGCTGTCACAGCCGCCCTGAACTGCCACCCGCTCCGGGGCCGCTGTCCGAGGAGCCAGCTGTGGTGTGGGGGGGGGGGTTGAAGGGGGCGTGGCCGAGGACCTCCCTCATTTGCATGCCACCTGCGCGCGACCCCCCGCTCCGGCTGTATAAGGACCGAGCGCAGCTCTGGGCGCCGGTATTGCGCTCCGAACTCCTTAGAAGGCGCAGGTTGAAGCCTTGCGAGGTAAGGCTGCCCAGTGGCTGTTGCCCTCAAGCCTGGAGGCGCTGGCTGGAGTCAGGCTGGAGTCAAAGCCTTTGGGTCTGGCCGGAGACTTTCCTTCTCTCCGGCCACCTGGTCCCAGAGAGAGAAAGAGGGAAAGAGAGAGAAAGAAAGAGAGAGAAAGATAGAAAGGGAAAGAGGGAAAGAGAGAGAAAGAGAAAGAGATGGAAAGAGAGAGAAAGGGAAAGAGAAAGAAGGAAAAGAGCCTTGGTAGTACAGTGGTCTAAGGCACCCTGTTATTAAGCTGGTTATTAAGACCAGCTGCCTGCAATTACTGCAGGGTTCGAATCTCGCCAAGGCTCAAGGTTGACTCAGCCTTCCATCCTTTCTAAGGTAGGTGAAATGAGGACCCAGTTTGTGGGGGCAATAAGCTGACTTTGTATAAATATACAAAGGATGAAGGGAATATTGCTGAGCACATTGTAAGCCGCCCTGAGTCTTCGGAGAAGGGAGGCATATAAATCAAATTAAAAAAAAAAGAGAGAGAGAGAGAGAGAGAGAGAAAGATGGAAAGAAAGAGAAAGAGATGGAAAGAGAAAGAAAGAGATAGAAAGATGGAAAGAGGAAGAAGAAAAGAGAGAGAAAGATAGAAAGAAAGAGCAAGAGATGGAAAGATGGAAAGAGAGAAAGAGCAAGAGAAAAAGATGGAAAGAAAGAGAAAGGGAAAGAGAGAAAGATGGAAAGAAAGAGAAAGAGATGGAAAGAGAGAGAAAGATGGAGAGAAAGAGATAGCGATAGAAAGATGGAAAGAGAGAAAGCAGGAAAGAGAGAGAAAAGGAAAGAGAGAGAGAGAGAAAGGCGGAAAGAGCGAAAGAGAGTCGCATGCCCCTGCGCATGTGAAGAGTGCTTCTATCTTCTCCCAGCCGTCATCTCCGCAGCCTCGAGCTCCGGCCGGATCTCTTCTTTTCAGAAGCCCCGGCTGGGCTGAGGCTGCTGCGGATGGAAAGCCGTAGCGATGCGGCGGTGCCATCCGACGGTCTGGGGAGCGCGTCTGACGATTCCCTCGGAGGCGGCCGGCAGGCGGGGGGGGGGCGGGGGGGCTTCAGGAAGAGAGTCGGTCCTGTGTGGAGCCCTTTTCGCTCCGGATTGCCCTTCTCCCTCGGCTCCCCTCGCTTCGAAAAAAAAAAAAAAAGCTGGCTTGGAAAGGGTTCCCTTGGCTGTAGCAGCGCCTGCGGAACGCCTGGACACCAGGCGGAGGAGAGTTGGGGCAGACTGGAAACCTGGACCCCACCTGGGGGTTTTGGAGACTTCCCCAGCCTCGGAAAGCCTTCAGCTAATCCCCCCCCCAGAAAAAAAAACTTCAAAGAAGTCCTCCTAATCCTTTGCCAGGACCACCGACCCAGGTTCTGCTGATCTTCTTCCTCCTCCCATTCACACGACCACTTTCTCGCCTCTTTTCCAGCATCCGCAGCAAACATGACCTTCTTTGACGGCATCTACCCCTTCTACCCCCAGTCCAAGAAGCCCTTCGTCTTTGATGTGGACCTCATCATTGTCATCATTGTCTTCCTGGTCATCGCCTTCAGCTTCTTGCTTATCCTGCCTGGAATCCGAGGCAGAGCGGTGAGTACCGATCCCCGGGCTGGTTTCAAACCCGGCGTGGGGCGAAGGAAGAGTCCCGGGACAACTTCCCCCCCACCCAGCACGTTTTTAGCCCGCCGGAGCGAAGACTGGCATGGCTCAGGTCTCGAACGTTTGCCTGGATTCAGCTGGCGGGCAGTTTAGTATATAATAAATCGTGCAAATTTGGCCAATTGGTTGTTGGATTGAGGTTCAGTGCAGGGATGAAATCCAGCAGGTTCTGGTGAACCGGTAGCGGAAATTTTGAGCAGTTCGGAGAACCGGCAAATGCCATCTCCGGCTGGCCCCAGAGTGGGGTGGGAATGGAGATTTTGCAGTATCTTTCCCCCTGGAGTGGGATGGGAATGGGAATTTTGCAGGATCCTTCCCCCAAGAGTGGGGTGGGAATGGGGATTTTGCAGTATCCTTCCCCCAGGAGTGGGGAGGGAATAGGGATTTTGCAGTATCCTTCCCCCAGGAGTGGGGAGGGAATAGGGATTTTGCAGTATCCTTCCCCCTAGAGTGGGATGGGAATGGGGATTTTGCAGTATCCTTCTCCCAGGAGTGGGGAGGGAATGGGGATTTTGCAATATCCTTCCCCCAGGAGTGGGATGGGAATGGGGATTTTGCAGTATCCTTCCCCCAGGAGTGGGGAGGGAATGGGGATTTTGCAATATCCTTCCCCTGAAGTGGGATGGGAATGGAGATTTTGCAATATCCTTCCTCCAGGAGTGGGATGGGAATGGAGATTCTGCAGTATCCTTCCCCTGGAGTGGGGTGAACTGAACGGCAGAGAGGAACTTTGAGGAGGATGGGTGATTTCTAAATTTGATAAATAAATTAAATGAAACAAGTGCTAACTCTGTGAAACTTCACTGGCCACCAGTAATTTGCTTTCCTTAGAACAATCTGTGCCATAATTTTTTTTTTAAAAGGGGGGGGGTGGATGGAGGGGGAATGGAAGTGTTTTTCCCAGCAAGAATTTTTATTTTATTTTATTTTAAGAGAAATCGTGTGTCTTTCTTCTTGTGGGGTGGCTTTCCGCTTAAAAAGCCAGTTCATTGCTTGCTTTAACCTAAAAATGTAGAATTGTTCCAATTTTTTTCCTACCCCCCCCCTCCCCGAAGTGGTCTTTAATGCAGCAGATTAAAACCACAAGAATTATATAATTGGAGGGATTGGGGTGAGAAAAATACCCAAGAAACTCTTAGGAAAAGAGAGTGAAATAGGGATTGGGCTCTAGATGGGGAAAGGGAGACCTTTTGCAAACAAAAATGATGTTTTAGCTTAAAGAATCCAAAGTAAGATATTTTTTTTTCTTTTAGAGAATTGGAGGGGGGAGGAGAAAACTATTGTTACATGTTGATAGAGAAACCAGGATCTGTTTGAGTAAATTCCTAAATGGGATCCTGGGAGATCATAGATTGAGACTGGGGTGAAATCCAGCAGGTTCTGACAGGTTCTGGAGAACCGGTAGCAGAAATTTTGAGTAGTTCAGAGAACCGGCAAATGCCACCTCTGACTGGCCCCAGAGTGGGATGGGAATGGAGATTTTTCAATATCCTTCCCCCGGAGTGGGGAGGTAATGTGGATTTTGCAGTATCCTTCCCCCAGGAATGGGGTGGGAATGGAGATTTTGCAGTATCCTTCCACTGCCACGCCCACCAAGCCGCACCATGCCCACCAAGCCACGCACACAGAACGGGTAGTAAAAAAAATTTGAATTTCACCATTGGATTGAAATTGCCTTTGCTGTGCTGGGCATTTCAAAAACTGGATTTATTGCATTTTTATCCCACTTATCCTTTGGAGAGATCAGAAATGTGTATGCTCTCCTCTCACTCTACCCCACCTCCCAAAACGACAGTCTTGTGAGGTAGGCTGGGCTGGGAGAGACTGACTGGCCTCCCATGAGCGAGTGGAGAATGGACGGTGGGTTTTGTGGTTTGCAAAGTCCTTTGTGTGATCCCTGATCTCTTTGTCAACAGAGGCTGTATTGGCTTGTTCGGGTTATCTCAAGCCTCTTTATTGGAGGAGTGATTGTTGGTAAGTTTCCTTCTTCTTTTTTATATCTATCTTAATTTGGTCACCCTCAGGGGTGAAATGCAGCAGGTTCTGACAGGTTCTGGAGAACCAGCAGCGGAAATTTTGAGTAGTTCGGAGAACCGGCAAATGCCACCTCTGGCTGGCC
Organism: Pantherophis guttatus; assembly: GCF_059756535.1. Classification (NCBI taxonomy): domain Eukaryota; kingdom Metazoa; phylum Chordata; class Lepidosauria; order Squamata; family Colubridae; genus Pantherophis; species Pantherophis guttatus. Next base: position 20,626,798 of record NC_142075.1, read on the forward strand.
CCGGAGTGGGGTGGGAATGGGGATTTTGTAATATCCTTCCCCCAGGAGTGGAGTGGGAATGGGGATTTTGCAATATCCTTCCCCCAGGAGTGGAGTGGGAATGGGGATTTTGTAATATACTTCCCCCAGGAGTGGGGAGGTAATGGAGATTTTGCAATATCCTTCCCCCAGGAGTGGAGTGGGAATGGAGATTTTGCAATATCCTTCCCCCAGGAGTGGGAAGGGAATGGGGATTTTGCAGTATCCTCCCTTGGAGTGGGGTGGGAATGGAGATTTTGCAATATCCTTCCCCCAGGAGTGGGGAGGGAATGGGGACTTTGCAATATCCTTCCCCTGCCGCACCCACCAAGTCACACCCACCAAGCCACACCACACCCACCAAGCCATGCCTACAGAACCGGTAGTAAAAAAAAAATTGGATTTCACCACTGGTAACCATGCTACAAAATAGATGTGGAGACTCTAGAAAGAGTGCAGAGAAGAGCAACCAAGAGGATTAGGGGACTGGAGGCTAAAATATATGAAAAATGGCTGCAGGAACTGGGTATGTCTAGTTTAATGCAAAGAAGGACTAGGGGAGACATGATAGCAGTGTTCCAATATTTGAGGGGCTGCCACAGAGAAGAGGGAGTCAAGCTATTCTCCAAAGCACCTGAAGGCAGGACAAGAAGCAACGGGTGGAAACTAATCAAGGAGAGAAGCAATTTAAAACTAAGGAGAGATTTCCTGACAGTGAGAACAATTAATCAGTGGAACAACTTGCCTGCAGAAGCTGTGAAGGCTCCAACACTGGAAGTTTTTAAGAAGAGGTTGGACAACCATTTGTCTGAAGTAATGTAGGGTTTCCTGCCTAAGCAGGGGGTTGGACTAGAAGACCTCCAAGGTCCCTTCCAACTCTGTTATTCTGCATTCTGATCTGGATTAGTCTTCTGGATTAGGACATGGAGCCCTTATTTCCTGGTGCTCAGTCCCAAGCATTTGCTTTCTACAGTAGGATTCTCGGGAGGTGAGAAGATGGACTAAGGATGGGCCTAGAAATCCCGTCCTTCTCAGCTAGTCCCTTCCGGAGATTCACAGGGAAGTTTCTGTCTTTTGCAGCTGTTCACTTCTCCTCTGACTGGCAAACCGGGAAAGTGGCAGCCAACACCACCTACAAGTCCTTCAGCTCCGCCATGGTCCATGCTGACATTGGACTGCATGTTGGCTTGTCGGGAGTCAACATCACTCTGGTTGGTGAGTTTGCAGGGCTGCCAAGAGAAGGAGCTCAAGAGCCTGGGTTAGGCCCCTTCTCCCTCCCTCCCTCCCTCCCCCTCCCTTCTTTCCTTCTTTCTTTCCTTCCTTTTTTGTTTCCTCTCTTCCTTTCTTCCCTCCCTCCTCTCTCCTTTCTTTCTTTCCCTCCTTCCTTCTCTCCTCTCTCCCTTGTCTTTCTTTCTTTCCTTCTTTCCTCCCTCCCTCCTCTCTTCCTTTCTTCCCTCCCTCCTCTCTCCTTTCTTTCTTTCCCTCCTTCCTTCTCTCCTCTCTCCCTTGTCTTTCTTTCTTTCTTTCCTCCCTCCTCTCTTCCTTCCTTCCTTCCTTCCTTCTTTCTTTCTTTCTTTCTTTCTTTCTTTCTTTCTTTCTTTCTTTCTTTCTTTCTTTCTTTCTTTTTTTTTCTTTCTTTCTTTCTTTCCCTCCTTCCTTCTCTCCTCTCTCCCTTGTCTTTCTTTCTTTCCTTCTTTCCTCCCTCCCTCCCTCCTGTCTTCCTTCCTTCCTTCTTTCTTTCTTTTTTCTTTCATTCCCTCCTTCCTTCTCTCCTCTCTCCCTTGTCTTTCCTTCCTTCCTTCCTTCCTTCCTTCCTTCCTTCCTTCCTTCCTTCCTTCCTTCCTTCCTTCCCTCCCTCTTTCTCTTCTTTCCAAAGACCTGATTCAATTGCTTAGCAGGGACTTGGGAGATTTTGACCAAGATCTTTTGAAATTGAGTCGAAGGAGACGTAGCGGAAGCTGTCAGTGTCCCATCCTTTTCCTGGTCCCAGGGAGATCAGGATCTGTCAGCTCTCCAATGCTGGAGGATGCAGTCCTTGAGGGGATTAGAGAGACAGCAGCTTCTGCAATTATTTGAGCCTGATCACTATAGCTCCGTGATGGAGATAAGCCACCCTGAAGCTCCAGTGGGAAGAAAACTCACACGTGGGCCTCTGGGATCTTTTTACCCCTTTCCAGTTCTCAATCCTCTTCCTCTTTAGTGGCTCACCACCTTGCCTTTTTGCAGGGAAACCCGTGGAGCAGCTCAACGAAACCATCAATTATAACGAAGAGTTCTCTTGGCGGTTCGGGACCGACTACAACAAACAGTTTGAAGAGGGGCTGCAGCGGGGGTTGCCCAGGCCCATCCTGTACGTGGCCGAGAAGTTCACCGACCACAGCCCCTGCGGCTTGAACAAGGACTACCGCATAGCGGGTCACTACGCATCGGCAACTCTCTGGTAAGGGGGCCTTGTGTTTCTCAAAGGTGGATTCATCCAGGCAGAAGCTAGAAAGATGGAGAAGTTTGGGCCCTGGACATTTCTGACCATCCAACCTCAGCTTAAAGAAGCTTTGGAAGCCATCAAGGGTTTCTCTGTTGAACGGTCCCTAGAGTTAGGAGTTTCTCCTCTTTCCACCCCATGCAATTCTTCCAGGAGGGGGCTGTTGAGGGTTCTCAGGGGTTCAGGAGAACCTCTAGCTAAGATTCTGTGCAATTCAGAGAACCCCCAAATCCCATTCCTGGGATTCATTCCCCATCCACTCCACTCCACCCCTCCCAGGAGTCCCCACGCAGCCTGTTTTGGATGCAGGTAAATGCAGGACACGCATGGAAGCTCAGGGTGGGTGAAAAACAGGTCTACGAAGTTCAGGAAGGTCAGAAATGAGCCTGTTTCTGGCCTCCAGAGGGCCTCTGGAGCACCAGAGGTAAAACAACTGAGAGCAAAACAGCTGAGAGTCGGGAGGCCGATCCAATCAACTTGTGCTAATTAGGCTATGCTGAAGCTGAAACGAGCTGTTTCTTCTTGCTGCTTGCTGCAAGGAGGTAAACTGCTGGGAGGCAGAGGCCAAAGGGTGGGGGCCAGTGGGTGGGCCTGGCTATATTCGATGTATAAGACGCACCTAAATTTTCAACCCCTTTTGGGGGGGGGGGAAGGTGCGTCTTATACTCCAAAAAATACAGTAGTTGGCAGAGAACTGGGTGGGGCAGAGAATTCTACCCAACGCTAACCCTGTTTCCAGCAGAAGCCCCACCTGAATCCCAGACCTCTTCTGCCCCCCTAACCCTCCTTGTGTCTTTCTTCTTTGCAACGGCAGGGTGGCCTTCTGTGCGTGGCTCATCTCCAACATGCTCTTCTCCATGCCGGTCCCGGTTTATGGCGGCTTCATGCTTCTCGTCACGGGAGCCTTCCTCATCTTCGCGCTCCTGTCCTTCTCCACAGGGAGGAACGCCTGGTGTGCCATCCAGTTTGGGTTGGCATCCCTGCAGCTGGCCTACGGGGCATCCTTCTGGCTCACTCTGGCCGCCGGTGAGCTTCCCAAAGGGTTTTTTTTTTCTTGGCAGCGAAGATATTTCAATCGTGGCCATTCCTCTCCATGCAATTATTTCATCCATGGAGCTCCTAGCCACAGCTGTTCCTTGAGGGTCACGTTGACCTTGTGAAGTAGGCTCAGTAGACCATCAGTCTTCTTTGGGACAGTCTCCTCTGGGAGGGCTTATCTACCTGAAGCAGGGGTGCAGTGGTGGGGTTCAAATTTTTTTACTACTGTGGGCGTGGCTTGGTGGGCATGGTGTGGCTTGGTGGGCATGGCTTGGTGGGCGTGGCAGGGGAAGGATGCTGTAAAATCTCCATTTCCACCCCACTCCAGGGGAAGGATACTATAAAATCCCCATTCCCTCCCTACACCACTAACCTGCTTTCCAGCTCCGTTGTCCTGTGCAAGGCAACAAAAGAAGACCCAACTGATCAGCTGGGACTCGATCAGCTAGGACTCAGGAAGCAGCCAATAGATTGGGGGCGGGGCCAGCCAGAGGTGGTATTTGCCGGTTCTCTGAACTACTCAACATTTCCGCTACCGGTTCGCCAAAACCGATCAGAACCAGCTGAATATCACCTCTGCAGGGGTGTCTCTACAGGTTGTGGGGAAGAATATCAAAAGGCCAGCCATGATGGTGTGCATCACAACAAGGCTGGGTGCACACAACTCACTAAACCCCAAAGCAAGCCAGCCTCATAACTCTTTAGCAAGGTTTAATTTAACCATAGTCAGCAAGTGGTGCAAATAGAATGGAATGGAATGGAACAGAACAGAACAGAACAGAACAGAACAGAACAGAACAGAACAGAATAGAATAGAATAGAATTCTTTATTGGCCAAGTGTGATTGGACACACAAGGAATTTGTCTTTGGTGCATATGCTCTTAGTGTACATAAAAAGAAAAGATACATTCGGCAAGAATCATAAGGTACAACACTTAATGATGGTTATAGGGAACAAATAAGCAATCAAATCATACTAGGAAAACAGTATAAATTGTAAGGATACAGCAACAAGTTACAGTCATACAGTCATAAGTGAGAGGAGATGGGTGATGGGAACGATGAGAAGATTAATAGTAGTGCAGCCTTAGTGAATAGTTTGACAATGTTGTGGGAATTATTTGTTTAGCAGAGTGATGGCGTTTGGGAGAAAACTGTTCTTGTATCTAGTTGTTCTGGTGTGCAGTGCTCTATAGCTTCGTTTTGAGGGTAGGAGTTGAAACAATTTATGTCCAGGATGCGAGGGGTCTGTAAATATTTTCACAGCCCTCTTTGACTCGTGCAGTATACACGTTCTCAATGGAAGGCAGACTGGTAGCCATGGTTTCTTCTGCAGTTCTAGTTATACGCTAGTTAACTTTTTTTCCCTGGACTGTATCATGTGTTGGCACAGCCCATGTATTGGAGTGATGTTTTGGGGGCTGCCCCTGTTTCATGCTGCTGGTCTCCCTCTCTTCTAGGTCTCTTCTGCTTCCTTGTTGGCTTTGTGGTGATCGCCCTGCACTTTATCCAGCCCAACCTTCTGAAAGCGTTCTTTGACCTGGCTGAGGATGAAGAGGACGATGAAGGCATCCTGGGCGAGGTGTACGTCAACCCCTACTTCCACCAGACCCAGACGCTTTCTTCTCAGCCCGATTTCAAACTGACCTTCAAGAACAGCTAAAGCCAGACTTGACCCTGGGACTTGCTTGAAAGGGCTCTTTCAAGAAGGACATGGAAGTCGCGATGTCCTGGCCAAGCCGCTGAGAAGTAATGAGGCCCTCTTGCGAACTGACGTCAAACGTGGCCACTTGGTGCCATCGTAGGCTTTTGATAGGACAACCTCATGAATGCATTGTTTGGGTCCAAAGAACACTCAGGAAACGCTTCTCTCGAAGGATCTGGTGCCGATGCCAGCCACCCCAGGAAAGGAGTGGTGCCAGGAAGAGAGATGGTCCTAATGTTAGCAGGAGGGGAGTACTCACAGTAGACCCCATTGGGGTGGTGGCACCCTGTTTGCTAGGGTTCCTCTTGGCTGCCACTCAGGGCCTTTCGTATCATTAGATAGAGAGAGAAGCAAATGCTTTGGCAGATAGCAAAAGGGGAAGGAAGATATGGATGCCATGTACAGTGGGCAACCTGCCCTTGGCTTGGGGCACTCAGAAGCCCTGGAAGATGCTGTCCTGTCCCAACAAAACTCTGATCCAAACTTACCAGGGAGCTTCTGTAGCTTGGTCTCAAGGCTGGTTCTGTTGGATGGAGATCCTTTCTCGTGCCATGGACCCAACTGAATATTTATTTTATTTGACTTAGCTGACTCTGAGAGGCTTTGGAGCATACACAACCAACACATCAATAAGCAATAAAAAAAAAAGTGAGGGAGCAGAAATGTTTAATGGAAGGTAGCTATTTCATCTTTACAAAGTGGTCTCCAGCCAAAGGCCTTTTGTCAATCGGCTTCATGTTATTGGAAGGCACCATAGATGTAGAAAAGAAACCCCCAATCATGCCTGTACATCTGCAGATTACCTTAGCCTACATTTTAGGTTTTTCTCTTCAGTATCTGGCTTAGCAAGGGACACGGTGGCTCAGTGGCTAAGATGCTGAGCTTGTCGATGGAAAGGTCGGCAGTTCAGCGGTTCGAATCCCTAGTGCCGCGTAAGGGGGTGAGCTCCCGTGGCTTGTCCCAGCTTCTGCCAACCTAGCAGTTTGAAAGCACGTAAAAAATGCAAGTAGAAAAATAGGGACCACCTTTGGTGGGAAGGTAACAGCGTTCCGTGCGCCTTTGGCATTGAGTCATGCCGGCCACATGACCACAGAGACGTCTTCAGACAGCGCTGGCTCTTCGGCTTTGAAACGGAGATGAGCACCGCCCCTTAGAGTCTGGAATGACTAGCACATATATGCGAGGGGAACCTTTACCTTTTACCTTATCTGGCTTAGCAGATAGTGTGGAGGCAACATACTGTACATGTTGGAGCTGAATCCTCCTTCTCTTCCTTAGGAGCTAAGCATTCTAGCCACAAACAGAAGATTTGGAGTTGAGGGCTGGGTTAAATATTCATCGCGAAGCATTAGCAACATGTACCTTTGGAGGAATATCATGCTTGATTACGATCCCTGTTTTATTTTGTTAAAAGTCTTTATAGGTGCCTCCAAGCAGAGTGTCCTGGCTCCCAGTCAGGTGGGCTTTTCAAGCTACCTATGGGGTAACTACACACCTCTCTGGCTGTTGTAGCTAATCTTGTGTTCTTCTGGGCTGAGCACAGCTCCCTTAGGAAGCAGCCAAGGTACCTTAGGCAATTTCGTCACTGACCTGGGTGTAGCTTTTGTTGTGTTTTGCCAACAGCATTGTACTGTAGATGTATTATTTATTAATAAAATTCTGGAAACGATTCATGTCTTTGAAGACTTGTGGATTTGGGGACCGCAGGCTGCTATCTTTACTGACTTATCTTTGACTTATCTCTTGGTCAGAGAGTTTGAACGGGGTCTCCAAAGTTGCCCCCTCCCACCCTGAATCACCCTCCCCCCAAGATCATCAAGCTGCACCATAGCTCCGTGGCATGACTTCATCTGGCTTCATCTTTACTTCTCTTGAAGTAAATACCTTTTTTTGCAAGCCAGGTGGGTTGCATTTACCAAAAAAGGAGCAAAGAATCCGGAGTCTCGGCTAACAGAGGAATAAGGATGACTGGTTTTTAGACATCTCTTCTTTTAGGTTCTGCTGCAGCAAATCACAACTCTCGTTTCTTTGACCTCATACCCAAGGCTTGGAAAAGCTAACAAGTACAGCTTGACAATCTTTTGAGTTCTTCAGCATCTCAAGTGAGCATCATCTGAAGTGATGCTGGAGTGTTGATTCTTATTACAGGATGTACCTGCATACTAGGCTTCAAATGAGTAAAGATGGGCCTTTACGGACAATGTCTCTCTCTCTCCCCCCTTCCCTTCCCCTCCCCAGCAACCATAGCACATGGAATCAGTAGGTGTTTTTCTGTATTTTCCACACAGAACCCTTATTTTTTTTTTATTTATTTTTTTTTTTTTACATCTGATTGAGAAAAGTCTCCAGGAACACCTCTAGCTTTCTTCCACAGTCCATCACGTCTTCCTGGGTTCTTTGCCATTAAACGTATTTCGAGAGCAACTTCATTAACGTTGGCATTTCCTGCAATGGGAAACGAGAATAGAAGAGGACATAATTAGCGACATAATAGGTAGCATATTAACCACCTCTGGTGGACTCAAAGAGGTGCCCCTCTCCATCCTGCCGGAGGAACGGAAGTGGGTTTTCCCACTTGGCTGTTTGTGGCCTCCCTGCACATCAGGATCCCTTCAGGTCAAAGAAATCTCAGGAGGGTTTTATACAACACCCAGATCCAGCCTCCACTGTTTATCCTGTAGGACGATAGCAGTAAACAAAGAAAGAAATCCATAGTAGTGGACCAATGTGAGATAAAGCAGTCAGTGATTTACCATTTTAAGAGCATGAAGATACGTGATCTAGGACTAAAATAGAAGAGGAGAACTTGGGTTATATTGTGCTCTGCACCAAGCTCTTGGGTCAACTCCCACCTTTAGAAAGAACGAGTCAAATGGTGGGCTGAAAAAAATGGGGAGGGGTGGTTCTTATCCAAAGAACCAATACCTCGTTCAGTATTTCATTCAGGGACCTGGCGACTAGAAACTCCACCCTATTTTGGGGAATAAGCAACCTTCAACCTCTTCCAAAATTCCTGCAAAGCTCCCCACATGTTCCTTTTCAGCCAGTTCCACTAGGAACAAGCTCTATTATGAAGCTTAAGGAAAACAAAAGATACACTTAAGAGATTTGTATTGGTCTCATAGCTGGGCAATTCTTTGCTTAGGAAGAGTTGAGGGAGGGGAAGGAGAAAGAGGAGAAGGAGAAGGGGTGGGAAGGGTAGGAGGAGAAGGAGAAAGAGAAGGAGAGAGAGGAGGAGGAGGGGGAGAAGGAATAGGAGGAGAAGGAGAAGGAGGAGGAGGAGGAGGAGAAGGAGAAGAAGAAGGAGGAGGAGGAGGAGAAGGAGGAGGAGAGGGAATAGGAGGAGAAGAAGGAGAGGGAGAAAGAGAAGGAGAAAGAGGCCAGCCTACATGTTGCAGCAATAACTGATGATGATGATGATGATGATGATGATGATGATGATGATGATGAAGATGATGATAATAATAATATCAACAACAACAACAACAACTTTATTGTCATTGTACGTATATACACAGTATACCCATACAACGAAATTCACTTAACACCCAAAGACCAGGTTCAACAGACATAACAAATCCCCAAACACAAATGAAGACCTAACTGGAGGTAGCTGGTCAAGTACCTGCCCTCCAGCATTTTGCATGGCAGTCAATCAGCTCCCTGAGAAAGGGCCCGGAGGTGGGGATGGGGAGTTCTAAGAGAAATGTGCAGTGAAGGAAGCTGCACGGAGGCAGAGAAAGTAAAGGTGGGCATCATGACAAGCTCTGTGGAACCTTACCAATTGCACATTCCTTCCAAGAGGAAACTGGAGGAATCTCACCTGCTCTTCAGGATCCTGCTTGCCTTGGTTCTCCTCCAGAAGCTTCTGTTGCAAAAGGATTTCGAGAAGTTCTCTGGTCAATAGGTCCTTCATACTGTCTATGATGCTTGTGATTGATGGACCGAAGGCTCTGGGGCTATGATTGAGCTCTGCTCTTTCCAAGGACGATGAGCGGAGAGAGATGGGGCTCAGGGGACTTTTCTTCCCCATGAAATGCCCTGGAATGACACATACACACACACAGAGAGAGAATTTTAGATTAAATAAATCAAAAGGCTGAACATCCTTTTATTTGTGTTGGCATTTTGGAGTCAACCAATACAGTTGTTCTACAGCTAAAGAGAATTTCTCTTCCTCCTCTCCCTCCCTCCCTCCCTCCCTCCCTCCTTCCTTCCTTCCGAAGCTAAAGAGAATTTCTCCTCCTTACCTCCCTACCACCCTCTTTCCTTCCTTCCTTCCTTCTTTCCTTCCTTCCTTCCTTCCTTCCTTCCTTCCTTCCTTCCTTCCTTCCTTCCTTCTTCCTTCCTTCCTTCTTCCTTCCTTCCTTCCTTCCTTCCTTCCAAAGCTAAAGAGAATTTCCCCTCCCTCCCTCCCTCCCTCCTTCCTTCCTTCCTTCCTTCCTTCCAAAGCTAAAGAGAATTTCTCCTCCTTCCCTCCCTTCTTTGCTCTTTCCTTCTCTTTAATCCTTTGTTTCTCTACCCCCATCCACCAAAACAGGATTGCTGCTTAGGTGGTTATTGATCAGATATCTGAAGAAACAGCATTTCACTACCTAACTGAAGGACTGAAGTATTGCTTTTAGCATTCAACCACTTTTAAATTTGGAGCTACTAAGGAAGAAACCCGCGTCCCATCTATTCACTCACTATTGGCATTGATTTCAAAGGGGGTTGCATATTCAGGAATAAAATTATTAGTGGGTCCATTTTAAAAAGAAACAGAGATACATCCGGCACTCACAGTCACTCCTGAAAAATATGTGCTGCTTTCCTACCCTAAGGAAGCAGGTTGACAAATTCAGGGGACCCTCCTGGGGTCTGTGAAGGGAGGAGCTGTCCTATCGGTCAGGCTGGAGTCGAAGATATTCCACATTTTAGCCGCTCCTCTGCCCAACCCTTACCCCACCGCAAATAATAATCCTGATTTAGGCTCCACCAAGGAGCCTTGGTGGAGCAGTGGACTAAAGTGCTATTAAATAGGACTTAGCTGCCAGCTGCCTGCAATTACTGTGAGTTCAAATCTCACCAGGCTCAAGGTTGACTCAGCCTTCCATCCTTCCGAGGTAGGTAAAATGAGGACCCGGATTGTGAGGGCAATAAGCTGACTTTGTATAAAAAAGAACACTGCTTTGGGGGGGGGGCAAAAAGCCCTACTAAGCAGGTATATACAAAAAAAGTACGAAGGCTATTGCTTAACGCATTGTAAGCCGCCCTGAGTCTCCGGAGAAGGGCGGCATATAAATCGAACCAATAAATAAATAAATAAATAAATAATAATAATCCTAATGTTTCCTCTATTTGTACCTATTTTATGTATTCAATTCATGCTTATACATATATAGATTACCTAATACGTTCTTGACAAACAAAAACAAAGAAAGAAAGAAAGAAAGAAAGGAAGGAAGGAAGAAAGAAAGAAAGAAGAAAGAAAGAAAGAAAGAAAGAAAGAAAGAAAGAAAGAAAGAAAGAAAGAAAGAAAGAAAGAAAGAAAGAAAGAAAGAAAGAAAGAAAGAGAGAGACAATCCATCAATCTTCCCTATCTCAAAGGATCAGGCTTCTTTGCGGAGCTGTCCTGCCATTCGGGTGCTGAATTTCCCCCGCGCTTTTGAACCACGCCGTCCCCATCCCAAAGGTGCAACGAAGCGGGCATTAAACGGAGCGCCGTTTTTCCGGCGCTCTTAAGAAAGGCAAAAAGGATGCCAAAGCCCTGAAATATAAGGGGGAAAAAAAGCATCTTGGCCACACCGGTGAGACGCACCCAGCCCAAGGGAGGCTGCGACGGGGGCTCACCTGTCTTTTTGCCGAGTTTAGGCGGGGATCCTAAAGGATCGCTAGCAAGTTCTTGTCCTCCCCGGTTTCCCCGGGCATGTTCTCCGAGATTTAGGGGTACCTGGCTGATGTCCAAGAGCCCCCCTCGACCTCCCCAACCCGCAGGGCTGAAGGACCCACAAGTGTTCAGAGTGCGTTGGAGGGCAGGGGGCTATTGGGGCTGTTAGCCCCCCCCTCGCATCAAGCAAGGAGCTGCGCTGTTCTTGGAAGGTGCCCAGCAGGGCTGATGGACGGGGAGCCCTACCTGTGGCCCAGAGGTTCTCCCTGAGCCGGATGGGCCCGTTCCTCTTCTCGGCGGGCGAAGGCGAGACGGCGAGGGCGGAGAAGAGGATCAGGAAAGCCACGCCGCCCACCCGCAGGCTGCGGCTCTTGGCTTGTCCGCCTCTGGCCATGGCTCGACGGAGGAGGGACGCCCTGCCGGGTCTCGTCTTGCCACCGGGGGGCGCCTTTTCTGCCCTGCTTTTCCCAGCCCGTCTCGGGGCTTCGCCGTCTCCTCCCTCGAATAACGGCCCCGCTTTTAAGTAGCCCGGCAAGCAGGGGCGGGGACTGGAGCGCAGCACTGGTCGCCCCCCGCCACGTCTTGGAGGGAGACGGGTGAGACCCCTCTGGAAGGACCTGTGGGGCTTCACAAGGAGCCTGGGAGGGAGGGAGGGAGGGAGGAAAGAGGGAGAAAGGAAGGGAAGGAAGGAGAGGGAAAGGAAGGGAAGAAGGAGGGAGGAAGGGAGGAAGGGGAGAGGAAGGAAAGGAAGGAAATAAGGGAAGGAGAGAAAAAGGAAAGGGAAGGAGAAGGGAAGAGAAGGAGGGAAGGAGGGAGGGAGGAAGGAGAAAGGAAGGGAAGAAGGGAGGAAGAAAGTGGAAAGGAAGGGAAGGAGGGAGGAAAGAGAGAAAGGAAGGGAAAAAGGAGGGAGGAAGGGGAGAGAAAGGAAGGGAAGGAAATAAGGGAAGGAGAGAAAAAGGGAAGGAAAGGAGAAAGGAAGGAGAGAGAAAGGAAGGGAAGGGAAGGAGGGAAGGAGAAAGGAAGAGAAGGAGGGAAGAAGGTAGGAAGGAAGGTGAAAGGAAGGGAAGAAGGGAGGGAGGAGAGAAAAAAGAAGGGAAGGGGTGGAGGGAGGGAAGAAAGAGGGAAAGGAAAGAGGAAGGAAGGAGAGAGAAAGGCTGAGAAGAAGGAGGGAAGGGAGGAAGAAAGGAGAGAGAAAGGAAGGGAAGGAGTGTCTAAACAATATTGGATCACCACCAGGGGTGAAATCCAGCAGGTTCTAACAGGTTCTGGAGAACCGATAGCGGAAATGTTGAGTAGTTCGGAGAACCGGCAAATACCACCTCTGACTGGCCCCAGTGGGGTGGGAATGGAGATTTTGCGGTATCCTTCCCCTGGAGTGGGGTGGGAATGGAGATTTTGCAATATCCTTCCCCTGCCATGCCCATCAAGCCACATCCCACAGAACTGGTAGGGGAAAAAAATTAGATTTCACCCCTGATCACCACTCTCCAAAATGTGACTCTCTTGTTAAATGTTGAGGTTCAATCTTGGCATCAACAAAGGAACAGAGCGCCTCTGAGTGTACACAGAGCAACTAGGTAGCTGTAAGAGGGCTAAATAGCCAAGACCTTTTCCAAATTAGTCCCTTGAGTGGAGATGGCCCTCTGAATGACCATCTGGAACTAAAACCCCCAGGGAACCCCTCCTCAAAAGATCTGAGTCTACGCAGGATGCCTGAGAACAGACAGGTCCTTGAAGGCTGATGCTTGGAAGCAGGGCTGAAGTGGGGGAAATGTTAGCCCAGGGAAAATTAGTCCTATCTCTCCTTTTATAGACTGTAGCTGGGCAGAAAATCTTGATGGATCCACCTAGCTGAGCTCAAGTCAAGAGAGATTTAATTCTTTGCCAGGGGCCATCAGTAAACTCCTCGCCGTGAAAACATCATCTTGGAGGGTGCTCCATCATTGGATATTTTCAAAAATAGACTGGACTAGCATTTAACTGGGGTGGTATAAAGCTCCTGCTTTGAGCAGGGGGTGGGACTAGAAGATCTCTAGGGTCCCATCAGGTCCTTTGATTTTCTATGTTGTAATAAATACATTCCCCTTAAAAGTTGCTTGTTTTTGCAATTAATTGACCGTATCAATTAATACTGTACAACCTCCTAAATCATGGATTCTTCTGGTCAGAAACCTCTTCGTCACTCTCTTGACATCCTGGAGATACTTTCTCACCTCCTTTCCCATTTCTGAAACCTCTTCCATTGCAGCAGATAAAGTTAAAAGGTAAAGGTAAAGGTTCCCCTCGCACATATGTGCTGGTCGTTCCCGACTCTAGGGGGCGCTGCTCATCTCCGTTTCAAAGCCGAAGAGCCAGCACTGTCCGAAGACGTCTCCATGGTCATGTGGCCAGCAGGACTCAACAATGAATGTGCACGTAACGCTCTTACCTTCCCACCAAAGGTGGTCCCTATTTTTCTACTTGCATTTCTTTTTACGTGCTTTCAAACTGCTAGGTTGGCAGAAGCTGGGACAAGTCACGGGAGCTCACCCCATGATGCGGCACTAGGGATTCGAACCGCTGAACTGCCGACCTTTCGATTGACAAGCTCAGCATCTTAGCCACTGAGCCACCACATCCCTTTTAGATAAAGTTACAGTACACTTATTCCTACGAGCGCTCTTTCCAGACAATTAAATTCCATGTTAGCAATGTTGAAATCCAATTTTTTTTTTACTACTGGTTCTGTGGACGTGGCATGGCTTGGTGGGCATTTCAGGGGAAGGATACTGCAAAATCCCCATTCCCACCCCACTCCAGGGGAAGGATACTGCAAAATCCCCATTGCCTCCCCACTCCTGGGGGAAGGATATTGCAAAATCTCCATTCCCACCCCCCTCTGGGGCCAGCCAGAGGTGGTATTTGCTGGTTCTCTGAACTGCTCAAAATTTCCGCTACCAGTTCTCCAGAACCTGCTGGATTTCACCTCTGCATGTTAGGCTTCATTCAGAGGCGATGCCTGGGGCAGACTTATTGTCTTAAAGAACGCACTACTCCGCTCTGAATTTTAAAAGCTGCCAAATTGCACAAAGATCAAACGACGCAAGAGGGCATTATCCGTTCTTTAAAACTGTGTTCTGGAAGCCACGGATCCGTTCGAATTCGGGATTAGGCTGTGCGAGGGCTTGCAGGGTGCAGAAGAGGATTAAATTCCTGCAGGGTTTTTTGGGGGGTGGGGGTGTTTTCGGAGAGGTTTAACTGTCGGAAGTGGCTTAGCTAGCATCAAAGAGGGCCAAGACCCCCCCCTGCTCCGAGGATTATAAAGAGGAGGTGGAAGGAATGGAATGAAGGGACCCCAGTTTTGGCAGCTAAAGCAAACCCAGATTTCCAGTCCTGGATTGTGGCACATCATCCATTTAAACATTTGGGAGGCTGAAGGATGCAAAAGCAAGTACAAGTTAAGTCCTTGATTTATAACAGTTCATTTAGTGACCGTTCAAAGTTACAATGGCACTGGAAAAAAATGACTTACAGTATGACCGTTTTTCACACTTACGACCTTTCTAGCAGCCCCATGATCATGTGGATCAAAATTCAGATGCTTGGCAACTGGCGTCGCAGTGTCCTGGGATCCTGTGATCCGCTTTTGCGACCTTTTGACAAGGCAAGACAAAGGGGGAAGCCAGGCTCACTTAACAACCGGGCTCCTAACTTATCAACTGCGGTGATTTCACTTAACAGCTGTGGCGAGAAAGGTCGTATAATGGGGCAAAACTCACTTAACATAACATAAATTTTAGGCTCAATTGTGGTCCAAAGTCCAAAACCACCTGTACATCTCCCCAGGGGTGGGCTTCAAAAATTTTAGCAAGGGGTTCTCTGGCCAGTTGTTGGGTGGGCGTGGCCATGGTGGGCCTGGCCTAGCCAGCCTCCTGCACCCCAGCAGGGTGGGGGAGGGCATTTTTGCCCTCCCCGGGCTCTGGAGGCTTTCCTTGAGCCTCCGGGAGGGCAAAAATGGCCTCCCCAGGCTCCGGAGGCCCTCTGGAGGCCAGAAACAGGGTTTTGCACCCTCCCCGCGCCTCTGTGCATGCCCTGCACTTACCTGCATCCAAAATGGGCCGCGTGGGAACTCCTGGGAGGGGTGGGGCGGGGCCAACCAGAAGCGGGATTTGGGGATTCTCCGAACTGCACAGAATCTTAGCTAGAGGTTCTCCCGAACCCCAGCAGCTCACCCCTGCATCTCCCAGAAGACTCCCTGCGGTGGGCAGAAAATATCCCTTTTCGTCTTTCTGAAATCCTACATCTTAGAAGCGAAATGGGTGTGGAGAGATGTTGGGGGGGTGGGGAAGTTGTTTTTTAATAACATTTTTTTTTAAAAAAAAATCCATTAGCATTCAGCCGTTTTTGAGGGGCAACACCTCTTTTCACAGCAATTAGCTGTGCCTTCTGCAATAAAAAAGGATAGCAGCTTTTCCATTTTTTAATGCCGCAAAGGTGTTGATTAGCAACATTTGCATTCCAACCAAGAAAAAAAAAAAAAGAGACACAAAAGAAAGGTAGCACCTCTGGAATTTAGAAGAGGGAAAGACACGATTAATAAATGTCGTCCTCTAACCAGCTGACTCTGGGGTTAAATTTCTGGGGTTTTAAATTGAGCCGAATTATTTAATAATTTTAAATGATTTTAATTGATGTTTGTTTTGTGCTTTTAATAGGCTGTACACTGCCCTGAGTCCTTCGGGAGAAGGGCGGTATAGAAATAAAATTATTCTTATTCTTCTTATTCTGACTCCACAAGGGTGTTGGAAGAATAAAATCCAGGCGGTCCAGGTAGCACATTCCTCGATTTGTCTTCAGGTCAGCTGTAAGGATTGGGCAGGGTGGAGGGGCAGGTATCTTACAGGTGGATATTTATTCAACCAATCCCTGTTGGTTGGATTATTGCAACGTGCTCTACATGGGGCTACCCTTGAAAAGTGTTTGGAGACTACAGTTGGTCCAGAATGCATCCGCGCGAGCTATCGTGGGTGCACCTAGATACACCTACATTACACCAATTCTCCGCGAGCTGCACTAGCTCCCTATCGGTCTCCGGGCGCAATTCAAGGTGTTGGTTATTACTTTTAAAGC
Source organism: Pantherophis guttatus (assembly GCF_059756535.1). Classification (NCBI taxonomy): domain Eukaryota; kingdom Metazoa; phylum Chordata; class Lepidosauria; order Squamata; family Colubridae; genus Pantherophis; species Pantherophis guttatus. The sequence continues at coordinate 20,643,020 of NC_142075.1, forward strand.
CCTACATGGCTCAGGGCCAGGCTATCTTCGAGACCGCCTTCTACCGCATAGCTCCCAACGACCGGTAAGAACCCACAGAGTTGGTCTCCTCCGGGTCCCGTCAGCTAAACAATATCAGCTGGCGGGCCCACGGGGGAGGGCCTTCTCTGTGGCTGCCCCGGCTGTCTGGAACCAGTTACCTCCTGAGATCCAGACCATCCCCACCCTATTGGCCTTCTGGAAAGCGGTGAAGACCTGGCTCTTCCAGCAGGCCTGGGGCCGTTGATCTCGCTATAGTGATCTTACGAGACCCGGCCACGAATTGGAGTGTATGGGTTTTAATGTTTTCTTTTAAACTTTTGTGTGGGATATTGTTCATATTGTTTTATTCTCTGTTGTAAGCCGCCCAGAGTCCCTTGGGAGTTGGGCGGCATAGAAATGCGACAAATAAATAAATCCTAAATAAGATTATTCCCTGGTTGGGTGGCTGAGTCAATAAAACTGGGTCCCACTAACCACTAATTTCCTGGCCTGACCCAGTTATGCCTCTTGTGCTGGCAAGGCATTTTTTTGAGTCAGTAGCAATTGAAGGAAAAAGTGTTGAAAGCCTCCTCAATGGCAGTCACAATAGGATAAAATTAAGCCACCCACGGGGCTGTGTTTTACCGCGACTTTGCTAAAAGCGGAGGTGGTTGAAGAAAACAAAACAAAACAAAACACGGATATCAGAGGTTGCACAATCACCAGAGCTAAAATGCAGCGAGAACAGCGATGATGCTTGGATCCTGAACTGTCTCTCGTCCCAAAGGGATGGACTCTCTGCCCCATACCCGATGGCAGAAGGGACATGCTGTGCCCCCCCATTGGTTAAGAATTCCAGGAGAAGAGCCTTTCCTGCCATCTAGAACCGTGATGGCAAACCTGCGTGCCAGAGGTAGCACGCAGAGCAGGGGTGAAATGCTCTCGGTTCGGACCGGATCGCCCGATCCGGTAGCGATGGAGGCGGGTGGTTCGGAGAACCGGTAGCAAAAATCCCTGCCCTCCCCTCCCCCATGCCCAGCTGAGCCGCACAATCATCAGAGGCTTTTTTTTTTTAAATTTTTAAAAGCATTTTTTCTACAACCCCTTTGGCCGAAAAAATGCTTTTAAAAGTAAAAAAAAAAAAGCCTCTGATGATCGCGCGGCTCAGCTGGAATCGTCAGAGGCTTTTAAAAGCATTTTTTCTACAACCTCTTCGGCTGAAGAAGTTGCAGAAAAAAAGTGCTTTTAAAAGCCTCTGACGATCCCAGCTGAGTTGCCTGATCGTCAGAGGCTTTTAAAAGCATTTTTTTTTACAACCTCTTTGGCCGAAGAGGTTGTAGAAAAAATGGTTTTAAAAGTTTAAAAAAAAAAAAAAGTTGGCCATGCCCACCCAGTCACATTACCCCACCACCACCAAGCCACGCCCACAGAGCCTTCTCTGTGGGCACATGTGCCGTCGCCAGCTGCTCTTCTGTGCCAAAACTGGAACATGTGCATGTTCACAGAGCCTGGAAGAGAGAGGTGCCACACGCCTAAAACTGGGATTTATAGTTGCGATTCGCTGGTCCTAGGATGACTTAATTCTTATTTGGAAGGAGACAGCTCTTCCCTGGGAGCATCTCCAGCTATTAACTAGAAACAAGATTTTCACACTTTTCAACGGAGTCAGTTGAAAAAAAAAAAAGGACCAGTAAGCTCAGAAAAAAGCAAAAAAAAAGCAAAAAAAAAAAAGAGGTTTTTGGCTTAATTTTTTTTCTTTTTTTTAATATAAAAATTCACCGAGGTACAAAAATGCTAAAGTGTGACAAACTTTTTCAAAATACTGAGATCAACCTGCCCAGGACACAGCAGTCGTAGAAAACAAAAAAACAAAACAAAACAAAAAAAACCACGCCCAAATCCGGATTAAGAAGCAGCGAAATGGACACACTTCACATCCCAGCCTACTCGGAGGGGGTGGTCTTCGCCTCCGCCGGTGATGGGTTACTCTCGATGGACGAGGACGAACAAGCCCAGGAGGAAAAGGACCGTATACTGGTGGGGAGAAAAGAGTAAGACAGAAATATTTGGAGCGTTATAGCACTAGCATTAGCACTTAGATTTATATACCGCTTCATAGTGCTTTTTTTAAAAAAAAATTGATTTATATGCCGCCCTTCTCCGGAGACTCAGGGCGGCTTACAGTGCGTTAAGCAATATAGCCTTCATACTTTTGTATATTTATACAAAGTCAGCTTATTGCCCCCACAAACTGGGTCAGAAATTTACCCACCTTAGAAAGGATGGAAGGCTGAGTCGACCTTGAGCCTGGTGAGATTTGAACTCACAGTAATTGCAAGGCAGCTGGATGTTAAATGCTGCCTTAGGAGGCATTAGCCTCCTACGCCACTCAGGCTCCTTAGAGAGGGCTTTACAGCCCTCTCTAAGCTGTTTACAGAATCAGCCTCTGGCCCCCAACAATCTGGGTCCTCATTTTACCCACCTCGGAAGGATGGAAGGCTGAGTCAACCTTGAGCCGGTCAGGATCGAACTGCTGGCTGTGGGCAGAGTTTGCCTGCAATACTGCATTCTAAGCAGTGAGCCATCATGCTCGCTCCTTCCTTCCCACTTAGCAATAGCACTTAGACTTATATACCGCTTCACAGTGTTTTTACAGCCCTCTCTAAGTGGTTTACAGAGTCAGCCTCTTGGCCCCCAACAATCTGGGTCCTCATTTTACCCACCTCGGAAGGATGGAAGGCTGAGTCAACCTTGAGCCTGGTGAGATTCGATCTGCCAAATTGCTGGCAGCCAGCAGTCAGCAGAAGAAGTAGCCTGCAGTACTGCACTCTAACCACTGCGCCACCGCGGCTCATTAAATGGTTTCAAATGCGATGCAGGAATTTTACAGTGATTCCAATCCCCAATTTAGGCATGAAAGCAAAATCATAAAACACCCCAAACGGCACAATCTTAGGCATATGTTTGCCAGTTCTGGGGGTGGGTTCACATCATCCTTCAGGCGGCTTCCTTTTCATCTTTCAATCAAGATTTCTAGAATAAGCTCACGTCAGCACACCGCTAACGTGTAACTAATTCTGCGAACTTGAATGCATGGTTATGCTAAGATGAAAGGAAAGAAACCCAAAGAGGATCTGTCGGATGGATGGGCTCAGGGAATAGCGAAAGCAAGCTTGGGACAAGGCAAGGCCGGTGGTTCAAACAGGCATCCTTTCTTGAAGAGTTTAAACATTAAAAAAGAAAAAAAGTTACAGGGGTTTGGTGTGCCTTATCTATTCTACTTGAAGCTCAGCGTTTATTTTTTTTTAAATTCAATTCATTTCAAGTCTTTATTGTCAGTGCACAACATTATGTACTATGAGATTGGTTGACCTCCCTCAATGCATCCCCCCCCCCGTCAACACAATACAACTCACAGCGAAGACAGAAAATCCCTAACCCAATAAATCATATTAACAAAACACCCAGTCCTATTGCACCAGTGTAAACACGTTACACGTTGCCCCGGCCCTGCAGTCCCATCATACTACGTAGTTACGATGTTATTTCTCATTCAGGAGTCCTCTGACAGCCCACGGATAAAAACTGTTCTTCAGTCTGTTTGTGCGGCTGTCTATACTTCTATATTTCCTTCCCGATGGTAGGAGGCAGGGGTGGGTTCTAATTTTTTTTACTACCGGTTCTGTGGGCGTGGCTTATTTTGTGGGTGTGGTTTGATGGTCACGTGACAATTCTTTAGGATTTAGCAGAGGTACTGGTCTACCAGGCTTTTAACTGCTTGCAGAGCTGTACCGGTCTACCCATTTGTTCTTGGAGGCACCAGTCTACTCATTTGTTCTTGGAGGCACCGGTCTACCCATTTGTTCTTGGAGGCACCGGTCTACCCATTTGTTCTTGGAGGCACCAGTCTACCCATTTGTTCTTGGAGGCACCGGTCTACCCATTTGTTCTTGGAGGCACCGGTCTACCCATTTGTTCTTGGAGGCACCGGTCTACCCATTTGTTTTTCGAGCGTACTGGTCTACCACCACACTGCCTTTTAACACTGATCAGCTGTAGGGTGGCCCTTTGAAGCTCCGCGGCAAGAGTTTTTTTCCTTCTAGCCGATCAGCTGGGACTCAGGAGGCAGCGAATAGATTGGGGGTGGGGCCAAATAAAAGGTAAGAATAATGCAGGGCCAGGAGGACCCAGCTCCCAAACAAAGAGAACCGGTTCGGTGACGTCATATCGTCACCGCTACCGGATCGGCCGAACCAGGTCGAACCGGGAGGAACCCACCACTGGTAGGAGGGTAAAGAAGTGATGGCCAGGGTGAGAATCGTCCCTGTTCTCTGGCATTTCTGAAACCCCAATCTATGTCTCAAACCAATCTCCTAAGACTTAGAAAAGCCAGAAACAGTAGTTGTTTGCATCAAACCATCATTGCCTGCTTGAATGTGGTTTTGGGACGTTTCAGCAGGAGTTTGATGAGAAGAGAACCCGCCCGCTTCCATGCATTGTCTGAATGGTGGTTTTGCTTTGCCGACGACAATGCGTCGCTTCAAGAGAGCAAACGAACCCAAAGTCTTACCTTGAACTTAGGGTAATCATTCATTAGGATGGTTACTATTCCAATGTACGGCACAAACCTAAAACAGAAACAAAATCATCCAGTTTAGACACTATACTGGCTGAAATAATAAAAGTCTATGGAGATTCTCAGTCATCCAGATCATGGTCGTCCTAAAGATGCTTTTTCAGGAGGCAACTTGACTTTTCTTGTTTTGCCTTTGAAGATGTTTCGCTTCTCATCCAAGAAGCTGAAGAAGCTTCTTGGGCAAGAAGCGAAACGTCTTCAAAAGAAAAAAACGAAGTCCAGTTGCCTCCTGGACTTCGCATGGTTATCCCATGCTTTTCAAAAGGCAATTAGACATCCTTGGTTTTTTTTCCCCTTGAAACCCAATCTTCAGAGTGCTCATGACTACAGAACTCCAAAGAATATACCGTATTTTTCAGAGTATAAGACGCACCTTAGTTTTTGGGGAGGAAAATAATAAAAAAGCTAATTGGCGGGTGGATCAGCCTCCCGAAATACCCCCAATCAGCTGTTCCCAGTGGTGAATTTTAGCAACAGGTTCCTTGGTTCTGAGCTCTGTGCCTTGCTTTTTTTTCTGCCTCTGAAACTTCTGAAAAGTTTCAGAAAAAACTTTTTTTTCTGCCTCTGAAAGCCTCCGAAACAGAGCTTCAGAAAAAAAGCTTTTTTTTCTGAAGCTCTGTTTTGGAGGCTTTTTTTCTGAAGCTCTGTTTTGGAGGCTTTTTTTCTGAAGCTCTGTTTTGGAGGCTTTTTTTCTGAAACTCCGTTTGGAGGCTTTTTTTCTGAAGCTTCATTTCTGAGGCTTTTTTCAGCCTCTGAAACCTCCGTTTGAGTGACTGGGCAGGGCTACATTCGGAGTATAAGACACACCCAGATTTTCACCCACTTTTTCGGGGAGAAAAGCTTTGTCTTATACTCCGAAAAATATGGTAAATCTGTCCATTCCCACCATTCAGTCAGATCTGAAGAAGCTTCTTGGATGAGAAGTGAAATGTTTTTTTAAGGAACTCCTTACTCCCCTCCCCAAGAAAGTCCAGTGGCCTTTTGAAAAAACACCTTTGGGAAAACAGGAAGATAATAACCAACTGCGGGGGACAGGACTGACCTCTGCAAGAGAGAGGTTATGCCAGGAAGGAATGCCCATTTTTACAACGCCCGCCTGCTGGCTGGCGCCTCACTCACCCTCTTGCTCTTCCAACCACATCTTTCTTCTCCAACCAGTGTTGTCCTTGTTTGTATAAGCCTCGATCATCAACTGCATTATTGTCGCCTTTGGTCAAAAACTTGATGTCGCCGTTTTGTCTGGCATGGTGGGGGTTGGGGAGAGAGACCACAATTAACGAGTGGACAAAACAGAATGCAAATCACATCGTGAGGAGGGACGAAGATGCCAAGTGAATATGTTACCTTACACCAGTAGGCAGGCTCAAGCTTTTAAACTGGTTTCTTCCTCCAAGTTTTGTTAGGGGGGTTGCGAGATGTGGATGCCTGTGGTTACCCCCCTTTTTCCTTCCACAAAGTTAAGCCTATTTTAGGATCCTAGGCCCAGAAACTGATCCCACACTAAAATCCAGGATTGTAAACATTTGGCAAAGCTAGTCTAAAGTTAGCACCCCACTCCCTTCCTCAAATAACACCCTTCCTGTCAGTTCTTCCACATCATTTCCAAACCATATTAATATGCATTCAGATGTTAAACCTTCCTTAATCTTCTGCTCTCAGTCTCCAAGTGTGATGGACGGATCCTTGTTTAACTGAACCACGCTTTGTAGCAAACTCTGGCTTGTACTGCCCCTCCTAACAAGATTCCACAAATGGTGCTTTGTTTACAAATCTTGCCTGGAGAGGTTCATTTAAACCAGTGTTTCTCAACCTTGGTAGCTTGAAGATGGGTGGACTTCAACTTCCAGAATCCCCCAGCCAGCGCTTCCAAGGTTGAGAAACACTGATTTAAACCATAGTTTGCTGGTTCAAGTAAAATATAAGTTTCCCCCAACATGCACAAAGGGTGATCAGAATTATGAATAGCAAGAGAGAAGAAATGGACGAGGATAAAACCCGTTTCCAATTCTCCACGCCATCATAAAGACTGGGACAGGGACAGCACTTGTGAAAGGACACAGTGAAAACGGACATAACAAGAGACGCCCGCGACTATCAACATTCCAAAGCCCGTGACGTACTTTTCATGGATTTTCAGGACCCGATGCACGATTGGAATTTCCCTCCCTTCTATCCTAAAGACCACGATTTCCCCCACTCTGATCGGCTCTTCAATGCGGTTGGTCAAGAACAGGAGATCTCCTCTGTGAAAGGCGGGCTCCATGCTGCCACTGGAAGATAAAAAAACATCGGTTAATTTAAAAAAAAATACCCCAAATTCTGCATTTTGCCTTCAGGTGAGTATTGGCTCTCTCAGTTTTCAAGGATTAGAGACACATACAGTAGTGTCTAAAATTGTGGAAACCTTTTGGGAAAAGTGTATTTTTGAGGTTTGATGGCTAATAACACCACTTTTTTTTTTTTTTTTTGGAGTTTCAAGATAATCCTATTCCACTGCTGGAATGGCCTGGGAATAGCCCAGACCTTCACCCAATTGAAAATCTATGGAGCCGACCAAAGAAACTTGTGAGTCAGAAGCGACCCAGCAATAAAACCCACTTAATAAGTTTTATTCAGTCAATCTTGGTTTCACATTAGAACAGCTGCAGAACGAAAAGACTTGGTTCACTCTATGGGAAGATTTCGTAAGGCCGTAATTCATGCTAAAGGTTACCCAACTAAGTATCAACTGACATGGGGATCATTTTTGTATATCTCGTTTTTTCTAGGGTGATAATTTTTGCATATCTCATTTTTTTCTACGTGTTTCACTTTTCTTCTTTATACTGTAACTGCTATTCTAATAGCAAATCCTTCGTAAAAGTGATTGCATTACACTCTTGGTATATAAATCTTACACTCCACGCCTGGTTTTTTGGCATTTTTCAGGCGCTCCAGTGCCCGTGAAGATGCGCAGCGGAAATCAGAAGAGCAGCTGGCGACAGCGCACATGCCCACAGAGGCCTCTGCGTGCCACCTCTGGCACGCATGCAACCTCTGGCACGCCTGCCATAGATTCACCATCACGGTCCTAAACCATGCAAGTGGACTTTAGGAGTTGGAAGAAACACTAGAAAATTACACCCTGGGTACATTTACTAGAGGAATTAGACAAGAAGGCTGCTTTCTGGTTTTCTGGCACAAAGGCGTGCAGCCCACTCTGTACTGTAGGTGCCAAGTGGTTGCACACGGGATTGTATCTTTCTGCCTTCCCCACCAGCTGCCTTCCCCGACAGATGGAAGCGTTTTGCTTGCTCATTTTGTACTCGATAACAGCTCCTCGTTTCAAGCATGCAAAGAAGTGCTTTCTTTTCTATTCTTGCCCATCTGTTTTCTCTCTGATATCACGTCAACTCAGTTGCAAGGTAAGGAGTACCTTACCTTTTCATTTCTATAAAAAAAAAAAAGGTAGGGGGGAGTATGGAGCTTTGTGCTGAATGCACATTAGGTTTCTAGAGGCTATAATCTGGAATGTATTTGTATCACTGTCCCTTACAAGACTAGCAGCTGCTTCAAAGGCAGCTGCCTACAGATACTCTTGCTCAGAATAAACGGGAAACAATCAACTTTGCATTGATTATTCAGTGAATACAGGTAGTCCTTTTGACTTACAATCTTTTGTTTAATGACTGTCCAAAGTTACAGCAGCACCGAAATTTAATGACTGCATTATTCGCTTAATAATCCCAGGGGTTTACTTGGTGGAAAAAAAAAAAAGGCCGTAAAATCAGGTGCAATTCGCTAACAACTGCCTTGCTTAGTAATGGAAGTTCTGGCCTCAATTGGGGTCGTAAGCCGAGGACTATTTATATTTGAAAACAGATTCTCTGACAGAAGGATGGCCGTGTTACTCCAAGTAGGGCCCATAAACCAAGTCACAAGACCAAGCTGTAAAAACCTAAACTTTGCCCTCGTCAAGATCATAATTGTTCAAAGATTATGCTATGTTAGCAGACGCCATGCCCCCCCTTCCAAAAAACTATGATGGCCGCCCCGTCCTTCCTAATCTCACACAATAGAATGGATTGAGCCCGAGATTACCAGAAATATTTTACCTCAGGACAACGACGATGGGACTCTCGCTGCCCGTTGCCACCATCAACCCCTTCCAGATCATCAGCGCTGAGGAAACGATCATCCCAAAGTTCAGAACCTGGTAGTACAGCTGGGAAGAGGTGAGGGGGGGGGGAAGGATTATGATGGGGATTCAAGACAGTCCTTTGCAAAACACAAAGACCCCCCCCCCACACACACAATGCATAACACTTTTCTTTGGGTGTATCTTCAAAGGCAATGCCCCCCCCCCTTTGCAAAGGAGAAGCCACCGCTTAAAAGTCTTGTTACGGTCAATAGTACCCACTCGGGACTGCAAGCAGACATGTCTTTTAGTTGATTTCTTAAGTATAGCTAGAAACCAGGTGAGTTATGGTCCCACTTTAGGCATGAAAGCTGGCTGGGTGACTTAGGGCCAATCACCAGGAGTCTTGGGAGTTCTAGTTCTGCCTTAGGCATGGAAGCTGGCTGGGTGACTTTGAGCCAATACCAGGAGTCTTGGGAGTTCTAGTTCTGCTTTAGGCATGAAAGCCGGATGGATGACCTTGGGCCAATCACCAGGAGTCTTGGGAGTTCTAGTTCTGCCTTAGGCATGGAAGCTGGCTGGGTGACTTTGGGCCAATCACCAGGAGACGGTGAGTTCTAGTCCTGCCTTAGGCATGAAAGCTGGCTGGGTGACTTTGGGCCAGCCCTCTCTCTCTGTCCAACCCACCTCACAGGATTGTTGTTGTGAGGAAAAGAAGATGGCCCAAGCATTAAATAGGTATGTTCACTGCCTTGAATCACACATAATGAAGATGGGGGTTCAAGAAAAATCCTTTTGGTAAAATTTGGATTAGGAAGGCGACAAGCCCCTGGCTTCTGTTATCCGTCTCCTTCCTCCCATCCACGGCCCTCAGCCTGCCTGCTCTTTTTTGCTGTGCCATTCAAGCTCCGTCATAGCACTCACACATCAATCATATTACTATTCCTTTTTATTTATAACTCAAGGCGAGGAACATACTTAACCGTTGTTATTTTACCCCAAAAATGCAAGACTCCGGCAGCCGGACAAGAAGCAACGGACAGAAACGAACGAAGGTGAGAAGCAACCTTGAAATTAAGGAGAAACTTCCTGACAGTGAGGACAATTGACCAGTGGAACGACTTGCCACCAGAAGTTGCGAATGCTCCAACACTGGAGGTTTTCAAGAAGATGTTGGAGAACCCTTTGTCTGAAGTGATGTAGGGGTTTGCCTGCCTGAGCAGGGGGTTGGATAGAAGACCTCCAAGGCCCCTTCCAACTCTCTTATTCTCTAATCCTAAATCAATTAGCCAGTGGAACAACTTGCCACCAGAAGTTGTAAATGCTCCAACACTGGAAGTTTTCAAGAAGATGTTGGACAACCCTTTGTCTGAAGTGGTGTAGAGGTTTCCTGTCTGGGCAGGGGGTTGGACTACAAGACCTCCCAGGTCCCTTCCAACTCTGGTTATTCTGATACACAATACAGAATAAAGGGCAGAATATCAGCCCCTCCCCCTCTCCATTGGTTCCTTTGCAACCCCCACCCCCCACCCCTTTGCGTCCTCCTAAGTATCTTGCACGGGATCTGGGACCTTCCAATGCTCCTCAGCCACGCCTGCTGGGGAGGATGGGATCTGTAGTCCCAGCCCTCCTGTGGAAGGAAGGAGCCTGGGCTGTTCTTGGAGCAGAAAGAGGAGGGGGGGGGAAAGTCCCTCTTGGTCACGTGACGTACCCAGCATGCACATCGGCTTTACAAACTCAACGGGCGGGGGGGGTGGAGGAGAGGGGGGGTCCAGCAGCCCCCCCCACCCCCCCCACCGGAGAGCAAAGCCTTCCTCCGCGACCACCGCCCCTTCCTCCTCCTCCTCCCTTGCGAACCTGCCGCTTATTCATCCGCCGAACATCGTCCAGAAAGTCCAGCGACAGCATCCCGGCGTTCGTGGTGTGGCTGCAGCCGGGAAGACCCCGACCGTCTCACCCTGCTTCCGCTTCCGGCCGCCGACACCAATATCCGGCCAAGCTGGTCTCCGTCTCTGTGTGTGTTGGAATAGAGATCTCGTGGCTCGCCTAGACCGGCCCGAATTGAGCCGTGTTTTGAGGACTGCAGGGGGGGACGACGTCACTTCCGGTTCTGCGCGAGGGGTGGAGCGTGAGCAGGGGTGGGGTGGGGGCAAGAGCGGCATTCTTTGCTAAGGAGAGCTTGATGCGAAGTCCTCCTGGGGAGGTTTTTTTTTCTCCTTTAATTTGAAAATCGGATTTCAGATGAAAGGGGAATTATTATTATTATTATTATCATTATTATTATTATTATCATTATTATCATTATTATCATTATTATTATTATTATTATTATTATTGCAGATTTCCAGGCGAAACTGGCGTGCCTTGTTGCAATGCAATAAAATTTCCCTGCAAAATTCTTAATGACTCCAGTTTCAAGTGTCTTTTAAGTGAAAGGCGAAAATTGTCCATTGAACCAGGGGTCTCCAACCTTGGCAACTTTAAGCCTGGAGGACTTCAATTCCCAGAATTCCCCAGCCAGCTTTCCTAGTATGATTTATTTGCTTATTTGTACCCTCTGACTATCACTAAGTGTTGTACCTTGTGATTCTTGACGAATGTATCTTGTCTTTTTATGTACACTGAGAGCGTATGCACCAAAGACAAATTCCTTCTGTGTCCAATCACACTTGGCCAATAAAGAATTCTATTCTATTCTATTCTATTCTATTCTATTCTATTCTATTCTATTCTATTCTATTCTATTCTATTCTATTCCATTCTATTCCATTCCATTCCATTCCATTCCATTCCATTCTTCTATTCCATTCTTATTCTATTCTATTCTAATTCTATATCCTTACAATTTATATTGTTTTCTAGTATGATTAGATTGCTTATTTGTACCCTATCACTATCACTATCATGAAGTGTTGTACCTTATGATCCTTGACGAATGTATCTTGTCTTTTTATGTACACCGAGAGCGTATGCACCAAGACAAATTCCTTGTGTGTCCAATCACACTTGGCCAATAAAGAATTCTATTCAATTCTGTTGTCTTTGTGGTTGACTGCCATATGAATGCAGTGTGCAGAAAGCACCTACTTCATGGAAGATCCGTCTTCCAGTGGTGTTCTTGTGAAAGGCTACACAGGAAGTTCTCAACTTACGACCAAAAGTGAGCCCAACATTCCTGTGGCTAAGCGCGAGAGTTGAGTTTTGCCCCACGTTATATCCTTTTTTGTCACAGTTCTTAAGTGAATCACCACAGTTAAGTTAGGAACATGTGAATCTGGCATTGACTTTGCTTGTACAAGGAGGTAGCAAAAAGACTCCGGGGACACGACAATCGTCATGAGTCAGTTGCCAAGCATCTGAATGTGGCTCACTGACAGTGAGGAATGCCGCAACATCGTTAAGTGTGGGGAAAAAGGTCGTAAGTCACCTTTTTCAGTGCTGTTGTAACTTTGGTCACTAAATGAACGGTTGTAAACCGAGAACTACCTGTATTCTGCATTACAGCCTCTAAGCCAGGGGTGTCAAACTCTATTTTATTGAGGGCCGCATCAGGGTTGTGTTTGACCTTGGGTGTCTATGTGTGTGTGGCTGGGGGTGGGGGGGCATGGCCAGTTCGTCATCACTTGTGTCAGGGTCTGTTGTGACCCAGGTCCATGTAGTTGATATTAAATGCAAAACAGTTCCAAAAAACAAACAGATTTTATTAAAACAGCTGAGAATTAACTCATTCTCAGCATATTCCAAATTAAATAAAAGCAAAGTCCTCAAAACACTGTTCTTCAGTTTATCTCTGACCTTGGGATAATTAGGCAAACTGCCAAAGGCTTTTCTTGGCAACAGTTCAGGAACAGAAGAAATAACTACAGCCAAACATGAAGCAAATCTCTCAACGGTTGTTTTCCGGCAAAGAGGCCAAGAGCCGTTGCTGGTCTTTTAAGCCTTATGGGAGGGGCCAGTCATCTCTTGGCCTTCCTCCTGAGTCGTCCTCTCTGCTTTAACTGCTCCTGCCTTCTGGCAGCTCTTCTCATGCATGCACTAAGAACAGGCTCCTCCTGTTCCTCTGCCTCTCTGCTGTCAGCCTCTGGAGGCTCCGAAGTCTGCACATCACTCCCAGATGGCCCTGGCCCCATCTCTGCCTCCGACGCAGAGCCCTCATCTGGGATTTCCCCAGACTCCAGGACTGGCCCATGTTCTTCCTCAGCCTTAGCGCTGTCCGACTCCGATGCCAGCTCCGCAGGCTGCTGGCGGACCACAACAGGGTCACCTGTGGTGGCCTAAGTACTCTGCCAAAGAAAACAGGCTCCCGAGCTCCATTTTCAGCTGCGGTGGTCTCCCGCAACCCTCTACAAGCGAAAACAAAGCTGTTTTTGCTGGTAGAGGCACTGCAGGCCGGTCCTTTGCTGTTTCCAGGGCGGCCCTGCTGGCCAGATCTAAGCACCCGGTGGGCCGCATCCGGCCCGCGAGCCTTGAGTTTGACACCCCTGGTCTAAGCACTGAGATCAAGTTAACTATGGTACTTGAGGCTCTGTTATGAATGTCCAGCATGGGGTCTGAAACACGGATGGTTTCAACTTACCTTTGCTACCGGTTCGCAACGGGAGTGTGCGCGCACTCGAGATGCTTCTGCACAGAAGCTTCTGCGCATGCACAGAACATCCGTGATGACATCCGGGCAGGTGGGTGGAACCTCCCGCTGCCGTTACTACCAGTTTGCAAGATCCGGACCGAACCTGTAGCAACCTACCACTGGTCTGAAGGGTCATTGTGGATTTGGGAGAGAGCTGCAAGGTCAGAGAAGGGAGGTTGGAAGCCACTCCATTATTAGATGGTTTTATTTGAAATACTTTGAAGTAAACATTATAGCAAGGCACAGATGCCACTGCAGATTAAATAGATATGTGATGGCTTGGGAGGAATGTCCTCCCTGCCCCCTGCTATTTGTTAACTATAGCTAGGCTAACTTGTAAAACATTCCCCTAGACTAAAATGTACACGGTATCAAAAAATACAAAGGGTTTTATCAAAACACGTCCGGACGAGAAAGTGAGCAAATTCAAATGGCCATATGATAAATAGGGTAAAATATTTTTTTTTTTCCTTTTTAAATTATTTATAGTAAACCATGAGCAGGGTGTCCGACTTGAAACATAACAACCATATTAAAACAAACAAACAAACAAACAAAAAGTAAATATTATACGAAGCGTGAGGAAAAGCACATGAGGCGAGGCGGGAGTGGGGCGGAAGCCACAGATGGGGGGAAATGAATCAAGGTTAAAGGGGAGGAAAGCAATCTCCAATTAATGTGGGGAGGGGGGGGCAACCGAGATTAAAAAAAAAAAACCTGGAAAGGGGTGAGGAGGGAAAAGGTGTGCTTTGGAAGAGCAGGTGTATTTGAGGAAGGATCGGACTGCAATTTCCCCTCCCCTTCCTCATGGAATAAACTTCATCAGCCCCAAATTCTTGTGTTTTCTGAACCGACAAGCAGAGGACGTTCTAAAGGGCAGCAGTGAGCAACTACGGGGACGTTAGGACCTGTGGACTTCAACTCCCAGAATTCCTGAGCCAGCTGGTCCTAACGTCCCCGTAATTGCTCCCCCCTGATCAAGAGAGACTTCTGGCTTCTTTTATCTTCCAATTTTTGCATCCCAACTGATATATATATATATATATATAAAATCTTCTGGGACCATACTAGAAGGAAAATAAGGCAAGCCAATCTGTCCCTCTCCTGGCCCTCAATACTTTTCAACCAGGACTGGAAGCAGCTCTGATCACTGACAGTCAGGGGAGCGATGAACATTGCTCCCCGGATCTGAGGAAGGAGGGTTGCTAACCATGGAAGAGAAGAGACTGCCCAAAGATCCAGAAATGCAAGCCTCACAATTTTTTTTTCCTGTTCTTATTCTTTCTTACAACAGATGTCAATCTTTACTTGGGCAGGTTTTTTTAAAAAATACCTGTGCCTCCAACTTTTAGCAAATCCTCAAGTGGATATGCAACTGATTTTCCCCTACAGCAAAGATTTAGCAGCCCCCCCCCTTTATAATGTTTTCTCAGAAATGAAAAAAGAAAACCTGCTACTGAATAGTGCTGGAAATGTGTCTTCGGGGGGGGGGGGGGAGGATGCAGGTTTCATTCAGAGTATCTGAAAGGTAATTTTTCAGGCTGGGTGGAATTTTTGCTTTGAAAAGAAATCAGCGAGTGATGGTATGGCCAGAAGCTTCCTGGCATCCTGGGGCTAAGGGAGTGGGGAAGGGAGGGGGCTGAAGAGGGTGGGAGAAAGGACTGTATTCTTAATTAAAAAATCTGAGCTAATAGGCAAAAAGTCTTGGGCAGCAGGTGAATGCTTCATTTTTTTTTTGCTGGGGAAAACTTGCCACGATTATCCTATCTGCCAGTCTTTTTCAATCTTGGCCGCTTTAAGAGGTGTGGATTTCATCTTTGAGCAAAGCTTGGCTGGGGAATTCTGGGAGCCGAAGCCCACACCTCTTAAAAGCATCCAAGATTGAGAAAGACTGTTCTAATTTCTCTCTCTCTCTCTCTCTTCCCTCCCCTTCTCTTTAGTGCTAGGGAGATGGTGGCAATTGGGTGCGTTGTTAATTTCCCTCCCCGATCAAAATGAACTGAACCTTATGCCCATCCAATGAACAACCTCCCTCCCTCCCTCCTTCAAGCAAGGTTTCTGGGGCAGCTGAGCGGACTCTTAAATAGAGGGAGACTTTGTGGGTTTGTTCTGAGAACTGCTTTTCTCTTTGCTGCAGGGCGCGGGGTCGCGCTCCGAGTCTTTGTTCTTGGAAGGATCTCCTTTTGCCCTGCTGTGGCTGGTCTCACTGTTGGCTTCACCCAGTCCATTCTCTCTCGTTTCCATTTCCGGAATCTTTTTTGCACTCTCTTGTTCTGGCTCTTCTTCCTCCTCCTCCTCCTCTTCCTGCTCCTCCTCTTCCTCCTCTTCTTCTTCTTCTTCTTCCGGATCTTTGACTTTATGAACGATAAAGAGGTGCCTGTTCAGAGACAGGTGCGACGTGTAACACAAGCCGCAGAGCAGGCACTGGTAAGTGGAACTGTCTGACTTGTGCCGAGGTATGTGTTCCAGAAATTCAGTCTCCGTGGCCGTCGCAAAGCCACACTTTGCACATTTCCAGCGGGTTGCCTTCAGTTTCTTTGCTGGTGGATCGTCTGATCCAGATGCGGCTGCTTCCATCGGACTCGGACCATCGGCGGTTACTCTCTTTGGAGATTTTGTCTGAAAAACAAAGCCGTACGTATGCTTATCGTACCCATCAGCCCACCAGCCAAACGATGCCCGCTAAGAGCAATAAGAACCTTATCTCTTCCTCCTCCTCCTCGCGCCAAGCTGTCTATGGCTTGGTCAGGGGTGTCGAACTCAAGGCCTGGGGCCTGGATCCGGCCCATATGGGTGCTTAGATCTGGTCCGTGGGGCCGCCTGGAAACAGTGAAGGATTAGCCCGCCATGCCTCTGCCAGCGAAAACGGGCTCCCAAGTTCCGTTTTTGGCTGGGACAGCCTCCTGCAGCCTTCTGCTAGCGAAAACAGAGCCCCAGAGCACTTGGGCCACCACAGGCGCCCCCGACACAAGTGAAGGGGGCCACGCACCCCCGGGGTCAACCCTGTCCCATACCTTCCCATTTGGGGTGGGAAGGAATTTAGATATAATTAACTGAATAATTGCCCACAGCGCTTTGCTAGGAAGATAACCAGAATCAAATGCAAATACAATGCCTTAAGGATTAATTTTTTTTCCAGGCTGTATTTCTTCATATCACTGGTTACCACTTGTTAATCTCGGAGGTTTTTCTAGGATTTTCATTTAATTAAAAGAAAGATCTAACACGGGTCCCTTGAAATAAAGCTGCATCTTTTATGCTGGTGGTGTTAAACTACAAGGGGTTTCAGACAGTGAGATGTAATATAGTCTTTAAGTACTCTGGGTCTGCCTGGAACCAAATATCTTGGAATGTAGCAAGGGATTTTTTTTTAAAGGCTAGAGTTAAATTACACCCAAATGATTGCAGGAACGGATAAATTTTCATTACAGTACAAGAAATATCTTTTGATAGGGCTGGCACTGTCTTCAGCACCCACAAGGGAAAGTAGTCTATATTTTATTTAAAGGCCTGTGGTCCTCTTGGAAAGAGAACCAGAGGGCGTCTCTTGGAAGGCAGCTTCCAAACGAGACGGCAACTCAAAAGACAGAATGTGATCTACTCCGCCTCCATATCTTAACTAAAGCACTGCAGATTACTTTTGTCAAGTCTTTGGATATCTGGGAAAGATCTGGATTTTTGATGCCATGCATGAGGCTCATGTGACTCTCCAGCATCGATGGCTGAGGAAATGTCTGGATTTCGTCTGTGCAATACCTGCAAAATACACAACAACAACAAAAAGTGCCATCAATACAACTGGATTGCTCCGTCTCTCTCCCTGCTACCCCATCTCTTATTTTCACTCTGCAGCCCGCCCGCCCCAATTTTCACAGAAGCCCAGAGTTAGAAGGAACCTGGGGACCGTTAAATCCGTTATGCTGATCCAGATAGGAGTGTTGTGGCCCGCAACGGCCAGCAGATTCGGACAGTGAGGAGGTTGGGGAGGAAGATGGGCCAGTCCTGGAGTCTGGGGAAGGCTCTGATGAGGGCTCTGCGTCGGAGGCAGAGTGGGGGCCAGGGACGGATGCCAGTTATCAGCTGCCTTCGGAGTTGGACATCAGTGAGGCAGACAAACAGCTAGAGCCTGTTCCCAGTGTGCGCATGTGCAAAGTTGCCAGACGAAGGGAACAGCTAAAGAACAAGGGTCGACTTGGGTGTAAGGCCACAGGTGGACGTTGAATGGCCCCTCCCAGAGGGAATAAAAGAGGAGCGAAAGGGGAGTCGAGTTTGCAGGAGACAATTAAGTTCGCCTAATTGGTTTGTGACTCTCCAAGACTCCTGGCCAAGTTTTGAAGATATCGACCTGGCAGCTCTCCAAGCCAGATAAGGTCTGTGACTGTAAATTCTCCCTTGAAAAGACTTTGCTGAAGGTGAATGAGAGGAATTCACTTGTTTGTTTAATACAGGGGTCTCCAAACTTGGCAACTTTTAAGACTTGTGGACTTCAATTCCCAGAATTCTTAATTTTGGAAAAGCAGTGTGAAATGCAAGATGACAGGGTTATCGTTTGTTTTTTTTTTTAGAATGTGACATCCTTGTCTCAATCCTAGATAGGGAACGTGCATTTTACGTAACACAAGCTTACTGCAAATAAACAAATCTTAAGACTAAGCCAATATGTGGACCGTGACTTTGCCATCTATTCTGAATCTTCTGAATACGTCCTCGAAGGACATTCGTGTAACTTTCTCGACAGATGAACTGGCGGACTAAGTTTTGTTTGCAAGAAAGTCTTTGAGCACAAATGTTGTGATTTCACAGCAAAAGCTCCCAGGAACAAGATCTGTTTTTTCAAAGACCTACGTACCGAAGCAAAGATTCTACCACTAGTAGCTGGGAAGCTAGCCTTGAATTCCAGGGATATCAAAAGCGACCTTGGATCACAGCTTCAGAGCTGATAAGAACGGCTTCTTTTCCAGAGGGAAATCAAAGGTTTGCCATGGGAAGGTTAATGTTTCGTCTGGGGTCTTGGTGGGAACCACAATTTTACATTTCTTAACAACATGTGGCAGGAATGTAGGAGGCTCCCCCGAGAGGAGGCCTTTAAAACCCCAAGATTAGATATGAACCGAGACATGCTCAGTTCGCATGCACCAGTTAAAGCAACGCTTAGAATTCCCCATCTGTAGTTCAATTAAAATAACAACTTTTTTCTTCTCCTTAAAATGCTTTTCCAGAGGAAGAATAGCAGGGACCAACTCTAACCTGAAACAGCTTCCACAGAAAATAACTTGGCACGGTTTTTCTAGGTTAGTCAGTTGTCAGTGAAGGAGGTTTAAATGATGTCTTGGTATGGGATTTAAACTCCACAAAGAATCCCCATTAGCCAGACTGACTAACATGAATGAAAATCCCTCTAGCAGTTAGAAAAGGAAATGTACAGAAGTACAAAGAAACAGTTGTGGGCAGTGAGCGTTTGATGTGAAACAGCCTTTCTTAAACTGGAATCCTTTGTAGCCAAGGTAGGTTTTCTAAGACTGGCTTCTGATAGTCTTTATTTCTCGTTTGAAAGGGTAAACTAAGGGAATGCTAAAACCACAAAAGGGATCAGTGATGGAAAGCAGCTTTTTTGCTGCAAAGAGAACGACTTGTGGTATATAGGAATAATTGCCAGAAAACACCCTGTTTTCTGTTGAGTAATTAAGATGTACTAAAAATATATAGTTTTAATTAAATATTAAAAACAAACCATTAATCGAAGTGCCACCTGCTTCCTGGAAATATGCTTTCCTGGAGATTAATTTGAATGGAAAGATTCCTTGTGTTCTTATTTTCTTTTTCTTTTTTTTTTTTTTTTTGAAACCGTGAGTGCTTAATTCTAAAACTGCAAATGTTTCACTTGCAATCGGTTCTGAAATTAATAGCAATAGCACTTAAGACTTATATACCGCTTCACAGAGCTTCACAGCCCTAAGTGGTTTACAAAGTCAGCACATTGCCCCCAACAATCTAGGTCTCAATTTTACCAACCTTGGCAGGATGGAAGGCGGAGCCAACCTTGTGCTGGTCAGGATCGAACTGCTGGCAGTGAGCAGAGTTAGCCTGCAATACTGCCGTCAACCCTGAAGCTGACCTGACCGAAGCAATTTTGAAGCTTTAGTGTTGCCACACTGGAGCTGAGGGATAAGGAGGAGGGAATAGAGATAACTGGTTTATAGTGAAAACAAAATACTTTCTCTTGGGAACCAAGGACATTCTTACGGGTGGTCAGAGACAGGAGGAGTGATGTTACCAGGCAACCGGATGACACCTTGATTGGACCATGTAACTGTCTGTTTGGGGAAGGGGAAAAACTTTTACTTGTAATTAGGTGAAAACTGCGGGAACCTTCAGAGTCGGTTTTCATCAGAACTGTGCCAATATGATATATCCAATAAAACTATTATTTGAGGAATCTACCTGCCTCAGAGTTTTGTTTGCTATGGATGCATTACTTGGAACCTGACAACTGCATTCTAACCACTACGTCACCAGGGCTCATTAAGTTAAGCGGAAAGAGCTGCAGCTCCCATTGAAATAGGGCGAGCGCACACGGAACGCATCGTAGTTCCTCCAGAGGTAGTTAGAATGCTTCCATTATTAGGAACACACGGTGATATCATCGCGGGATCTCCTGGAAACGAAAACGATCCACGGTAAATAGCATGTGATCCCTCAGTCGAACAGGCAGGACCAGGCAAGACCCTGTGATGCGTGCAAGGACCGTTTCTTCCCTCTCGGACTCACCAGCAAGGGTACAGTTTCTTTGCTGTGTCGTGATTATTGCGAACGTGTCTGTGCAGACTGTTGGAGGCACCGAATGACCTCTCGCACTGCCGGCAGGGAAACCTCTTCATGTTCTGCAAGGGGATCGGAAGAGTCAGTTTAGAAATAGAAAGACAAGAGTTGGAAGGGGCCTTAGAGGTCTTCTAGTCCAACCCCCTGCCCAGGCAGGAAACTCTACACCACTTCAGACAAATGGTTATCCAATCTCTTCTTAAAAACTTCCAGTGTTGGAGCATTCACAACTTCTGGAGGCAAGTCGTTCCATGGATTAATTGTTCTAACTGTCAGGAAATTTCTCCTTAGTTCTCTCTCTTTGATTAGTTTCCACCCATTGCTTCTTGTCCTGCCTTTTGGTGCTTTGGAGAATAGGTTGACCCCCCTCGTCTTTGTAGGAGCCCCTCAAATATTAGAAGACTGCTATCCTGTCACCCTTAGTCCTTCTTTTCATTAAACTAGACAGACCCAATTCCACCAACCATTCTCTATGTTTTAGCCTCCAGTCCCCTAATCCTCTTACCAAGGCAATATAAAGTGGTATTAATACTTCACGTGATCCTGATTCTATCCCTCTGTTTATGCAGAGGGAAAGAAGCTTCTTCAGTTCTGACTGGATGGTGGGGAATGGAAGGATTTATACTTTCTTGTTTTTCCTTGAAGACATTTCGCTTCTCATCCCAGAAGCTTCTTCAGCTCTGACTGGATGGTGGAGAATGGAAGGATTTATATTCCTTGCAGACAGCTGGTCATTTGCATCCTTTTAGAGAGTCGTTGAGGCCACTTGGAGATTTTTCTGTGTCACCCTGAGGAAATCCTTCCATTCCCCACCATCCGGTCAGAGCTGAAGAAGTTTCTTGGATGAGAAGCGAAACCTTTTTCAAAGAAAAACAAGGAAGTCCAGTTGCTTCTTGAAAAAAAGCAACTTGGGGACTTGAGAATCTCCAAAGGCATTCAGCATAAGTACCGAAAATAAAAATGACCCTTAATGCTGTATTTTGTCATGCCATATGAAATAAATAAAACAACTAGGAGAAAGAGGAAGAAAGAAATAAAAACAACACTTAATACTGTATTCTGTTAAAATATCATAAATATAACATAAAATAACAGCATAAAATAACCAGAAGAAAGGGGAAGAATACAAGCAGGCATCTTCTCCTCATTCCCGTTTCCACGGCATTGCTACGAAGTGAGGAAGACGCAACCGTATTAAAACGACGGGGAGAAAGTCCAAATGCTCCTACGCTTCAGGAAGGCCGGTTTACCTTTCCGTGGCTTTTCCTCATGTGGGACACGTAAGTTTCACGATCGGGGATCCACTGCGAGCACACCCGGCAAGTCCAACTGCCCGTTTTGGACTTCGGCTTGGATTCCGGGCTTACGCCTTTCGTGGGCAAAGAGGTCGGCTGAGAAGTACCGTTGACGATGGACAGTTCCTTGGACGTGGGAAGGACGGGACTGCTCGTAGTGGTCGTCTCAACCTTCTGCCGAGCGCTGGTGAAATTCTCGGGATTTTCCGGGACTCCGTGCATGCTCTAGTACAAAAGTCAAGGAATCGAGCTCAGTTAGCAAGCAGATCCACACGGAAAGGCCGGAGTGTGGAACGACCCAGCCAGCAACGAATTGCTGAGGATGTCAGTAGCCTCTCTATTTCTAGATCTATCATCTTGACCAGCCGCTGGCCCCTCCAGCAGCCGAATGAGAGGAGGAGGAGGGGTGGGAGTCAGGGCCAGCGACAAGGCAACCTGAGAGCTCCGAGGGGGGAAAAGGGAATGGAGCTGGCAGAGAGAGAGAGAGAGAGAGAGACAGAGGCGGAGCCTGGGCTGTCCATCAGCCCTCAGATGGAGAGTCAACAGCCCCCAGGTCTGGAGGTGGCTGATGAGGAAGAGGAAGAACAGCTGGGTCCAGTGCCTGATGTACGGATGCACAGAAGGCAGAGGAGAGGAGAGCAGTGGAAATCTATGGGCCGGTCCTTGGGACGGAAGAGCCACCGCTGCTAGCGAAGCCCCACCCTATCTCTGGGGATAAAAGGCAGGGGGCAGAGATGAATAGATGTGGCAGACAACTATTCATCTCCCCTGCAGGACAGACATGTTAGCCTGCGGTGAGAGAGAAACCTTTTGCCGGGGTTGCCGGTGCTCCTAATAAAGGAATCATTGATTTAACTACAGAGGGTTTGTCGTGTTTGGGGAGCTGGGTCAGAACACTAGAGTTGGGTGTTATGACCGTATTACGCATATATTGTGCCAAGTGTCCTGATTTCTGAACCCAGGTTCAAAGTTCTGGATGATCTTTTAAATCTGAAATCTTCCAAACTTGACAACTTTTAAGACTGGTGGCCTTCAACTCTGCTGGCTGGAAGTTGAAGCGCACAAGTCTTAAAGTTTGGAGACCTCTGATTTAAAAGGTCATCCAGAACTTTGAACTGGGTCCAGAACCGGCCCGGGAATCAGGACAGTTGGCACAATATATGCATCATATGATCGTAACACCCAGCTCTAATTGGTAACTCCCTGTTCAAGATCCATCACAAATGCAGAGAATTGAAGGGCGTTTTGAGGGCAACGAGGGTGAGATTTATAAATTGCAGGCTGCTGACACAGAGATGTTAAATAAATAAATAAATTGCAATAGCACTTAGACTTATATACCGTTTCACAGGGCTTTAAAGCCCTCTCTAAGCGGTTTACAGAGTCAGCCTCTTACCCCCCAACAATCTGGGCCCACATTTTACCCACTTTGGAAGGATGGAAGGCTGAGTCAACCTTGGGCCCGGTGAGGCTTGAACTCCTGACTGTGGGCAGTTAGCTTGCAATACTGCATTTTAACCACTGGGAAGGAAGGAAGGAAGGAAGGAAGGAAGGAAGGAAGGAAGGAAGGAAGGAAGGAAGGAAGGAAGGAAGGAAGGAAGGAAGGAAGGAAGGAAGGAAGGAAGGAAAAGCACTTAGACTTATATACTGCTTCACAGTGTTTTACAGCCCTCTCTAAGCTGTTTACAGAGTCAGCCTATGGCCCCCAACAATCTGGGTCCTCATTTTACCCACTTTGGAAGGATGGAAGGCTGAGTCAACCTTGGGTCTGGTGAGGCTTGAACTCCTGACTGTGGGCAGTCAGCTTGCAATACTGCATTCTAACCACTGGGAAGGAAGGAAGGAAGGAAGGAAGGAAGGAAGGAAGGAAGGAAGGAAGGAAGGAAGGAAGGAAGGAAGGAAGGAATAGCACTTAGACTTATATACTGCTTCACAGTGCTTTTACAGCCCTCTCTAAGCGGTTTAGAGTTAGCCTATTGCCCCCAACAATCTGGCTCCTCCTTTTAGCCACCTTGGAAAGAGGGAAGGCTGAGTCAACCTTGAGCCTGGTGAGATTTGAACTGCCAAACTGCAGGCAGCCAGCAGTCAGCAGAAGTAGCCTGCAGTACTGCATTCTAACCACTGCGCCACCAAGGTTCTTAATAAATAAGTAAGTAAGTAAGTAAGTAAATAGGTAGGTAGGTAGGTAAGTAAGGTGATTTTAGGACACTGTCCTGGTTGTACTAAGTTGTAATGCATCTGGTCTAGACTAGCAGGCTGTGCCAACTCAGCCACTGTGCTCTGCAACTTTAATCCAGTCAATTGTGGTTGACATTTAAATTACAGTTAAGCAACCTAAACCTTCAGAGAGGCAAATAGGAGGAGAGGCTGCCGAGGAGGAAATGTCAGTCAGATGTGGGGAAGTTAAAAGGCAGCCCAAGAGTTTCCAAGGGATGAGCCTGACTACGTACCTTGACATGCTGCATTAACTGCAGCTTCTGCATATACACCAGTGGGCACTGTGGGCACTTAAATACGCCCACCATCAGCCGGTTGGCGTTTTGCTGGAAGTGCTCTTGCAGAAGTCTCTTCTTGTTGAAGACCGTCTCGCAGGAACATTTGTAGATCACCCTGGGACAGTCGGATGTGGAAAAATGAGAAACCTTCGTGAACGAATGAATCAGGGAAAGCAAACAGACCAATACTTGAGAGGCCGCTGGAGTTGGGCAACCGATACATTTAAATCATCATCATCATCATCATCGTAAATTTTTTTTAAAGAAATGTTTAGACTGGATTTGCCACTTTCATCTATCTGCTGCAGGGTGGATTTGATTTAAATCGAGTTGATTTAAATCACAATTTAAATCATGACTTAAATCACTAGTAAAAAGGCTTGATTTAAATCAACTCGATTTAAATCATAATTTTTAAAGAGCAACTGTCATCTCTGCTACTCCTTTGACCCACTGTTGACTCACCGATAGTCCCAGTGTTGCAGAATATACAGCCTCATGCTACATAACTAAGCTCCATTTCATGCTGAATAAACTAAATTATTTATGTATCTTAAACAGAAAACTATTTTACGATAGATTTTTACCCCAAAAGTTTTTTATTAAAATAAATTCGATAAAAATAAAAAAAATCCGATTTAAATAAAAAAAATCCGATTTAAATTAAAAAAATCTCATTTTTTTTTATTTTTTTTAAAAAAATCATTGATTTTTATCCACCCTGATCTGCTGAGTCCTTCCTGGGATAGGCAGATGTGGTTGTGTAGCAAAAGAAAGGAAAGACAGCACCAATACTCATAGGCGCACTCGGTGCAATTCTAAAACCTCTGGTCACCATTGGCATTGACAAATTCACCGTCGGTCAATTGCAAAAGGCAGCTTTACTCAGAACACCTTATACCCTGAGAGGATACCTTTAACACCATCAAACAACATCTGTCTGTCCCAGGTCCTTGGACTCAATAGGTGCCAAACCTAGTATAAACATCTGGTGGACAGTGAGACAAACCATAATAATCATAATTTATGTTAAATCGAGTGCCAATAGGCATATGCACTTTGGATCCAATCACAAAACATTTGGGGTACCCAGATGTTTACATACTGACCCCAACAATCTGGGTCCCCATTTGACCAACCTCGGAAGGAAGGAAGGCTGAGTCAACCTTGAGCCGGTCAGAATTGAACTCCTGGTGGTGGGCAGAATTAGTCTGTAATACTGCATTCTAACCACTGGGGAGGAAGGAAGGAAGGAAGGAAGGAAGGAAGGAAGGAAGGAAGGAAGGAAGGAAGGAAGGAAGGAAGGCTGAGTCAACCTTGAGCCAGTCTGAATCGAACTCCTGGTAGTGGGCAGAATTAGTTTGTAATATTGCATTCTAACCACTTGGAGGGAGGGAGGGAGGAAAGAAGGAAGGCATAGTCAACCTTGAGCCAGTCTGAATTGAACTCCTGGCAGTGGGCAGAGTTAGTCCGTAATACTGCATTCTAATCACTGGGAAGGAAGGAAGGAAGGAAGGAAGGAAGGAAGGAAGGAAGGAAGGAAGGAAGGCAGGCAGGCAGGCAGGCAGGCAGGCAGGCAGGCAGGCTGAATCAACCTTGAGCCAGTCAGAATCGAACTCCTGGCAGCGGGCAGAGTTAATCTGTAATACTGCATTCTAACCATTGCGCCACCATGGCTCAGATGAAGGAGGCAAAGAAACTCCAGAACTGTAGAATGATGGGAAAAAAAACAAGCCCACGGATCCGGGGCAGACCACTTACTGAGATGTCTTGTGAGGCTCTGCAGGGTGCTGGCTGTTAATGTGTGCGGTGGTGCTGTCTGCAGACTTGAAGGCCATGGGGCAAAACGAACACTTGTGGAAGACTTCGCAGTGCTTCTCGTGAATGTGGACTTTCAGCATAGCCTGGGACATGAAAACCACACCGCAGTGGCTGCACCTGGAGAGGAGGAGAGGACGACACTCAGGTGGAGGCACAACATCTGCCAGTATCATTTCTAGACATAAGTCAGGAGATGGGGAACAGGCCCAGATTTACTTTACTGGATCATCCGTGAAGAATCCGTGAATGTTCACCAGTTGGAGGATAGCAACCTAGATAGCTTTCTGCAGATGATGACTCGACATCAGAGGGTGAGATATGGCCAGTTGGAGTAAGAGGGAAGGAAACAATGAGATCCACCCCACCGTATCAATTCTCTGAAGCCGGAAAAGCAGCCAGACCGAAAAGATTAATCTGAGTTAATTAAGCCTTGCTCCTTCTTCTCTGCTGGCCATTCCTGCACCAGGAGAAAAGAACTTTCATTTGCCACAAACGAGTAACTGTGAGACATGGTTCGCTCGCTGCAACATCGGGGGTTTCTGAGAAAGTCAGCTGATGAAAAATGTAAGCAAAAGCCCCTTTTCACAGGTGTTAAGGCTGGCAAAATCACCTGTGACGGAACTACCCTGAAGTTTCTTCTAGTTGTGGTCAGCTAAAAAAATAGATAAATTGAAGATAAGTCAGTATCACTACTGAAAAAATATAGGAATGGATCCTTAAGCGAGGCTCCTGCAATCTGCCCCAAAAAGCTCAGTCATTTGGAGAATTTTTTTTTTTAAAGCCAACTTTCTTGCATCTTGGCTCTAGAGCAGGGGTGGGCAACTGTGGCCCTTTTACGACCTGTGGACTTCAATTCCCAGAATTCCTGAGACAGCCAAGCTGGTTCAGGAATTCTGGGAGTTGAAGTCCACCGGTCATAAAAGGGCCATATTTGCCCACCCCTGCTCTAGAACAGTGATGGCAAACCTTTTCGGCACCGAGTGCCCAAATTGGAATGCGCGGGCATGTGCGTGTGCCAGAGCATGGGAAACCTGAACATCAGCTCGCCGGTGAGCATGCCTGTTTTTTGTCCATTTTTGGGGCCATTTCCAGGCTGTTTTTTGGGCTGTTTTCGGCCTGAAAAAAGGCCCAGAAACAGCCTGTTTCTTTGGCCGTTTTCTGGCGCTCCAGTGCCCACGAAGAGCAGAAGAGCAGCTGGCGATGCCTCTGGCCCCCGTGCCATAGGTTTGCCATCACGGCTCTAGAATGTGTCTCTGCAAAGGGTCCTTAAAAGTTCCAGGGGAGGAGAGAGGAAGAATTGAGGTCCTTCTCTCTGGTTTTTTCCTCTTTTTAAATGCATAAAACAGCATCTTGCTTCCCCACTCCCCCACCCCCCACCCCCGGGTTCCTCCTCCTCGGACTTAGCACTGACCTGTAACCGACTTTGCGGGAGTAATGCAGGCAGTTCTCTTTGACGTGGGTTTGGAAGTAGGCTGACCGGCAAATGGCCCCGCACTCAGGGCAGCAATAGGGAGATTTATGGGTGTGGATTCTTTGATGAGCACAATAACTGCATTTGTTCGGCAGCAGCATCTGACACACTTGGCATGTCTAGGAGAGAGGAAACAGAGAGGCAACCTTGATTGACTGATTTGCACCGCCGGCTTGGGGGGGGGGAGGGAATTCTGGGAGTGGAAGTCCACCTAGCTTAAAGTTGCCAAGATTTGGGGAACTGTCCTAGAGGGAGACTCCAGGTCTTATTCGGCTATCCCTATGGGATGCTAGCTCCAAGAGATGAGAGCATTTCTAGTTCAGGGTTGAAATGAGAGATCCTTGGTGCTCTTTTGAGCTTGGTTGTTTTCTTGCAGACATTTCATTACCGGACTAGGTAACATCATCAGGGCTAGACTGTGGATAATGAAAGGTCTGCAAGCTCAGAGATCACCAAGAGATCACCAGAATGGTAGCTATCCACCAGCAGGCCCTTGCTGGCTGGCGGAGTTGTTACCTTCAGACTTCTACATGAAGGCGGGAGACAGGGTGGATTTGATTTAAATCACATCGATTTAAATCACGATTTAAATCAACTCGATTCAAATCGTAATTTTCAAAGAGCAACTGTCATCTCTGCTGGGTGTGAATGGATCGATGCAGTGCAGGTTATCTCAGCTTGCAGAGCTTGGATTCATTGAATGAGTTTACCAAAAAATGTAAACACTGCAGAATATACAGCTTCATGCTACGTAACTAAGCTCTAATTCACGCTGAATAAACTAAATTATTAATGTATCTTAAATAGAAAACTAGTTGAGATAGATTTTTATTCCAAAAGCATTTATTTAAAATAAATTTGATTTAAATAAAAAAATCTGATTTAAATGAAAAAAAATCTGATTTAAATTTTTAAAAACCCATTTAATTTTTTTAAAAATCCAATTTTTTTTTTAAAAAAAAATCATCCATTTTTATTCACCCTGCCGGGAGATGCTTGAAAAACCACTTCCTTGTTTGACCAAAAAATCCTACCCTGCCTGTTAAATAGTCTGCTGCAAGATAAGACTTGGAAATAAAACTTCTGACTGCCATTTTTTTTGTGTTCCCAAACTGCATGAAAACGTGCCCGGTTCAGAGAGGTAGATGAGAACTCCCAATTTATTAGGGGAAGTTTTCCCTTCTCTGAATAAATGCCAAAGCTGCCTATATATCTGTTTATGCCCCTCGAGAGCAAACACACTTCTTCCCTACCACTCTGTATGTCTGGGATGAGGAAAAAAAAAAAAACCCTATCTGTTTAATCAGATATTTAATGTTAACCTTGACAGGGGAAGGGGAATGCATGACAATGATAACCCAAATACAAAGTGATCCTGCCAGCCCGGAGTTTAAGGGCAGAATAATCAGCCGGAGAATTATCTGCTGAAATTACCCTTTCATTGACATTGTTGTAAATTGGTATTTCGATTGACTGGCTGCCTAAACAATCTTCGGAGTAAGGGTGTAGTTATGTAATATCTATTTAACCTGCGGAACATTAATAACATTTTTTTTTGGGTGGGGGAAGTGAAAAGTCAACATAACCCCCCCCATCCCGAGTTCTGCAATACTCTCCAAAACATATCTAGCTTTCTATTGTTTTTGCTACCGTATCACTGGTGGTTTTTTTTTTTTTAAAAATCCCAGAACACTTAATTCTTTCTTGTACTTTGCTGCAATAATCTTACGATGCATTATTGACGTGTTTCAGTTCCTTTGCCCACCAAAGCCGGCTGATAAACCAAACCCTCCCCAAATAAAGGTTGCATAGAACATTTCCCTAGACAAAATAGCAACAGGCTAAAACTGGCTTGGCTAAAACCTAACAAAAAATACAGCCCAACGCACAAGAAACATTCCTTAAAGCCAGTTCGAAATGTGTGGCTTGTTTTGCTCTAGCTCTGCTGTTTTTCCTTTGCGATGCTTCGAGCAGATTGTTCAAATTTATGGCGTTATTTTGTCCCTTTGTATTTATTTTTTCACTGTAGATTTTATTGCAAGCTCCCCGACGGCTGCTATTAGAAAGTCAACACATACACTGTTGTGTAAAGGTAAAGGTTCCCCTCGCACATATGTGCTAGTCGTTCCCGACTCTAGGGGGCGGTGCTCATCTCTGTTTCAAAGCCGAAGAGCCAGCGCTGTCCGAAGACGTCTCCGTGGTCATGTGACCAGCATGACTCAATGCCAAAGGCGCATGGAACGCTGTTACCTTCCCACCAAAGGTGGTCCCTGTTTTTCTACTTGCATTTTTTACCTGCTTTCGAACTGCTAGGTTGGCAGAAGCTGGGACAAGTCACGGGAGCTCACCCCGTTACGCGGCGCTAGGGATTCGAACCGCTGAACTGCCGACCTTTCGATCGACAAGCTCAGCGTCTTAGCCACTGAGCCACCGTGTCCCTTTTACGTCCTTTAACTGCAAAATGTAAAAACTTCTTACATTTTACGTCCTTTTTTACACTGTTGTGTAGCATGGATTAAATCAAGGGCATTTGCACGCAGCACCATCTCCCCTTCCTACCCCATCGTTTTCTAAATTTCAGAATGAATACAGCTTTCCAAATTGTACAAAGGAGGCTCATAAGCATTTCTACCACAAGTTGTCTTCCCGCCCGAGACCTTCAGATTGACAAGACTTCTTCACTGCATGGTCCTGGGGTAGTAGCTAAGTTCTGGGGTCACTGTATTTTTGCCCAAATGCAAAAGGGCGTAAGTCCCCTTACTCCATACACAGACAACCCACGCTGTCCCACCGAGTGGCAGCTGCCTGCCCATCACAGTACAGGAATTCCTCGACTTATGACCGCAATTGTACCCCGAATTTCTGTTGCCGAGGGAGAGATCTGTTAAGTGCGTTTTGCCCCGTTTTACGAGCTCCCCTACCACGGTTGTTAAGTGAATCGCTGCAGTTTGTTCAGCGAATCTGCTTTCCCCGTCGGCTTTGCTTGCCAACAGGTTGCAAGAGGGGATCACGTAACATGGGACGCTGCAGCCGTCATAATTGGTATCAGTCGGTATCAAGCATCTGGATGTAAGTCACGTGACCATGGGGATGCCGCAACAGTCATAAGTGTGGAAACAATGGTCCCAGGTCATTTTTTTCCCCAGTGCTGTCGTAACTTTGAAACGGCCACTGAACGAACGGTTGTAAATCGAGGACTATGTGTAAAAGCAACAGCGTTTAAAATCTGTCTTTGCGCCAACTGGAAGGGTCGCCGATGAATGCTCCAGCTCCCAATCCTTCACCAGATGAGATATGAAAAGCCCTCTGGACTGAAGCAGAGGAAAAGAGAAAAGGGAAAACAAAACGAAACGAAACGTGGGAGTGAAACAGCCTTCAAGGCTGCAGCTTCTAAGGATCTGGAGCTTCCCAGATGTAGGAGCTTCAAGGGAGGGAAGAAGACAAAAGACAGATGTTCAGCCGTTCCTCAGGATATCACATATAGTCCTATGCCAACACGGCCATCTGCATTTTCCCATAAAGTTGCTATAAATGTCAGGCCTGGGGAACAAACAGTCTATTCCTAATTGTTCTCTTAACCATTTAAATGAAGATCTATGAAAGACCCTTTAAATGTTTTTTTTTTTTTTAAAAATTCATGGACAAACGTACCGATTTAAATCAGTACGCCGGTGTCTCAACCGAATAGGCTGGAAACGTTTTAAGCAGCTTCACTCCATTAGGAGTGCTCCCTTCTCGGTGTCTTACAGGTAGTCCCCGACTTACGACAGTAACCGAGCCTCCAATTTCTGTTGCTGAGTGAGATGTTTGTTAAGTAAGTTTTGCCTTCATTTTACGATTTTTCTTCCCACGGTTGTTAAGCGAAATCGCTGCAGCCGACAAGTTAGGAACCCGGTTGTTAAGTGGATCTGGGCTTCCCCATTGACTTTGCTTGTCTGAAGGTGGCAAAAGGGGGATCACGTGACCCCAAGGCACCGCGACCGTCATAAGTATGAACCAAGATACCAAGCGTCTGAATTTTGATCACGTGACTGTGGGGAATGCTGGAAAGGCCGTAACTATAAGGAACAACCATATGTCATTTTTTTCCAGTGCCATCGTAACTTTGAACGGTCACTAAACGAACGGTTGTAAGCCGAGGACTACCTATACAGCTGCAACGGAAATCTTCAGCCTTGTGATCTCCCCTACTTATTCTATACAGAATTTGGATTGTTCGCCAACACCCATTTGGCTGTAATGCTCATTTTGCCTTAAAGGTAAAGGTTCCCCTCGCAAACATGTGCTAGTCGTTCCCGACTCTAGGGGGCGGTGCTCATCTCCGTTTCAAAGCCGAAGAGCCAGCGCTGTCCGAA
Organism: Pantherophis guttatus; assembly: GCF_059756535.1. Classification (NCBI taxonomy): domain Eukaryota; kingdom Metazoa; phylum Chordata; class Lepidosauria; order Squamata; family Colubridae; genus Pantherophis; species Pantherophis guttatus. Next base: position 20,674,656 of record NC_142075.1, read on the forward strand.
GACGTCTCCGTGGTCGACATGACTCAATGCCAAAGGCACACGGAATACTGTTACCTTCCCACCAAAGGTGGTCCCTATTTTTCTACTTGCATTTTTTACCTGCTTTCGAGCTGTTAGGTTGGCAGAAGCTGGGACAAGTCACGGGAGCTCACCCCGTTACGCAGCACTAGGGACTCGAACCGCTGAAGTGCCGACCTTTCGATCGAAAGCCACTGAGTCACGGGGTCTCTTACTGTTTTGCCTCCCTGTCGTTTTTAACCTCATTTGTACAAATTTCTGAAGAATCGCAATACGGGCTCTTGGCTCTTCCTGTAAACGACGGCGTTCTTGAAGCTGATTAGCCTCAGCGAGGCCACAATTATAACATTGAACTGCTACGCAGACGGGGGGGAGGGGGGGACTGGAGGGGGGGGGAAACAGGGCGGGAAAGGAGTTGCACGCGAGCCCCACACATTTGCACAGCTAATTGAAGCCCGCTTTCCACCAAGAGGTTAACTTTCAAGGTGCACACTCAAGCACGAACAGGAAATTGGTCAAAACCATCGGAACCCGTCACCTGAAGGTTTCGCTGAAAAGGAAGCAACAAATGCAAAGGGGCCGACTCACAACCACCCTGCAAACTGACAACTCGAGGGTGGGAGGGGCTGCTGATTTATGTCAGCTGTAGTTCTTGGGGCCTTAGCGAGGAAGGCTGCCTGTTTTTTTCATGAGCATCGGCGCTCCGGACGCTTTCCGTTGTTGGCTAACTCCGTTATCTATGGATTGCGCTAAACGAGTTCGCCCTTTTTTTCTCCCCCTCTCCCAAATATATATTGAGGAGGGTCGGCACAAAAACACGAAATAAAACTCGGAAAGGCTTCCACGCGAAACCCAACGGCACAGGAGGGGCTGCAGGGCAGCTGTTTTCTAGAACAAACGGAATCACGTCATGAACAGCTGCGCTAAATAGCATTAAAGCCAAATTCAGATCCATCCACAATAGGTACACTAGATCACACCTGGAAATTCATCTCCTTTCTTGTAAAAGTGCACATTTTTATTTTTTACCCTTCCGGGCTTAAGGTAGATAGTCCTCGACTTACAACAGTTCGTTTAGCGACTGTTCCAAAGTTACGATGGTGCTGGAAAAGGTGACTTTATGATCCCTGTTCACACTTAAGACCATGACAGCATCCCCATGGTCACGTGATCAAAATTTGGATGGTTAGCAAAGGGTTCAAATTTATGACAATTGCAGGGTCCCGAAGTCATGTGATAATCTTTTGCGACCTTCTGGTGAGCATTACAGACTAATTCTGCCCACTGCCAGGAGTTCGAGTCTGACTGGCTCAAGGTTGACTCAGCTTTCCTTCCTTCCTTCCTTCCTTTTCTCCCTCCCTTCCACCCTTCCTTCCTTCCCAGTGGTTAGAATGCAGTATTAGAGACTAACTCTGCCCACTGCCAAGAGTTCGAGTCTGACTGGCTCAAGGTTGACTCAGCCTTCCTTCCTTCCTTCCTTTTCCTCCCTCCCTTCCACCCTTCCTTCCCAGTGGTTAGAATGCAGTATTAGAGACTAACTCTGCCCACTGCCAAGAGTTCGAGTCTGACTGGCTCAAGGTTGACTCAGCCTTCCTTCCTTCTTTCATTTTCCTCCCTCCCTTCCTTCCTTTCCTCCCTCCCTCCCTTCCTCCCTCCCTTCCCGGTAGTTAGAATGCAGTATTACAGACTAATTCTGCCCACTGCCAGGAGTTTGATTCTGACTGGCTCAAGGTTGACTCAGCCTTCCTCCCTCCCTTCCTTCCTTTCCTCCCTCCCTCCCTTCCTCCCTCCCTTCCCGGTAGTTAGAATGCAGTATTACAGACTAATTCTGCCCACTGCCAGGAGTTTGATTCTGACTGGCTCAAGGTTGACTCTTCCTTCCTCCCTCCCTCCCTCCTTAGCAACAGCACTTAAGACTTCTATACCATTTCATAAGTGCTTTACCATAACCTCTCTGGGCAGTTTACAACGCCAGCCTCTTGCCCCCAACAATCTGGGTCCTCATTTCACTGACCTCGGAAGGATGGAAGTCTGAGTCAACCTCGATCCGGTGAGGCTCGGACTGCCGAACGGCTGGCAGTCCGCAGTCAGCAGCCGAATGCAATACTCCGTTCTACCCACTGCGCCACCAACGGCTGTTGCCAGCAAATGCGGCAAGAAAGATCGTAAAATGAGGCAAACAAATGTCTCACTCAGCAACCGAAATTTCAGGCTCAGTTGCAGTGGTAAATTGAGGACTACCTGTATGTGCTGGTGGTCCTTTCCCAGTGATAAGAAACCGAAAGGGTGGGTGGGTGAGAGGAATTAACTCGGAGCTCCGAACATGACTTACCAGGCCCTCATTATCGTCCGATGTCCTCTGATAGTGTGCTGCTAGGGCGATATAGTCCAAGGCCTGTTTATTACATTCAAAACACTTTAATCCATAACGAATAAGTCTCAAAGGGTCTGTGTACAGAGGCAGGGCCGGCTGGGTAGCGCTCGTGCTGCCCGCCCCACTTCCTGGGGCCGCGCAGGGCTTCTGGGGCAGAGAGGACAGCCGTGCGGTGGGCGGGCTCGACGAGGCCGACGAGCTGGTGGGGGACGGTGAGAACATTTGGTCTACGTTAATGGGTTTCATGAAGAGTTGCGAACACTGCATGATGAAGCCTTTGCTCTTGTGATCCCGGGCGTGTTTGAGCAAGCTGCACTTGTTGAAGAACAGCAGTGTGGCCGAACACTGGGTGCACATGACTTCGATATGCACGCTCCTCCGGCTGTAATGTTGCGTCAGGCTTTTTTCTAAGGCAAACGAATCCCCACATTCCAGGCAGCCATAGCCAGCAGCAGGAACGTGAATACTGCTCTCGAGGGGAGGGCTGAGGTTGGGTGTGTAGATTGGCACTGGGTTGGCACCGTGCAACACTTTGTTGAATGCCTCGACCACGAGGGGGGCGGTCTTCTTGACCTGCTGCATCAGCGGCACGGTCACCTGGGTCGGTTGGGACTGGCCCCGCCGCTGCACGTTGGACCTGGCCGCCACCGATGCGGCCACGCTGTGGGGCACCAGGTTGAGATTGGCCAGGTGCACAGCCTTGGGGAGGAGGCTGGCGGGGTTGCAGAGCTGGGCTGCGGTGCCCGGCTGCTGCTTTTTGCCCAACGGCTGTCCCACAAGGCCTACTTTCGTCATCCCGCTGTTGGCCAAGTGCGACGCACTGGGGATGTCGCTTAAGGGAATGTCTGAAATCAAAGGGTTGATTTGGGGGCTGGCTAAATTTGGTTCCGGGGTGGTTGCTTTTGCAAAATCCTTGCCCGGCTCGGCTTCCAGGGAAGAGGCTGCTTCTGGAGAAGGGAAGGATTCGACCATTGAGCCATCCGCAGGCGAATCGTGAGGAGATTTGCCCAGGTCGTCTGCTTCGGGCAAGATTCTCGTGACCATCCTTTTAATTTCCCCCGAAGAGGTTTTGATGGTCTTGATCCGGACTTTGGGAATGGCCGGAGGGGAGCCAGTGGCCACCGAAGGAGAACCTTTGCCGCTGCTGTCGCTACACACGCTCCGAGGAGAGTCGGGCTGCTTGTTGACCTTTCTCACTATTTCCAGCGGGCTCCTGGGGCTCTTGGGCGATTTGGGCATTTTGGGGCTCCCCTTCATGCCATCCTTAAAGGAGGCGGGAGGCTCTCTGGTCACATTCACCTGATCCTCCTTGGATATACCCGCCACCTTTTTGGCCTGGAGGGCTACCAGGGCAGCGACGCAAGAGGACAGCTTGGAGTGAGTGGGCTTGAGACGCTGGCGAGGTGGGACGGAGGAAGAGAAGGTCATCTCGGGCACAGAACCTTTACCTTCCCCCAGGTTATTGCCATGGAAGTTGCCAAGAGGAAGCCCTTCACCAAAGGAACCGTGGGTGTCCGTGAGATCTTTGTCAGCCCCGTCACATTTCTCTGGGCTTTTGTCACGCTCTCTCTTGGTGGCGACATCGGCCCTGTTCTCCTGAAGGCCGTGTATGTCGATCTTTGGATCTCTTTTACAATATTGATCAAACATACTCAGCTCTGGTTCGGGCAGTTTCTTACTTAAGAGATCTAGCAGCGATGGGCCAGTGGATATAAACCTACTGAATTCCGGCTCCGGCAGGGTCCTACTGAGCAAATCTAACACGGACGATCCCGATGGGATATACATGGGATGGGGTGGGAAATAAGGAGTTTGGGCAAGTTTAGGTTTGTCCACAATACTGTTTTCTTTGAGGACGTCGTCCGGCTCCGGGCTGGAGATGGGACTGAACTGACTAAAAGTCGGTAAAGGCTCCGATTTGGCTGGTTCCAACTTCTCCGGGTAGTTCCTCAAGCCGTCCCCATTGACAAACGTCGAATCGAATTTCCTATAGCCGTGAGTCTCCAGTGGCAGATCCGAGCCGCGGAATCCGTTGTGCAACAGGCCCGGTGCGAGGTGGTTGCCATCCTTTTCTGCCTCGAATGACTCCTGGCGACAAGTGTTTTTCACAATGACGCTCACGACAGGAACGTCGGAAGCCGGAGGGGCGGCATGGGACAAAGCGGCGTTTTCGTCTATGCCGATGCCCGTCTGCTTAAGGTGGTTGTCGTTCTCCTCGCTGGCTGTCTGGATGGCTTCCTTGGCGTCAAGGCTGGTTGGGTCAGGAATGTCGAAAGCAGCCAGCAGGTCATCGAAGTCGGGAGTTTTCATGTCCCCCATGATGAAAACTACAAATCAAAAAAAGTCCGTCAGAAGTGACACTGGGAATGTACATTTCCTACAAATACAGGCAGTCCTTGACTTACAACCATTCCTTAAGTTCGAAGTTACAACGGCACTTTAAAAAAAGTGACTTATGACCGTTTTTCACACTTACAACCACTGTAGCATCCTTGTGGTCGTGTGATCAAAATTTGGACCCCTTGGTAACTGGCTCATATTTATTTATTTATTTATTTATTTTAAATTTATATACTGTCCTTCTCCCTGAGGACTCAGGGCGGTGTACAGCCAGAATTAAAAAACATAAAATACAAATATTAAAAAACAATTAAAATATATATAAATTATAATAAATATAAATATATAAATTATAATGTTTGCAGCGTCCCGGGATTGTGTCATCCCCTTTTGGGATCTTCTGCCAAGCAAAGTCAACAGAGAAGCCAGGTTCACTTAACCGCCATGTTACTAACTTAACTAAGTGCGTTTTGTTTCATAACTATGGCAAGCAAATTCGCAAAATGCGGCAAAACTCATTTAACTCACTGACTTGACAACTATTGCTTAGCAACAGGAATTGGGGGCTCAATTGTGGTCGTATGTTAAGGACTACCTGTATAGCATTTTAGGCTCCACACGCCCATTTGCACTATTCAGGTGACCCTGAGGGCACAGATAAAGTTTGAATGACTCTCTGAGAGGGTGCTAACAACCAGATGGCTGCAAGGAATATAAATCCTTCCATTCTCCACCATTCAGCCAGAACTGAAGAAGCTGCTTGGATGAGAAGCGAAACATCTTCAATGAAAAACCAGAAAGTCCAGTTGCCTCTTGAAAAAGCACCTCTGGGACAACTGAGGATACAGATTAAACCTCCAAGTGGCCTCAAAGACTCTCTAAAAGGCTGCAAATGACCAGCTGTCTGCAAGGAGTATAAATCCTTCCATCCTCCACTATTCAGCCAGAACTGAAGAAGCTTCTTGGATGAGAAGCGAAACGTCTTCAAGGGAAAACAAACTCCGGTTGCCCTTTGACAAAGCACCTTTGGTATAGCGTCTTGGGGTTGAAAGCAACCCGGACAGATGCGAGTTCTAGGGAGTCAAGAGCTGCATTATCAGCTCTCGTATTTTAGCAAAAATGTTCCCTACCCGATACCTTCCAGATACGCCGGCTTTCAATCCCTATAACTGCCAGCTGGTAGGGCTATTAGCATCGAATCCTGGTTTAGGAGAATTGCTCCCACACTTCAAATTGTTTTCAGGGAAACTAACTGCCTCTATCTTGTAACTGGAGAATGAAGATGATAAACTACCAACTGTTGACTACTCCCCCCCGTATCCTGCAGGGCTATAATATAGTTTATTTGTTGTTGGTTTAGCATGCACATTAAAATCTGCTTCATTAGAGGCACCGGATTCCAGCCTACTAAAACTTGAACTCCGCCACAATAAAAAATTGTTTTATTCGGCAGTCTTTTTCAAGCTAAACAGCTTTTAAGACGGGTGGGCTTCAATTCCCCAGCCAGGAGGACACATTAGAAGAAGGGTGTCCAACCATGGCAACTTCGAGACCTGTGGACTTTTAAGACCTGTGAAATTCTGGGAGTTGAAGTACACAAGTCTTAGTTGCCAAGGTAGGACAGCGTTGCATTAGCGCAGTGATGGTTAACCTTTTTGGTGCTAAGTGCCCGAAGTGTGCTTGCACGCACGAATGCAAGCATGCGTGCCCGGACCCCCAAAATGCAATGCGAGCAACCCTGCACATGCGCATCCCCCCGTATGTGCGCACGTCCCCACACATGGATATACGTCTCCATGCATGCGCCCCAGCCCCTCCATACGAGACCACCTTCTGCAACCGATAACCTCCCACCAACTAGTACACTCCCACAGAGTGGGCCTTCTCAGGGTGCCGTCACTAAAGCAATATCGACTGGTGGTTCCCAGGGGGAGAGCCTTCTCTGTGGGGGCACCTACCCTTTGGAACAAGATACCCCCAGGGATATGAATGATCCCAGATCTCCGTACTTTCCGTCGTGCACTTAAGACCTTTCTGTTTCACCAAGCCGGGCTGGCATAAATTTTCAAATTGTCTAAATTTTATGCTGAAGATCTTAACTGATGAGCCAAATTGGTTTAATTATTATTAAACCAATTAATTATTTAATTATTATTTAATAATTAATAATTATTATTATTACTTGGCCAATAAAAAATTCTATTCTATTCTATTCTATTCTATTCTATTCTATTCTATTCTATTCTATTCTATTCTATTCTATTCCCATTCCCATTCCCTTCTACAACTGTCCCATGGCGTGTTGGCCGTGGCAACTTATCCAGCAGCGAGTCGGCCGTGGTGAGTTGGCCCATCTGAGAAGGATGGGAAACAAGGACCATAAGATGACCTCTCTCCACATTGCCAAGCAAGCTCCTGAAGCATCTCTTTTTCAATGAGGACGTAAACATGGCTGGGAGATGTGAGCAGCAGAGACTGACGCTGGAAATTTTCCCGTAGAAGGGTAGATTGCTGCATTATATAGGAGGTCCTCGACTTATAACTCTTTGTTTAGTGACCGTTCGAAGTTACAACGGCATTCAAAAAAAAGGGACTTAACGACCGTTTTTCACAATGACGACCGTTGCGGCATCCCTACGGTCATGTGAGCGAAATTCAGACACGCTTGGCCACGGATTCATATTTATGACGGTTGCAGTGTCCCGGGGTCACGTGATCCCTTTTTGGGACCTTCAGACCAGCAAAGACAATGGGGAAGCCAGATTCACAACAACTGCGTCAAGAAAAGTCATAAAATGGGAGCGAAGCAAAAGTCACTTCCATAACGGAAAAGGGGAACGGAAGTACAAGTAGTTCTCGACTTACGACCACAATGGAATCCAAAATTTCTGTTGCTAAGAGCGACAGAAATTTTCTCTTTCCATTACAACAGACATCTCCCAGTTTAAACACCCCCCCTCCCTCCTTTCCTATCATTAACCCACACGTCCGCAACTTTTTCGTTGCTGGTTTGGGCCAAAGCGAAGGAGTGAAGAAAGCGAAGTGTGAGTTGCGTACACAACTGACTTTTGGCAGTTGGGCGCAAGCCACGAGGGAAGCCCTGCCAAAATCTGCATCAGAGCAAATTCCCTCTCGGCTGCCAGAGGGCTGCGAAACAATGGGGACGCTTGATCTTCCCCGGGGTTGCATGCGCAGGGGGAAAAAACCAAAACAAAACAAGTTAAAAAAAAAAAATCTTCGGCCCTGGATGGTACAGTACAAAGGTCTTGGACAGCCATCCAGCCTCTGCGACCTTCCTTCCGGAACGGTCAACGCTGACCGCGCACAGGAACAAGGAAGTCTTCCATTTTCTTGTTGCGAACTCACCAGGCGCTGGAAGGGCACGCTTAAGGTTTCACTTCATGCCAGGCAATCACTAAACAACCGAGTTGGGATTCTAAAAATTAAAAAGAAAGAAAGAAAACAGGAAGGGAGGGAGGGAGGGAGGGAGGGAGGGAGGAAATGAGCCCTCAGCATTCTGCCTAATGGAGAGAGAGAGAGCTTTAAACTTTCTCTTGTTTTGAAATTTTCATTATCACCACTAACTCAGCGGGATGATATCCCCCGGAGGCCCAAGGAAGACCTTTTCCCCCACTCCTAATGGGTGAGAAGGGAAGACTTAAAACCTGAGCATCCTGCAGGACAGGGTGCCAGCGATTTAAAGCTCCTGTCTTTCTGCGTCTCACATTTCATTTACTGTAAAAAAAAAAAAAGAAAATAAAAAAATCCCTCGATTGCTAATCTTGTCATTAATATCAGAGGTAATGCAGCTTTTATGCGAATATCAGAAAGGCTGAGGAGGGAGTCAGCATCCCGTCTTCCACTTTCCCACCAAACTCTGGTCGATGCAGTTGAAAAAAAAAAAAACATCACCTGAATCTTAACAAATGAACAAAGCCAGCTGGATGAGTTTTGGGTCTGTGTCTCTCTCTCTCTCAGCCCAATCCACTTCTCAAGGTTGTTGTTTTGGGGAAAACCGGAGGAGGGAGGTGTATTGCAGGGGTCCTCAAACTTGGCAGCTTTAAGACTTGTGGACTTCAACTCCCAGAATTCCCAGCTATGCTGGCTGGAGAATTCTGGGAGTTGTAGTCCACAACTCTTAAAGCTGCCAAGTTTGAAGACCTCTGGTGTATCGGATATGTCTGCCACACCTTTGTTATTTGCAAAAATAACAAAGGCAGGATACGAATAAATAAATAAAGATCCCAAGTCCACTCCAAAACTTAAACCAATTTTGATTTCATGGATCCCAATGGTCATTAACTGTATTTCTGAATATGCACATCTGCAGCTGGGCTCTACCCCACTCCTGTAACTGTATATTCTCCCGTGTTTCCTAAATTCTGAAATTGAGGAGGGGAAATAAATCCGTCTAAAAAGTCTCAGGGTGGCTACTCAGGGAGTCTCGCCCTTTCACTAAGCCATAGTTACCATGCAGTCTGTTTGATTTTAGATCAGCATGTTGTGTCAACCCAGATATACAGAATCACAGAGTTGGAAGGGATCTTGGGGGGGGAGGGGTCTTCTAGTCCAACCTCCTGATCAAGCAAGAGACTCTATACCAGGGGTCTCCAACCTTGGCAACTTTAAGACTTGTGGACTTCAACTCCCAGAGTTCAACCATGGAGTTGAAGTCCACAAGTCTTAAAAGTTGCCAAGGTTGGAGACCCCTGCTCTATACCGTTTTAGACAAAACAGCCTCTTCTTACAAACCTCCAGTGATGGGGCACCCTCAACCTCTGGAGTTGTGTGTGCACAACTTTGCACATACAGACTCATTAACATGTAGTGGTTGTTATTTTCAGTGAACGATGTTTAAAACAAACCACAGCTTAATGTGATGCAGGAACTCGAGTCAGAAGGAGTAGTTTTCTGAATATTCAAACGGTTAACGGTTCCCTATCCTGCCTGGAGATGCTTCTGATGAAGCTGGGGCTTTCGAGCACCCTACCAAAGAATCCCAGCTCATTCTTATTATATTTATTTATTAGTTCGATTTATATTCCGCCTTTCTCCGAAGAATCAGGGCGGCTGATGATATTTGTTCTGCCAGGAGAGTTTTCTTATCACTCTGTAGGGACTCTATAGTTTCCCACCTATCAAATAAGACTCATGAAATCCAGTGCAAAATTGAACAGAGTTTATGGATTGCCCAAAACAAACAAACAACGCCTATGGCCCAGCAAGAGGAGACACCAATTCCTTCCCCCACAACTGAGCCCCACAAGAAATGGATGGAACAACTTCATCGATGCATTCATGCCAGATAAGCTGGTTTTAAAAATCTCCATCGGGCTTAGAGTTTCACGTGTGAAATTGTTTGTTTTTATAGAGAATTTTCAGGTGAAGCAGCAACAGAGATTTGATACTGTCAAATGTAAGAGGGAAGGAAAACACCGAATAGCAAATGATGCAGAAACATCACAGCGTTGTTGTTGTTGTTGTTGTTTTTTAAATAAACACTAGCCATCTTCACTTTCTGATTGTGTTCGCATAAAGCTTAAGATTTTATAAGTGCAATTTGATGAACAGGCCATAATGGGCTGCACATTACGCACTAATCCATAATGGGGTAATTTCAACATCAACCTAAAACCACCAAAAACAAACAAACCACATTATAGCTCACAATTTGTGTGAACCCAAGCATTTCTCACCATTTGCCAATTTCCCCTCAACAACAGAAGGGCCGAAAAATACAACAAATCTCATCCAGGAGGAGGCTGGAAACATGAAAAAGTGCTGCCTAGTGAAGGACTGCTTTGTGGTAGATAATATTTTATCAACACAAATCTAAAAGGACCAGTTCAAGGATAAAATCGTAAACAGGAGAAACATTCCTTGTTCAGAAGCGTTTCGGGTTTATTTTTAAAGCTGAATTCACCAGCAGCCAAGAGTAAAGATATTTCCTTACACTTTTTGCCTATTGCTGGATTCAGATCTGTTTTGCTTCACTATGCTGTGTGAGCCAACCATTGTGCTCCTGAACTGTGGTTTACTGCTTGCCATGATATACAATCCAAATCATGATAGCTTGTTCCATAAATCATCGCTTACGGTGATATGTAAATAGGGTCAGCGTATTTTAGACAAAGGTCCTTCTGCTGCATGAGTCTGTCTTCCTGTGACAATCACATGAAAACTGTGATAATGCCACCTTGCTGAAGTTGAACACATCTGGATATGTTCTACCAATGAAGGGGTGATCTGCTTGGAAACTCACAACAAGCACTTCCTCCGACTACCCAGAAAAATAGTGATATAAATATAATATGCCCCTGTGCTTTAATCTACTTACTTGGGAGCAAGGGACAATGAACATTTAGAAGAATTAATCAGTGGAACAACTTGCCTCCAGAAGCTGTGGGCGCTCCAACAATGGAGGTTTTAAGAATAAATTGGACAACCATTTGTCTGAAATGGTTGAGGGTTTTCTGCTTGAGCAGAGGGTTGGATTAATAAGTAACTCAAGGAGGTGAACATACCTAATACTCCTTCCTCCTCCTATTTTCCCCACAATAACAACCCTGTGAGGTAGGTTGGGTTGAGAAACAGGTACTGGCCCAAAGTCATCCTGCCAACTTTTTTTATGCCTAAGGCGGGACTAGAATTCACCGTTTCCTGGTTTCTAGGGCAGCACCTTAACCAGTACAATCAGTTCATGAGTTCCCAAACTGTAGTTCAGATTGCAGACCATCTTAGCCTCATGTACATCCTCACCTACGATTGATATCGCACATACTGGGATAATATAATGCAGCTACCTAACATAGATTAATAATAGTCCTATGCTGTGTGCAAATGCATTGAGCTAAGAAAACAGTGGTTCATTTCAACAGCTGGAAGGCAAATAAAGGAAAACCCAGCACTGTTTACAAGATTTCATATTCCATCAGATCTAACTGATCTTTCTGCAGAAATACAAGAACTCTGAGAAGATTTCAGTTGATGTTGGAAGGGAGGGAGGTTGGCCTCTTCCAAGTTATTTTCTACTAGTTGATGTGAAAAGCTTTGCAGCCTGCGAACTGAAGTCCATTACATAACAAGTTCCCTTTATGGGGGCAGGAAAAAAAACCACTCCACAATTATCGTGGTCTCTTGTTCCTCTGCTAAGCCCACATAAACATTAGAGGCTGCAGCTCTAAAACGCCATGCACTAAATCGGAAGGAGTATTCCAGCATATTTACTATGAGCAGAAAGAGAGAAACATTGAATAAAAGATGACTTGGGTTGAAAAAGAAAACAGGGGGACAAGAACAAGCCGAATATGGACAGCTCCCCTGGGGTTTCCCCTCTACAGAGCTGGAAGTCTGGATGAGGGCATGGCTTTCCTTGGCCAAATCCGCCTTGGCCAGAGCCCGCTGGGAGTTGGGTGGCCTAAACAGGCCATCGGATCAGTGTGGGTAACCATCAGTACACCTCGGTGCGCGCCAAATGGGCCAATGCCGTCTGCAAACTGTTCTTGATCTTCTGCAGATAGCAGGCCGTTAAAGGAGGCGGAAGCAAAGCGATGCCCATCGGAGCCACAGCTGACCGAGGTGGCGCGATACAAGTGTATGGCAGGAGAAGAGGCTGTGATGCACGCACACACGGGGGTTCCTGGTTAGAAATGCATTTCAGCATGGGATGAGGGGGATGGGCTGGGGCATGGGAGGAGGGGTTTGCAAACGGGGGTCCTGGTTAGAAATGCATTTCAGCATGGGATGAGGGGGATGGGCTGGGGCTGCAGTGCACGAACATGGGGGGTTTGCAAACGGGGGTCCTGGTTAGAAATGCATTTCAGCATGGGATGAGGGGGATGGGCTGGGGCATGGGAGGGGGGGGTTGCAAACGGGGGTTCCTGGTTAGAAATGCATTTCAGCATGGGATGAGGGGGATGGGCTGGGGCATGGGAGGGGGGGTTGCAAACGGGGGTCCTGGTTAGAAATGCATTTCAGCATGGGATGAGGGGGATGGGCTGGGGCTGCAGTGCACGAACATGGGGGGTTTGCAAACGGGGGTCCTGGTTAGAAATGCATTTCAGCATGGGATGAGGGGGATGGCCTGGGGCATGGGAGGGGGGGGTTGCAAACGGGGGTTCCTGGTTAGAAATGCATTTCAGCATGGGATGAGGGGGATGGGCTGGGGCATGGGAGGGGGGGTTGCAAACGGGGGTCCTGGTTAGAAATGCATTTCAGCATGGGATGAGGGGGATGGGCTGGGGCATGGGAGGGGGGGTTGCAAACGGGGGTTCCTGGTTAGAAATGCATTTCAGCATGGGATGAGGGGGATGGGCTGGGGCATGGGAGGGGGGGGTTTGCAAATGGGGGTTCCTGGTTAGAAATGCATTTCAGCATGGGATGAGGGGGATGGGCTGGGGCTGCAATGCATGCACATGGGGGGTTTTTGCAAACGCGGGTCCTGGTTAGAAATGCATTTCAGCACTGGTGGGGGTGTGCGTGTTGGGGAGGTGGGTTGGGGACACCCCTCCTGCTAAGGAACGGAGAGGCTCTGCGATGAGGAGGATGGTCAGGAGGATGAGGACAGTAGCAGGAAGAAAGGGGCATCAAGTGAGCCGCCTGGCAGCTGCCACCAAAGTTGGCGCAGGTCTTGCAGCACCAGCCTGGCACAAATGCCAGCCTGGCTGCAGGACGAAGCTGCTCATGGGGGTCCCATATATTGAGCGGGGTGGGGGGGTTTGCAGAGGTTTATAGTGCCCAGGAAGGAGGGACAGGCCTCCCCACAAAGACCCCCCCCCCCACACACACACAGCCGGGGCAGAGGCGACCCAGCCTGGCACCGCGGCCGCCGCTTCCCCGCAGACACGGAGGGAGGGAGGGAGGGAGCGAGGCCGCCTCTGCCAGCCTGGCCCAGCGGGTCGGCCGGAGCCGCCACAAAAAGCCCGGCCGGGGTTCCTGCCAGGCGCCCCCATCCCCACCGCCGTTGCCAGCCTCCCGAGGCCGAGCGCTCCGCCGCGGGCTGGGCTGCCAAAGCGGCCGGGCCCCGTTGCTTGTCCCGCGGAAGGCCCCGAAGAGAGGCCACGCCGAGCCCCAGGAAGGCTGTCCCGCCGCCGCTGCCGACCCTCGGGCCCAGCCGCCCGCCCCGCACTTACCGACCGGGCTGCTCCGCCGCGGGCTCCGCCGCCGCCCGGGCCCGCGCAGGCCTCACCCAGCAGCGCCGGGCAGCGACCGCCTCAACATGGCGGCGGCGGGCGCGGGAGGGGCGGGCGCGGGGGAGGGGCGGGGCCTCCCAGGCCAGGACAGGGCCGCTCGCCTCAGGGACGGCGCCGCGCCGGGCCGCAGCTCGATCGATCGATCGATCACTCGATCGCCCGCTCGATCGATCCATCGATCTCTCTCTCACACACACACGCGGCGCCCCGTCCCCCCAGGGCGGCCCCGGGTTGGGGTGGCCGCCTCCCCCTGAGGTGTTTTGGGGCCCCGGGATTGCCTCAGGATGGAGGAGGTCGGGGGGGAGAGGGAGCGCCGCCGGGTCTGGCAGCCTCGGCTCCGTCCGGCCTTGGGAGGAGGGCATGGCGTGGTGTGGTGGTGGCGTGGCGGCCATGGCCTGGCTTGGTATGTTATAGGGCCGGTATGGCGTGGCCCTGACTGGCATGGCAGGTATGACATAGTATGTTATGGTGGGCATGTCATGGCCCTGACTGGTATGGTATGCCTGGTATGGTATGGTATGATATGGTATGTTATTGCAGGCATGACATGACTATGACTGTCATGGCATGGCATGTTATTGCTGGTATGGCATGGCTCTGACTGGCATGACGTAGCTGACTGGTATGGCAGGTATGATATAGTATGTTATTGTGGGCGTGTCATGGCCCTGACTGGCATGATATGGCTGGTATGGTATGTTATTGCAGGCATGACATGACCATGACTGGCATGGCATGGTATGGTATGTTATTGCTGGTATGGCATGGCCCTGACTGACATGGCATAGCCCTGACTGGCATGGCATAGCCCTGACTGGTATGGCATGGCGGGTATGGTATGGTGTTGCTGGTATGACATGACCATGACTGGCATGGCATGGTATGGTATGTTATTGCTGGTATGGCATGGCCCTGACTGGCATGGCATAGTGGGTATGGCATGTTATTGCGGGCCTGGCCTGGCATTAGAGGCATGGCATGTTATTGCAGGCATGGCATGTTTTTGTAGTCAAGCCATGGCATGCATGGCATAGACCCGGGCCATAAACCCAGCAAAACATGGGTATCCTGCAGAGCAGCTTCGTCCACCTTCTCTGCACCCAGCATGGCTGCTGAAGTTCTGATCCATCCAGGGCTCAAGGCATCCTTTCCTCCTCCCTGAACCCAACTTGGTCCTGAATGGATAACCAAAAAGGTCTTGGGAAAATCTCCCGAGAGACCCATATGCTGCCAGCAAAGACCCTGATGCTGTGGGAAGTGCTAGGTTTTGTAGCCCAGCACCTTTGGTGTTCACTCCAGAAGGTGGAGAGCCACACAAACTGTAGAACGTGCGAAGATGGGTGGTAGTAACGATGCCAGCTTTCCAACAGTCCTAGCAGTCACTGAGTCTTTGTTTGACCTCAGGAACATTGTAAGGTGATGAGTGTCACATTGAACCCGGTTGCACTTTAAAAAATGTGAGGACCACACTACCCTTGGCCCCAGTTCCTGACTCCACCATGGCATGAGTCTGTCTTAGTCATCTTTGGAAGCCGGTGCCTCCCCAGCTGCTCAATTATCTCTGGTTGTGAGATGGGGTATGGTTTACTTTCATCATTACTGGATTTTTATATTGGATTTTATTATTGTGAGTTGGCTTGAGATGTTTGATATGAGCCAGTCTATAAGGAAAGCAGAGGCGAAATTATTCTGAGTAGTTCTAATTCCCCAATTTATTTGCATAAGCTATCGTAGATAATATTTCAATTATCAGCTGCAATTTGTGCCAAGAAGCCTCCTGAAAATTCCAGACAGGTGGAGGCTACGCAGGTAGCATCTTGCAATTAAAATCTTAAGTGCTCTCGTGATTTCTTTTGAGGGATTCTGTTTTAGTAAGATCTTCAATTATTACCAAGAACTCATAATAAACATCTTTTTTTTTGGTCATAATACACCTCTCTTTCTCTTTCTGTCTCTCTTTCTGTCCAGTGCAGAAAGTTTATTGTAGATACTAAGGCTTGATTCACTTATGAACAATACAGTTTGTAGAAAGATTTTTTTGGAAACGGATGTTATTTATTTATTTAAGAATTTTTATATGGCTCACTCGCAGTGACTCCTGGAAGCTTATTAGAATGTATATTGAGAATGCCTATTTATTTTGATTGAAAAGAACAGAGCTGGAAAGCTTATGTTATCTTTTATTACAGGGAGTCTTCGATTTGCAACAGTTCATTTAGTGACCATTCAAAGTTACGACGACACTGAAAAAAAGTGACTTATGACCATTTTTCACACTTACAACTTTTGTACCATGGTCATGTGATCAAAATTCAGACAGCTGCTTCATACTTATGACCATTGCTGTGTCCAAAAGGTCAAGCAGAGTCAACGGGAAAGGCAGATCCACTTAACAACCGTGTTCCTAACTTACCAACTGCAGTGTTTCGCTTAACAACTGTGGCAGGAAAGTTCGTAAAAGGGGACAAAACTCACTTAACAAATGTCTCACTTAAGAACAGAAATGTTGGGCTCAATTGTGGTCGTAAGTCGAGGACTACCTGTAGTTCTAGTATTGGGAGCGTGAATGGTTTTACACACTTCGTGTTGCTGTAAGCATTCTTCTACACCTCCAGTGTGCAGCTTCTGGAAGCTAGGCTTTGCACATCATGTCAAAGAGTGGACTCTCAAGAGTGGTTGGGGATGGGGCCCCGGATCCATTTGGGAGTGGGATACTAAGGGGAGAAATGGATATCTTAATCTTCTTCAGGGTGGGGTCAAATGTTTATCCCTTGGGATCTGTGTTTGAATGAGGTCAATGGCCGCCTCCATGCTACGAACTGCCTGAGCAAGCCAGATTAGGCATGCCAAGGATTAGACGGAACAGAACAGGATATTCCCAAAACGTTTCATAAGAAATCCAGATCCAAGATCCAGAAATATAACCCAAGTCCCAGAGATAACGATCCAAAACAAATAGCAAGGGAAGAACCACATGCTAACAAAGCAGAATTATATTAGAAGAGGATAATTGTAGCTTAGGGTTGAATTGTGGCGTCCTTGGTGCTCTCTGAGCTTGTTGGCTTCCACACATTTCATTACCCAACTAAGTAACACACAAACCAACTATAGTTCTCCAAAACACGGGTCTCCAACCTTGGCAACTTTACGACTTGTGGACTTCAACTCCCAGAATTCCTCAGCCAGCGCATGCATGCACTGGCTGAGGAATTCTGGGAGTTGAAGTCCACAAGTCGTAAAGTTGCCAAGGTTGAAGACCCCTGCTCCAAAACATCTAAGTAAATCAAAAGACCCAGTAGCCCAAGAAGAAGAAAACAACAGGAGACATCTGTAACAAGCGGAAAATGACTTGATGGCTCATAATCAAACAATCATTGTATACTAATGGCAATAGTTACATTAAGTTTATACAAAGTCTTCTCAAACTTTTCCCTTGCTGAGAAAATGCAGCTGGGATGCTTTGCAAAATAACAAAACCAAACCCCAACCTCTTGGTAGGTTGGAGCGGACTCCCTGTTCACCCCAGGCTCTCTCAACGCTGTTGAATATCAATTCTGAGATAGTAAATCAGATAATACTTTTGGCCTTTCTGCCAAGACAAGAAGCAGCATTCTTTTTAACTATCTGCTCAAAATGCCACCATTTCCCCCCCTGAAAATGCTAATGGGATTATGTAAAAGGTTATTCCATTCATTTCAAAAGAGAGGCACATTGACATAATTGTGATGCCCTTTTGTGCCTCGCTAATGACTTCTTTTATCTCCGAAAATGGAGGGTTTCTGGGGGCTAGGAGAGAAGGCTGGCATCATGTCAGCTCCAGCCTCTCGCTTCAAGCCTCTCTCTCTCTCCAACCCATCAAGTGGCTTTCAAGAAGACACAATGGGGGTTTAGAGAGTTCTGGTGTGGCCAATGGTCCCCGCAGCGAAGAAAGTTTCTGATTTCTAAATGATGGGATTCTTAATCACTCCGGTTTTCACAGGTGGCAGGGCCAGTCATCCTAACAATGAAATGTAGCTCGTTATTGGTTTGGAAAACTTGCCTAGGCTTACTAGTCTTGTTGGTAAGGTTTGCCCAACCTCTTGCTTACTAGTCTCGGTTAGGTTTGCTCAACCTCTTGCTTGTTGGCCTATCGGTAAGGTTTGCCCAACATGCTAAACCACAATGGCTTGTTTGTGGTTTAGCGTGCTGTGTGTAAACTCGGCCATTCTGATTTCTCAGCTGTAGCTTTATAGTTTCGTCGGCTACGTGACCTAATCGATCGTGCCTTGGGTAAAACACACACTTAAGCAGACTATGCCAGTGTGTGTTTGTGTAAACATAGCACCCTCAAAAGCTCACGTGCCTCTTCTGATCTCTGTTATCATTGGAGGCAGATCTGGGAGTCAGACCAATGTCTGTCTGTCTGTCTACCTGCCTACGTGGACAATTCATAAGGCCAATGATTGCCCAAAGTGACTCTAGTTACGGTAGTTTATAGAGGTAAAAACCAACAAGAATTTAATAAAAACTAACCATTCGCAGCCATGAACACAACCCTATAAAGAATAACATTAACTACCATTAGGTCCAGGGGTGAAATCCAGCAGGTTCTGACAGGTTCTGAAGAACTGGTAGCGGAAATTTTGAGTAGTTCGGAGAACCGGCAAATGCCACCTCTGGTTGGCCCCAGAGTGGGGTGGGAATGGAGATTTTGCAATATCCTTCCCCCAGGAGTGGGGAGGGAATGGGGATTTTGCAGTATCCTTCCCCTGCCACGCCCACCAAGCCACACCACACCACACCATGCCCACCAAGCCACGCCCACAGAACCGGTACTAAAAAAAAATTGGATTTCACCACTGATTATGTCCTTATCTCATGCTTTGGCAGTGTCGGTTAGAAAGGTTGGCAGTTTGGCGGTTCGAATCCCTAGTATAGGGGGTTGGACTAGATAACCTCCAAGATACCTTCCAACTCTGTTACTGTTAGTACTGTTAATAATCAATCAATCAATCTCCAAGGTACCTTTCAATCCGTGCATTCTGTGATTCTATGATATTAGATTGTCCAGATGACATTTAAAAGCACGTAAGCGTCGTTTATTTATTTATTAAATTTACATGCCCCACCACCACCACCTCTCAGAGATAAGGCAACTCTGGGCGGCTTACAAACAGTAAAAGATAAATATAAAAACAATGAGAATTACAACTACAATACTATCTGGAAACCAGAACCAAGGAGACTCCTATAGGTAGGGAGATGTCGCCACTCAACGTGGGAAGTTCCGGGCCTAGCTGGATGATTTTAACACGGAAATAACTTGTTGCTACCTTTGTTTTCTTCGTTTTTTTAACAATTTAATGCAAGAAAGATTCTGGCAACGCATTGGGCTCGATAAACCTCCCAACCGTACACTCTGCGGTTCATTTTTATCTGTTCAACAAGGGGAGATAAGAAATTCGTGCTTAGCTGTGCACCTCGTGGCGTGGTGATTAGGAATAGAGAGAGATCGAGGTCACAGGAATATGCCTCTCCTGCTTACTGAGTGAACCTGTTTGAGGTGTATTGTTGCACAAGATGTTGAGAAATCAACTAAGTGGGTCTGGCTTTGAACAATGTGCCAAGCCACACAGAATTAACTAAGCTGAACTCTCGGAGCTCATCGTGCTCCTCTCCAGCTCTCGTTAGTTATGCAAACCCAGCCAATAAGTAGACGTACAGTTTAGTATATACAGACACACTCATGGAGTTTCTGCAAATGCCCTAAGGAAATCTCTTTTAACCGGGATGTTTGAATAAGGCATTAAAAGCCTGCCATGCATATTGTGCTGAGCTGTAAGTACAACACTATCATTGTTAACTTCGCATAGTATGATTAAAAACAACAATAACAACTCCTAGTTATGGCTTACTTATTTATTTCAACTCTTACATGCTCTCCAGCCTGGAGAGCATAGCTGGATGGAGAATTCTGGGAGTTAAAGTCCACAAGTTTTAAAACTGCCAAGTTTAAAGACCTCTGGTTCACACAGTAAAATGTAACAACCACATCAAAACCTTCCAAGCAGTCATCTGATTTAAATGCACATCTTCCCCAGATATTAAAACAGACAAGGAAAACAAGTCCAGAAAGATGATGAAAAGACAACACAACAACATCTAATGTTGAAACGAGATTGGCTTTTTTGGACTTTCTAGAACAGTGTAATGCTCATGCTGATGAGGATGAACCAGGGGTGAAATCCAGCAGGTTCTGACAGGTTCTGGAGAACCGGTAGCGGAAATTTTGAGTAGTTCAGAGAACCGACAAATGCCACCTCTGGCTGGCCCCAGAGTGGGGAGGGAATGGGGATTTTGCAGTATCCTTCCCCTGGAGTGGGGTGGGAATGGAGATTTTGCAGTATCCTTCCCCCAGGAGTGGGGTGGAAATGGGGATTTTGCAGTATTCTTCCCCTGCTATGCCCACCAAGCGACACCATGCCCACCAAGCCACGCCCACAGAACCAGTAGTAAAAAAAATGAATACGCTCAGACTTCTAGGAGATTATAGAACAGTGCCCATTGACAGGGATGTGGTAGATTAGTGGTTGTAATTTATCGCTACCCTGTCAATGGGCATTGTTCTATAATTTGGTTCGCCTGCAAAAAATTCCCAGTGTGGCTTATTTCTCCAGGTAAGAATGCAAAGGAAGAGACAACCACGTAAAGAGCTGAAGTGATGGAGAATGAGTTCCAATAAGTATTGCAGTTGTCAGATGAGTTCAGGACCATGGAGAGCAACTCTGCAGCTACTGGATAGACGTTATTCCAGCAGTGTTCCCCAATATTTCATATTTTTAATCTTTCATATCTATGGATTTCAAGTCCCAGAATCCTCAGCAATGGCCCTACTGGCATGGAAATTTTGGGTACTGATCAAGTTTATAACTTGGCCAGGATAGTCCTCTGAGGAATCCCTCTCAAGTGCTGAAGCCAGCTTTAAAAAAACCAGGTACAGGTATTTCTCAACCTAACGATCCCAACTAAGGCCAAAATTTTTGTTCCTAAGTGAGATAGTGGTTAAGTGAGTTTTTCCCCATATTACGACTTTTCTTGCCACAGTTGTTAAGCAAATCACTGCAGCTGTTGTTAGTAATATGGTTGTTAAGTAAATATGGCTTCCCATTGACTTGGCTTGTCAGCACATCGTAAAAGGTGATCAGCTGACCCCAGGACACTTCAACTGTCATAAATATGAGTCAGTTGGAAAGTGTCTGAATTTTGATCATGTGACCAGGCGGAGGCTGCAATGGTTGTGTGAAAAATGGTCATTTGTTTCAGTGCCGTTGTAACTTCAAATGGTCACTAAATGAACTGTTGCAAGTTGAGGACTACGTGTATCCCATTCTTGGTGGTTCTTGATATCTCAGGTGGCAAGGACTGGAAAGGTGAATTGATTTAGTGTCCTTCTTTGGCAAGATTTGGTTAATCAAGAATCCCACCACTGTTAGAACCAATATAATTAATTAAATACATTTTTGAAAAAACTCAAGTGGTGCAGTGGCCCAGAGGTGGAGCTTTCGCCTTGCAATCAGGAGGCTGTGAGTTCAATCCTAGGCAGAGACAGATATTTCTCTATCTGGGCGCAATGAGAATATTATCTGATGAACAAAACTCCTCATTGGCGACAGGAAGGGCATCCGGCCAGTAAACACTCAGTTCCATTCAGTTGCCCAGAACTCCACTTTGCAAGAGATTATGGACTCATTAAAAGATTATGCTGATTTTTGAAGAAACTCACCACCAATAATTTATCTAGATGCTAAAGTAACAGAACAGGGGGAATAGATTTAACATGGTAAACGTAGCAGACAAAACTCTAATTATGAGATTGAAGCAAAGTTCCTTGAAATATTGTCACATCAGTGTTCATTTACCACCACATGCTGTCAAAGTCAGTAACAATTATTTAGAATGCTTTTGCCCTACTAAAAGAAACAGCATGGAAATTAGCAGACACATTACAAAAGGCCACATTTAAAAAGTTGGGTCTGCACCAATTTCGCTTCTTTGACTGTGAATGCTAATGCTCTCACCGCAGAAGGGCATGGTTTTACGATATGTTTTAACGACAAATTCTCCAAGATATTGTATGCACATTCTGCATCTAATAAGACAGCTTTGAATCCAATATAGACATAATATTAATGCGATCCCGTGTGCATTTATTCAGAGGGAGCCATACTGAAAACAGTGGAGTTTATTCTCAAATAAATGTATGCAGGAAGTCTTTGAGCTGTGACTGTATGGAGCCTGATCATCATGGTTGTAATTCGTGAAGCTCATAAACTGAGTCACTCACATACTCCCCATGTCCTTTGAAGAGTCATGACGCCCACATATGATTTATCACTAGACATAAGGGCAACATGCCCTCCTCGTGAGGCATCGAGAAAACTTTCAATGTTAACCAGATTTCACTCAAACACAAGCACAGATGGCAATTTCAGAAATACACACACACACACACACAAATTAAAATCTCTCTGGTTTTCTGCTTGCATTGAGAGTTTTGTGTCTGTGTACACGCACCTCAGTGTCAAGCTGATGAAAGAGGAAAGCGATTAAACCTTACAGAAAATTGAGATTAAATGTGTTGCAAGAGGTCCCTGCTAGGATGTTCTCATTTTGGGCAGAAAAACAGTCTAATGAACTGCAGTTTCGACCTGCAGAAAAAAAAAAGCTCTGGGAGTTGAAGACCACAAGTCTTAAAGTTGCCAAGGTTGGAGACCCCTGGTCTAACTGTTGATTAGACACGCCTCCTTTTTGGAGGAGCTACGTTCCTGCAGCTGCCAGCTGGGGTCAGCACATGCTAATTCTTGGTTTGGAAAAAAAAAATGACTTGGATTGAATCGTTCCAGGCCTCGGTCGCATTGGGACCCCAACTCACTTTAACATCCCTATGACTGTGGGAACAATACAATGAGAGAATCTCTCTAAGATAGAGATACACTTACCTAGTTTTAGGCAGGACACACCTGCCTAACTTCATCCTGATTTTTTTTTTTAAAAAAAACAAATTTATTTTTTGTTGTTGTTAGTTGCAAAGTCGTTCCCAACCCATCACGACCCCATGGACAACGTTCCTCCAGGCCTTCCTGTCCTCTACCATCCTCTGGAGTCCATTGAAGCTCATGCCGACTGCTTCAGTGACTCCATCCAGCCACCAAGATCTCTGCCGTCCCCTTCTTTTGCCCTCAATCTTTCCCAGCATTCGGCTCTCCTCCAGTGAGTCCTTCCTTCTCATTAGGTGGCCAAAGGATTTGAGTTTCCTCTTCAGGATCTGGCCTTCTAAAGAGCAGTCAGAGTTGATCTCCTCTAGGACTGGCCGGTTTGATCGCCTTGCAGTCCAAGGGACTCGCAGGAGTCTTCTCCAGCACCAGAGTTCAAAGGCCTCAATTCTTTGGTACTCAGCCTTCTTTATGGTCCAACTTTCACAGCCATACATTGCAACTGGGAAAACCATCGCCTTGACTGTATGCACTTTTGTTGGCAGGGTGATTGATGTCTCTGCTGTCAGCTTTGGAAGCCATATGAGGCCGGAAGCT
Organism: Pantherophis guttatus; assembly: GCF_059756535.1. Classification (NCBI taxonomy): domain Eukaryota; kingdom Metazoa; phylum Chordata; class Lepidosauria; order Squamata; family Colubridae; genus Pantherophis; species Pantherophis guttatus. The sequence goes on from NC_142075.1 coordinate 20,698,148, forward strand.
TCCATGCTGCCACCTTCTCATGCGTGGGAAAGTAGGAGGGGGGATTTAGTAGAGGGGTTGTCTGTAGACATAATAGCATTCTTCCTGTCGGTCAAGGTCAGGGCGATCCTGCATCTGGAGAAGGAGTGGTCGGAGTGCTGTCTCGAGATAGGACGGCGGTTGATTGGGGTATGTAATCGACTGAGGAGTGAGGGGATGGTTTTTGGGGTTTTGATTTACTGAGGGAAAACCTGGACCTCCCAGATTCGAGTTTTCCCAGATGTGCCAGTTTACCTATTCTAGTAAATAGAACTTTGACAATGCTTGCCTCCGTGTCTTTACTTGGAGAAGGGGGTTTTCCTGGAATGCTGACATCTGCTTTTTAGTATGCTGTCTAGATTTGCCATGGCTTTCCTCCCCAGGAGCAAGCGTCTTTTAATTTCTTGGCTGCAGTCCCCACCTGCGGTGATCTTGGAGCCCAGGAAAATAAAATCTGTCACTACCTCCATTTCTTCTCCATCTATTTGCCAGGAATTGAGAGGGTCAGATGCCATGATCTTAGTTTTCTTAATGTCGAATTTCAAGCCAACTTTTGCAGTTTCCTCCTTCACCCGCATCAAGAGGCTCTTTAGTTCCTCTTTACTTTCTGCCATTAGAGTGGTATCATCTGCATATCTGAGGTTGTTGATATTTTTATGGCTGCCCAACTCACACATAGTTAACGATTTAGTGCATTCGTCCCACTCTCTGGATTCAGACAACACAGCCTGAATGATAAACTCATCACTCAAGCTGGATTCGTAAGTAGCACATTGGGTTAAAATGCAGTTACTGATAAAGGAGAATGTTTTGGAGTTTGGGATTGAAATGAGGGACTCCTTGGTGCTCTTGGAGCTTGGTTGTTTTCTTTGCAGACATTGCATTACCCAACTAGGGAACCTCATCAGTGCTAAAACTTTGTTACCCAGTTGGGTAATGAAAAGTCTGCAACAAAACAACCCAGCTCAGAGAGCACCAAGGACCCGCTAAATTCACCCAGTTTGTGGTTCAAGGCATTGTGTGTTAATAGATTGGGATAGGGAGGGGTTGTAGTATTTGCACTGCGGTGTATATTCTTATATTGTAGCATATACGCATATTGAAGTATGGATCCCCTTCCAATTACCGTATTTTTTGGAGTATAAGACACACCTTTTTCCCCCCTAAAAGGGGGTGAAAATTTAGGTCCGTCTTATACACCGAATGTAGCCCCACCCACCCACTGGCCCCCACTCTTTAGCCTCTGCCTCCCAGCAGTTTACCTCCTTGCAGCAAACAGCAAGAAGAAACAGGTCCTTTCAGCTTCAGCACAGCCTAATTAGCACAAGTTGATTGGATCGGCCTCCCGAGTCTCAGCTGTTTTGCTCTCAGCTGTTTTGCACAGGGCTCTGCTGCTTGCTGCAAAGAGGTAAATTGCTGGAGCAGATTTTTTTTTCCTTGTGCTAATCAAGCTCTGCTGAAAACGAAAATGAAAGCAAAGCAGGCTGTTTGCTGTTTGCTGCAAGGAGGCAAAATTGCTGGGAGGCAGATTTCTTTTTCTTGTTTTCCTCACCAAAAAAAGTAGGTGCATCTTATGCTCCAAAAAATACGATATATTACAGAGCCAGCTGTTATTGATCATGCTTCTCTTACTTGAAGACACCAGAAGCCAGTCCTGTTCCATTTGGGATTCCAAACATCTGCCAAAAAAGATGACACCACTGCCCTTCACAGTGTTATGCGCGTGTTTGTGTATGAGTGCGTGTAGAGGGGGAGGATAGGCTAAGAGTTCCTTCCAAAGGAAGATTCCTAAGAGTGAAGAAACTTTTCCAGAAATTGGCGTTCCCTAACGCAAACCCACGCCAAAAACTGATTTGCTCCAACATGACTCAGCGCGCTTTGCAAAATCTATCTGCTGCAATTGGCAAAGGATGGTTTTTGCTTTGGTAAGGTTGCAGGAAGCCGAGTCGAAATGGCAAGGAGTTTTGTAGGGTAGAACTCAGAGAGGAAAGTTTTGCTTTGATTCTGGAGCCAAGAACAGTTTGAGACTTTTATCACGCCCCGGAGACGAGGGAGATTAAATTTGGACCAGTGTTCCCTTGGAGGAAGGTATCTTTTTTTTAATAAAAAGAAGGATCAAGATCAAAGCACATGTTGTGTGAACTGCGTAATTCCTCCCTGATTTGCGAGAGAAGTTTTATCATACCTGCTGCCTGCACGGACTCTTTTAAATAACCTCCATTTCTCAACCCCACCATGACGGACACGGCTCATAAAAGTGCCACGCACAATTAAGCTGTAGGAAAAGAAACTCTAGTCTTTTTTTTAAAAAGTTTTTTATTTTATACACAAACAAACATTTCATACATCATTCTTCCCTTCCCTATGACCTCTCGGTGTTTTCTCCATGACTTCATCTTTGTTTTCGTTGTTGTTGATTCTTCTGTCTTCATTTTTACCTTTCTCCAAATGTACAATATTTTAATTATACTGAGTTTTTTTACATAACTATTAATTTACTTATCTATATCTCTTTTCTAACCAATGGTAAAATTGATCCCATATCTTAAAGTATTCTGAATGCTCTCTTTCTTTAATCATCAGAGTTAATCTATTCATTTCTGCACAGCCTAATTTTAATTACTTCTCCTTCCAGAGGTATTTTCTCTGCTTTCCAATTTTATGCAAAAACAATCCTTGCAGCTGTTATTATATGTATAAGCAAATAAGTATTTTCTTTGCCAGTTTTCTCTGGAAGGATACCCAGCAGGAACAGCTCTGGTTTTAAATCAATACATTATTGTATAATTTCTTTTAACCAGTGGTGGGATTCAAGTAATTTAACAACTGGTTCTCTGCCCTAATGATTTCTTCCAACAACCAGTTTGCCAAACTGCTCAGAAAGTTAACAACCGGTTCTCCCGAAGTGGTGAGAACTGGACGAATCCCACCACTGCTTCTAACCATCTCTTAATATTATTCCAATAGTTTTTAGCTTCGGAACATGTCCACCACATATGATGATAAAATCCTGGTAACTGGTAACATTTCCAACATTTAACTGATTTATCTTTAAACATTTTTGCCAGTTTCTTGGGGGCATATGCCATCTGTAAAACATTTTATATTGATTCTCTTTATATGCAGTGGACATTGTTGGATTGCAATTCCTTTCCCATAACTGTTGCCATTTATCTAAACCAATTGAGTGTCCAAAATTCTTTGCCCAAGCTATCATTGTTTTCCTTTACTTGTTCTTCCTCTAACTCGATGCTATGTAAAAAATTATAAATTTTTAAAATGAATTTATCCTCTGTTCCTGTGAGTATCCTATCCAAAAGTCTAGTCTTTTTAATCCGCTAGAAAAAGAAGCCGTCCGGCATCCTAACATTTACAAGTGTACCAGCCAAAGGCAGGGAATCCGGAGAGGTAGATCCAGGGAAGGCAGATAGCCAGGCCGGTGACGCAAAAGACATTCTGCTCTGCCCTCTCTCCAGCATACCCCACGGCACATGATGCTGCTTAAAGTGGGACTTGTTGAATCAGATTGTAATGCAAGAATTAAAAACAAACAAACAAACAACAGGAGCTGAAAACACTTCCTTGGGGGCCTCTCGCACCCATGGAGTTAACCTCACAGCCGAACAGGTCATCTGGTCATTTCACTGGCTGGATTGCGTGGCCTACTACTGGATCCCAAAGTAGCCAATCCCAGCCAGAAGTGCGAAGGTGATAGAGAGGCGGTTGGGTTAATGGGAAAGGGGCCAAGTGTGAGGTTATGGAAGCTGGACCCTCAGCCCTTGGCCATGCTGGCTGGGGCTTATAGGTTTAGGGTGCACAACAGGAGGGTCATAGGTTGGCCATGCTAGCTTTAACCCTTTTATCCCCAGGTAGTCCTAGATTCAGAGAACAACTCCAATTATCCCAAAAGAATAGGATCTGGGCAATGCTCTGTTTTGCATTTTGAACACCGAAGGAATACAAAGATACAGGCTCTTCTCCTCCAAATATCTTCAAGGCTACTGTTCCATTACAGCAGGACCTCATCCCATTTTCCTTGCAATTTGTATTCTCTCTCTCTCTCTCTGTGTGTGTGTATGTGTGTGTGTGTGGTGCATGTGTGAAGTTTGTCTCCTAGAGAACTCTATCAGATGTTTATTTATTTATTTATTGGTTCGATTTATATGCCGCCCTTTTCCGGAGACTCAGGGCAGCTTACAATGTATTAAGCAATAGCCTTCATACTTTTGTATATACCTGCTTAGTAGGGCTTTGGGCCCCCCCTAAGCGGTGTTCTTTTTTTAAATACAAAGCCAGTTTATTGCCCCCACAATCCGGGTCCTCGTTTTACCTACCTCGGAAGGATGGAAGACTGAGTCAATCTTGATCCTGGTGAGATTTGAACTCGCAGTAATTGCAGGCAGCTGGCCGTAAGTGCTACTTAACAGCACTTTAGTCTGCTGCGCCACCAAGGCTCCTAATGTTCTCAATCCATTAGGTCATTACAGTTGTGTCAGCCAAGGCCTAGGTGCAAAATCTGGACATTTCTCTCCAGTGAAAAGAACCTGAAGATCAGCTACCCGGAGCTGATCTTGCCTCGATCCAGAGTTCTCTTGGCAGCGAGGATTGGGGTGGGGGTGGGGGTGGGGAGAGAGGTGGAAACAGTGGTGGGTTTCAAATTTCTTTTACTACCGGTTCTGTGGGCGTGGGTTGGTGGGCGTGGCAGGGGAAGGACACTGTAAAATCTCCCTTCCCACCCCACTCCAGGGGGGGGAAGGTTACTGCAAAATCCCCATTTCCTCCCTATCAGCTGGGACTTTGGGAGGCAGAGAATAGATGGGGGCGGGGCCAGTCAGAATTTTTACTACCAGTTCTTCCAACTACTCCAAATTTCTGCTACCGGTTCTCCAGAACTGGTCAGAACCTGCTGAAACCTACCTCTGGTGGGAGACCTGCTTCAGTGGGGACGGTCCGTTTTCTTGCCACGGAACAAGCGCTGGGAAAAGGAGAGTCCAAGACCCCCTTTAGGCGACCGGCGGGGACCTCCCTGCAGCGCAAGGGACCACCCACCCATCCACCCACCCACCCTCGACGGTCTCTGTTGCCTCGCGAGGGTCCCATCCTAGCCCGGCCCTGCCGACTGGCCGAGCCCCCAGCCGGGCAGCCCCCTCGGCTCCGCCTGAGTGACGGCCCCAAGTGGGCTGCCTATAAATAGCCGGGTCGCAGCCCTCCCGGGGTGATTGACGGCTGCGGCGCTGGGGCTGCGCGGAGCGGCCCCCGCAGCCCACTCAGCCCCGACTGGGAGCCGCCCGGGACCCCCCGCCTGTCTATCTGCCTGCCCTGCTCCCCGCTCGCCGGACTAAGCGCCTCGGCCGTTCCTTTGCGCAGCTGGGCTGATCGCGATGGGCTCCCGCCGGAGACCCCTGGGCCGCTCCCACTCGGGCAACGGGTCTTCCGTGGGGTATTGCCCCGGGCCCGGCAGCGATGGCGAGGATAACGGGCCCCTGGTGGAGTACCGGCCGGATAGGCGCAGCTACCTGCTTAGCGTGCGCCCCGAGAACAGGTAGGGCTCCGCTGGGGACGAGGAAGCTCCCGGGCCCCCTTGGAAGCCAAAGGGCGCTGCGCTCCCTTTGCCAGGCGCCGGGGAGGGGGTCTTTTTCAGCAGGAGAGGCGCCTCCCGGAGGGTCCCAAGGTGGCCCTCGCTTGGGAAGCCTCTGTGCCGGGCACCAGATCAGATTGGAAGGCGGTAGGACGGAGCGAGGACTCCTTTGGAAGAGCCGTGGCTTGCGGAATTCGCGGCCACAAGATTCAGGGGTTGAGAGGTGTTGGGGGGGGGTCGCTGGTCTAGTTTCCGAAGGAGGAGGAGGAGGTGGAAGAGGAGGAGGCCGATTCAAGCGGGCGGAAGAGCTCCGGGTAAAAAGCCCAAGTGGCCGAAATGGAGCCCCACCCCCTCCCCAACTTCTTGCAGGGGCAGGTTACCCCCGAGTACACAAGGCGTTGGGAGGGCTGGAACCCTAAAAAAAGAGAGAAAGGGGCTATTTCTGTCGGGCTGGGGCTGCTTGTAGAGTAGAGTAGAGTAGAGTAGAGTAGAGTAGAGTAGAGTAGAGTAGAGTAGAGTAGAGTAGAGTAGAGTAGAATAGAATAGAATAGAATAGAATAGAATAGAATAGAATAGAATAGAATTCTTTATTGGCCAAGTGTGATCGGACTTCCCACCCCCAGAAACACGACCCTGGCCCAGTTCCTGGGTTCCAAGACCCCCTCCCTCCCGCAGTCCCATCAAGGTTTCACCCAACTTTTAAAGAAATGGGGAAGGGGTGAGGATTCTGGAGTTGGAACCATCAGGCCCCCAATTTGAAGGGGAGAGGGAGGAGGGCGAGGCCAAGAAACAGATTGCTGAGGGGTCTACGTCACAGAGCTGGAGGGGGGGGAGGACTGGGGGAGAGGAGGGGAGGGGAGAGAAAGGTGAGGGATGGAGGAGACCAGATACTACTCTGGGCTTCTGAATGAAGCTGTAAACGGGTGTCTGATTTTTTTCCCCAGCCTCTTAGAACCCCAGATAGCTAAAATGCCCCGTGTTTCTATTCATTCTTGGAAGTCTTAAGGGCTCTTCTGAACAGCGTGGAAGAGTTTCTTGAATTAGCTGCTTCCCACGGAAACCGGCTTTTCGTCTGTTTTTCTCCCTTGACAATCTTTTGGGAAGGAGCTCTGAGCTGCACAGCTTGGGGGGGTGGGGAGGATTTCTTTCGTACAGTTTTGAAGGCTGGTGTTTCTCTCCCAGCTGAGCCAGGAGCAATAAATTGGTGGCACTGAATAGACCAGAGGTCTTCAAACTTGGCAGCTTGAAGACTTGTGGACTTCAAACAGAGGTTTGAAGACCTCTGGAGTAGACCAAGAGAGATCTTCCCTTTAAAGTCTCCTTTGTGAAATTGTTAGGGGAATAAATCCCACCAAACTGGATGGGTTATAAACTTAGGAATCCATTTGGCTAGAATTGTGCAAAGTTCTTCATCATTTTTGACCCTTTTGGGGTCAAAAGGCACCAGGCTAGAAACGAGAGCTGGGAATTCTAGTCCTTAGACAGCAAATCAAACTGGGTGACTTATCCTCTTTCCCATATATTGATCCAGGCGCCTTCGGGAAAGTCCACAATTTCCCACAGGATAGGAAAACAATGGGGCTGTCTAGGCCCTTGCGTTCCAAAATAGACCGTGTGATCTTGGTACCGAGAGTCTCTTTAGTGGTTAAAGTCATCAGGAGTCCTCAAGTGCTGGTCCTTCCAAAGAGACAAAGCCAGTCACCCTCTCTCAGCCCTAGGAAACAGGCAAGGGCATCCTGGCTTTGAAAAAGTTGGGAGGAAAAAAAAATCTGCATGGATTTGCCTGTGTGGATACAGACATAAACAAACAGACACCATCCTTGGCAGCTTTGGTGTCAACTGCAAGCGACAAGTCGTATCCAAGAGTCATTTTAATTTAGGCATGGATTAGCATTGGGTTTGCTTGCTTCAGAATTGAATTTCCTTTTTTTAAAAAAAATATATATATGATGATGAGGGTACTTTCTGCTCAGTTACTTTTGGACCGATATTGTCGGATAGGTTGAAGTTTTAAGAATCAGGATAGAGCTGGAAGGGACTTTGGAGGTCTTCTAGTCCAGCCCCTTGCTCAGGCAGGAATCCTTATACCAATTCAGACAAGTGACTGCCCGGTCTCTTCTTAAAAACCTCCAGTGATGGAGCACCCACGATTTCTGGAGGCCAGCTGTTCCACTGGTTAATTGTCCCCATTGTTAGGAAGTTTCTCTTTAATTCCAAGTTGCTTCTCTCAAATAAGAATAGAATAGAGCTGGAAGGGACCTTGGAGGTCTTCTAATCGAGCCCCTTGTTCAAACAGGAGAACCTATACCATTTTAAATGGTATAATAAGGCTTATTTGAATTAAGAACAGGATCTATTTATTTATTTATTTATTGGTTCGATTTATATGCCACCCTCCTCCGGAGACTCAGGGCAGCTTACAATGCATTAAGCAATAGCCTTCATACTTTTGTATATACCTGCTTAGTAGGGCTTTCGGCCCCCCCCAAGCGGTGTTCTTTTTTATACAAAGTCAGCTTATTGCCCCCACAATCCGGGTCCTCATTTTACCTACCTCAGAAGGACGGAAGGCTGAGTCAATCTTGAGATTTGCCTGGTGAGATTTGAACTTGCAGCAATTGCAGGCAGTTAACAGCATTTAACAGCACTTTAGTCTGCTGCACCACCAAGGCTCTTGTTAATCTAGTTCAGCTCTTGGACTCCTGTTGATCCAATAGTGGATCTACTTTGAGCTTGGAAGGGACACTCCTTTATGTTAAAGCAGTCATTAACATGTAAAGGTTCGTGGGTGACAAAGTTCTAATGATCTGGGGGATCATGATATCGTAGGAAGTAGCAAATAAATCTAGTAAACAAGGATTGGAAAATCTGGATTTCTTCCTCTGACCCTCATTTACTGACCTTGGGCCAGTTTTTATATCTCACCCTAGCCTACCTTAAAAGCCTGTTGAGAGGATAAAGCAGGAATAAAACAAACGCAGGTGTATGCTTCCCTCAATTAAGGGGTGGAAAATCAAGATAGAAGTATAAAAATGACTGGATGTTAATCCCGTTATGGCATGATTTACCTACAGTACTTGGAGCCTTGCTGAGTATCTGAGCTCCTTAGAGATGCCGTGTTCACACACAAACACACGGTCACCATGGGGGAGGAAATGCTGCAAAAGCTTCTTGTATTTCCGGATAGGAAAGAAGCCACCATTTTTCCTGCCATCTGTAAAAAAAGATGATAACGAGTGGGAAAGTGCAAAGAATCCTGAGTCGGTTCACTGTGAAAATGAATTAGGAATGTATTGGCTGTAAAGCAGATGGTGGGGTGTTTTTTTTGGGGGGGGGTTGGTTTTGCTGTATTAGCAGAAGGGGAAAACTAAGCAAAAATGTTTAGAGAAGAATCTCTTCCAAATGGTTATTGAAGGTTGCATAATTCCCATGAGTTTTACACAGTCCAGGATGCCTGGTCCTTATAGTCCTTTTCCTACTTTTCCTTCCCTCTTTTTTCATTTTTATTTCTCTCTTTCTCCCCACTTCTCCTCCTCCTCCTCCTCCTCCCCCTCCTCCTCCTTCTTCTTCTCCCCCTCCCCCTCCTCCTCCTCCTCTTCTTCTTCTCCCCTTCCTTCTCCTCTTCTTCTTCCTCCTCCTCTTTTTCTTCTTCTTCTCCCCTTTCCTCTTCCTCCTCCTCTTCTTCTTCTCCCCCTCCTCCCCTCCTCCTCCTCTTCTTCTCCTCCTCTTCCTCCTCCTCTTCTTCTCCACCTCCTCCTCTTCTTCTTTTCCTCCTCCTCCTTTCCCCCTCCTCCTCTTCTTCTTCTTCCTCCTCCTCCTTTCCCCCTCCTCCTCTTCTTCTTCTTCCTCCTCCTCCTCCACTTCTTCTCCACCTCCTCCTCTTCTTCTCCTCCTCCTCCTCCTCTTCTTCTCCCCCTCCTCCTCCTCTTCCTCCTCCTCCTCCTCTCCCTCTCCCCCTCTTCCTCTTCTTTGCCTTCTCCTCCCCCTTCTTCTCCCCCCTCCTTTTCCCCCTCCTCCTCCTCTTCTTCTTCTCCCCCTCCTCCTTCCTCCTCCTCCTCTTCTTCTTTTCCTCCTCCTCCTCCTCCTCCTCCTCCTCCTCCTCCTCCTCTCCCTCTCTCCCTCTTCCTCTTCTTTGCCTTCTTCCTCTTCCTTGCCTCCTCCTCCCCCTTCTGCTTGTTGTTGTTATCATGTTGTATCTTTCAAACCAGGCAGAGACTGTCCCAGGCTCTTGTGATAAAATCCATACTTTTGTGAATTCTATAGTTCCAGTCCACCCTGTGACACCATTCTGTCTCTTCACTCTTCACCCCAGCATCCTGCCTCCACCCTCAAATCTCACGGTTCTAAAAACATTGAGTGACAAGATGGCATCGTCTCTGTCTCCCTTAGGCTGAAGCCAGAGCTATGGCAGTTGCCCCTCTCTAGCCAAGCGGACACGTCCTTCACCCCTTCCAAAGCGTCCTGCTGGTTTAGAAAGCAACCCTTCCTTCTAAGATAGGAAACGCCCAAAGAGATCACATGGGACCTAGACTGAAGATTGTTGTATTCCCCCCTTGCAAAAATATGGGACAATCTTCTCCCACTTCCTAAACCTGGACCTGTTGTGTGTTAGTGTCACCGGATCTCAATCCTATTTTCCATCCCCTTGGCTGTCTAGCGATGGCCCTGAGATCCGGTCAAAGTTTTTGGCTTTTGGAGAAGGACTTTGGGATCCATTCGAAGAAACGAATTAAGAGCAGGGCATTTCTCGCGACGAAGGGGGTCACAGTCTGGCGCGCAAATAGGCCAGTTGGAGGAGAGAAGTTGGAGAGCTGGCTAAGGAAGAACAGACGGGCTATTTATATGCCTGCTTTCCGGAATGCTGCACTCTGACGGGGCCTCCACCAGATAGTGTTCAACTCGCTCTCTGGTTTCCCAAGAGGGTATGTTGACACCTAGGAACCGATTAAGGCCGAACTGTCATGTCACGGCCAACGCTGCATTGTTCCTCATGTCTCAGCACTCCATTCTGCACTAAAGGTGCTTTTTTCAAGAGGCAACTGGACCAGGGTTGAAATCCAGCAGGTTCTGACAGGTTCTGGAGAACCGGTAACAAAAATTTTGAGTAGTTTAGGGAACCGGCAAATACCACCTCTGGCTGGCCCCAGAGTGGGGAGGGAATGGGGATTTTGCAATATCCTTCCCCCAGGAGTGGGGAGGGAATGGGGATTTTGCAGTATCCTTCCCCCAGAAGTGGGGAGGGAATGAGGATTTTGCAATATCCTTCCCCCAGGAGTGGGGAGGGAATGGGGATTTTGCAGTATCCTTCCCCCAGGAGTGGGGAGGGAATGGAGATTTTGCAGTATCCTTCCCCCAGGAGTGGGGAGGAAATGGGGATTTTGCAGTATCATTCCCCTGCCACACCTACCAAGCCACGCCCATAGAACCAGTAGTAAAAAAAAAATTGGATTTTTACCACTGAACTGGACTTTCTGTTTTTTTTCTTGGAAGACGTTTCGCTTCTCATCCAAGAAGTTCTTTTTCTTCCAGGAAAAAAAACCCAGAAAGTTCAATTGTCTCTTGAAAAAGCACCCTTGGGACTGTTGTGATTTTTCAATAGTCTCAGCCAGAGCTTTTGGAGTTCAAGAAAGCTGAAGTCATTACAAGGGTTTCGACTAATCCTCTTGCGAGTGATTGTTTTGCTGCCGCTGCCGCTAAACACTGAGTGGGCTTTGCTGGTGGTTGGGAGGGAAGGAGGGAGGGAGACATTGGGCCTTGTGATAACTGCCTTACGCTCCTCTCCATGAGGTTCTTCATTCACAGCTTCGGTTACCATGGTCAACCTCCTTTGCTTATCCTCACTGGTCGTCAAAAGCAGCTGAATTATATTAATATCCTTGACCTCGGCCAGAAGAGTGGTTTCATCATGTATGCTGTGATTTCATTTCTTTTCTCTGCTTCTCTCTCTCTCTCCCCCCCTCTCTCTCTCCCATTCCCTCTCTCTCTCCCTCTCTCTCCCTCTCTCTCTCTTCCTCTCTCTCCCTCTCTCTCTCTTCCTCTCCCTCTCTCTCCCACTCCCTCTCTCCCTCTCTCTCCCTCTCTCTCTCTCCCTCTCTTTCTCCCTCTCTCTCCCTCTCTCTCCCTCTCCCTCTCTCTTCCTCTCCCCATCTTTCTCTCTCTTCCTCTCTCTCTCCCTCTCTCTCTCTCTCCTTCTCTCTCTCTCCCTCTCTCCCTCTCTCTCCCTCTCTCTCCCTCTCTCTCCCTTTCCCCCTCTCTCTCTCTTCCCATCTCTCTCTCCCTCTCCCTCTCTCCCTGTCTCCCTCTCTCCCCCCTCTCTCTCTTCCTCTCCCTCTCCCACTCCCTCCCTCTCTCTCTCTCCCTCTCTCTCCCTCTCTCTCTCTCTCCTTCTCTCTCTCCCTCTCTCTCCCTCTCTCTCCCTCTCTCTCCCTTTCTCTCCCTTTCCCCCTCTCTCTCTCTTCCCATCTCTCTCTCCCTCTCTCTCCCTCTCTCTCTCCCTCTCTCCCTGTCTCCCTCTCTCCCCCCTCTCTCTCTTCCTCTCCCTCTCCCACTCCCTCCCTCTCTCTCTCTCCCTCTCTCTCCCTCTCTCTCTCTCTCCTTCTCTCTCTCCCTCTCTCTCCCTCTCTCTCCCTCCCTCTCTCTCTTCCTCTCCCTCTCCCTCTCTCTCTAATGCCTAATTCTTTTGTTTGCTGTTTCTGCTTAGCTTGCTCCCCCGCCGGGTGTCCCCCAGCAGCTATGGAAGGTAAATCTTCTCCGACGTCTTGCCCAACTGCGACTCGGCGGCATCCAAACTTTTGGTGTGGCTCACTGTCATCCAGGTGTACTAACAGCTCTGCCTACTTTGCCAGGGAGCTTACACCCACCCCCTCACCCCCCCTCCCCGCGCCTGCTTCTGTTCAGTGGTACCTTCCTTGCTAAGTGTTGGTTAAAGCCATGTGGTGTTTGCTCAAGGACCAAGAGCCCAACCACTTCACAGACACGGAGCTCAGTTTGGAAAGAGGTCCTTGCTCAAATCTAGCAATAAGATTTATAAGCTCGTTTGGGCTGGGAGAAGGGGATCGGTTAAGTTCTCCTGGATTGAGTGGAGATTTGAATCCAGGCCTCCTGTGTCTTAGTCCAAGTAGTGCCAAATAGAAGAGAATATCGGTAGCTTAGACTTGACCTGTCGGGTTCCTGGTGTTCTCTAAGCATGGTGTCAACCCTGAAGTGAGCCTGGCTGAGGCCTCAGGGTTGCCACACAACAGAGGGAGGGGGGAAATAGCCAGATGGGGTCTTGTAGCCAAAACAATAAAAGTTTTCCTGTGGGACCCAAGGACGTTCTCACAGGTGGCTGGGCAGAGGAGGAGCGAAATAACCAAGCAACCGGCCAGCAACTGGATTGGACAGCATGACCAGTGACTTGGGGGGAAAAGGGGAAAACTTTTCCCCTTTAGGTGAAAGCCGTGGGAACTTTCAGAGTCGGCTTTCACCAGTTGTGCCAATAGGATGTATCCGATAAATTGTTCTTTGAGGAATTTGCCTGCCTCAAGAGTTCTGCTTTCTATGGGTGCATTACTTGGAATGCTGACACATGGGTTTTTTTTTAAAAAAAATTTGATTTATATGCCGCCCTTCTCCGGAGACTCAGGGCGGCTTACAATGCGTTAAGCAATAGCCTTCATACTTTTGTACATTTATACAAAGTCATCTTATTGCCCCCACAAACTGGGTCCTCAATTTACCTACCTTAGAAAGGATGGAAGGCTGAGTCAACCTTGAGCCTGGCGAGATTCGAACCTGCAGTAATTGCAGGCAGCTGGTCTTAATAACCAGCTTAATAACAGGGTGCCTTCGACCACTGTACTACCAAGGCTCTTGGTTGTTTCCTTGTAGACGTTTTATTACCCAACTGGGTAACATCTTCTGCTTGTATCGTAGAGAGGGGCTGTTGATAGTTCCAAAGAGACAATCCGAAAGCTAAGAAGCAGACAAAAAGACCAAAACACTCATTTATTTATTTATTTATTTATTTATTTATTTATTTATTTATTTATTTATTTAGTCGCATTTCGATGCCGCCCCACACCCAAGGGACTCTGGGCGGCTTACAACCAAGAATAAAACAATGCAACAATACCCCATACAAAAGTTAAAAGAAGAAAAGAAGACATTAAAACGTTAAAACCCATACACTCCAATTTGTGGCCAGGTCCAATTTGCAAGATTACTATAACGAGATCAATTGCCCCAGGCCTGCCGGAAGAGCCAGGTCTTCACCGCTTTCCGGAAGGCCAATAGGGTGGGGATGGTCCGGACTTCAGGAGGTAACTGGTTCCAGAGAGCCGGGGCAGCCACAGAGAAGGCCCTCCCCCGCGGGCCCGCCAGCCGACATTGTTTAGCTGACGGGACCCGGAGGAGACTGACTCTGTGGGATCTTACCGGTCGCTGGGAGCTATGCGGTAGAAGGCGGTCTCGAAGATAGCCTGGCCCTGAGCCATGTAGGGCTTCAAAGGTAATAACCAACACCTTGAATTGCGCTCGGAGACCGATAGGGAGCGAGTGCAGCTCGCGGAGAATTGGTGTAATGTGGGTGTATCTAGGTGCACCCACTATAACTCGCGCGGCTGCATTCTGGACCAACTGTAGTCTCCGGACACTTTTCAAGGGTAGCCCCATGTAGAGCGCATTGCATTCAGCAATCAACAAGCATGAAGATTGACACTAGACCAACAATCAAACAGTAAACAATGCTCCAATCAAGGAACTACCAAGAACTCTCCTACCAACACTGACAGGGCAAACTACTTATATATAAACAGAGAGTAAAGCTCACTCCCTCCCAGCACTGATGCTGTTCCCTAGTTGGGTAATGAAACGCCTGCAAGAAAACAGCCCACTTCTCAACAACTAGACTACATTGGCCAAGAGCTTCACTTCACGGAGCACAGAACTGTTTCTCTTTTGCAGGACATTCCAGTCCTTTCTCCTTTAGGTGGCCTTCCACCTTTTAACAGGGTGGACAAGGAATGGAAAAGGGAAAGGCTCTCTAATGGATCTATCAGCCAGATCAATGCTTGTCCTTTACAATCACCTTGGATGGGATTATTGGCAAGGGGGCAGAGGTTAGGCGTTGCTGGGATTCCTTGCCAACCTTATCCTTCCCCCCCATCTCACTCCTTGTTACAAAATAAACATGGCATTGCTGGAAATCTAATGGGGACAGGCAAGATGAAACTAGGGTACCATGGAGCAGAGCTGAATTTCTAGAGGGGAGGAGATAAACCTTGGAAACTCCCCTAAATCAGATCTGGCCGACGGGTCTGTTGTTCATCCAAACTGGGTGTCAGTTCTTAAAAGATCCTGGGCAAGCATACTTTTCTGTCACCTGTTGTGCCATCCTTCAAAGCGGAGATGCCAAGAGTTGAGCCCAGGATCTGCGGCAGGCCAAGCATGCGATCTGCGAGTGGGTGACGGAATCTTCTCCAAAGGGAGTAAAGATAGGAAATGAAACCCTAGAAAATGTATTATCCCGAAAGCCGATAATATGTTTTCATTCGATCTAGCCAGGGAGGTCTCGGTGCAATCTGTTTCCCCCTACCCACCCGCAAGCGATCTTCGATAGCCCACCCCGCGACTTGATTTCTGTCCCTGTTTGCGCACGACCTCTCACTGTGTGGAGTGTGTGTAGATTTGCACCAAACCGTAGGCGGGTTTTTGTTTGCACCGTGGATGTAGACTGTAGCCTGATGTGGTTTCTTGGATCATCCAGCATTTCCGTCTGAGATGAATTTGCACCCGTGCACGACCCTTCTTTACGTTAGCATAGCTGCATAAGCAAAGCCTGGGATTCTGTGATCTCATCTCCCCCTCCCCCTCTCTCCCTTTATTCCCCCCCTCCCCACAAACGGAGTGGGCGTGTGCACACAAACGCATGAAAGCAACTGGAACAACGAACTTTGTATTAACGCAAAACCAAACTTTGGGCTGCAAATTCCCAGAGAACATGCTATAAGCGTGGAGGGAAAAAAAAAAAAAAAAACAGGGATTAAAACCAGGAAAAAGAGAGGAACAAGGAGACATAACATGGGAAGCATCTCCTTTTTCCTTTTTTTCCCCCAAGGCTGTGCTATTCATATCTTCCACTTCGGTGCGCATTGCATTGTGTGGAAACCAGATACGGGATGAAGAATTGGGACTTCGGAGAATTTCAATGCGTCTCTTTCCTCCTGAAAACACATGTTTAGTCCTCTAGTTTAAGGTTGAGAAATATTTAAGATTCCTATCTCCTAGCGTCAAATTACTGGGGCCCATTCAGTTTCCCAAGTGCAGTTTTTAAAAGGTTATTACTGTGTTGATTGACAAAACCAAGCCTTGGCCAGAAAGAGTTTCGATATTATTATTATTTTTTAAAAAAGATAATAGCTTGAATATCCTACTTTCTATGGTTTTGCCGCCTTCTATACTGCAAAATATTCTAAATTCTATATTCCTATAGAATATAATATAATACAATTCCTATAGTATAGTATAGTATAGTATAGTATAGTATAGTATAGTATAGTATAGTATAGTATAGTATAGTATAGTATAGTATAGTATTAGTTTGATTTATTTTATTAGTTTGATTTATAGGCCGCCCTTCTCCGGAGACTCAGGGCGGCTTACAATGCTTTTAAGCAATAGCCTTCATACTTTTTGTATATAC
This sequence comes from Pantherophis guttatus, assembly GCF_059756535.1. Classification (NCBI taxonomy): domain Eukaryota; kingdom Metazoa; phylum Chordata; class Lepidosauria; order Squamata; family Colubridae; genus Pantherophis; species Pantherophis guttatus. The sequence continues at coordinate 20,714,425 of NC_142075.1, forward strand.
CTGCTTAGTAGGGCTTTTGCCCCCCCCCCCCCCCCCCCAGCAGTGTTCTATTGTATACAAAGTCAGCTTATTGCCCCCACAAACCGGGTCCTCATTTTACCTACCTCGGAAGGATGGAAGGCTGAGTCAACCTTGAGCCTGGTGAGAATTGAACTCGTAATAATTGCAGGCAGCTGGCAGCTAAATACTACTTTAACAGTAGTTTAGTCCACTGCACCACCAGGCTCCTGGTGTATATACTATACTATACTATACTATACTATACTATACTATACTATACTATACTATACTATACTATACTATATACTATACTATACTATACTATACTATACTATACTATACTATATAGTATAGTATAGTATAGTATAGTATAGTATAGTATAGTATAGTATATATAATAATATAATATTATATTATACTATACTGTACTATACTATACTATAATAATATAATATAATAATATAATAATATAATATAATATAATATAATATAATATAATATAATATAATAATATAATATAATATAATATAATATAATACAATTCCTATAGTATAGTATAGTATAGTATAGTATAGTATAGTATAGTATAATAATATAATACAATACTATACTATACTATACTATACTATACTATAATATAATACTATAATATAATACTATAATATAATACTATACTATACTATACTATACTATACTATACTATACTATACTATACTATACTATAATATAATATAATATAATATAATATAATATAATATAATATAATAATATATATTCCAAAGTGTCATTTCAAGTAAAATATTCCAATGGAGTTTTAAGGCCCTTGTCCTCCATGTGGACATTTAACAGACTAGCAAAGTTGAAAGGGACCTTGGAGGTCTTCTAGTCCAACCCACTGCTCAAACAGCAGACCCTATATGCCATTGTGGGAAAATGGCTGTCCAGTCTCTTCTTAAAAACCTCCAGCGATGGTTTTCTCCCGATCCATTTTGTAGGACCCTCCACATGGCTGTGTCTAATATTTCGCTTACAAGCCCAGCCCCGTTTCTTTTGATTCTCTTGAGACCAACAACGCCAAGTTAGTACCAAACTAACTGCATCAATTTTAAAGACAAGAGACCCTAATCGGCGATGTTGGCCCCCAGTTGCCTCTTTCGATGTGTGTGCTATGTTAGAGCTCCTGGGCCCACTGGCAACATCTGTCCCGTGGAGTGACCAGGATGAGTTTGTGTGTTGCAATGTTTAGGTAGTTGTTCAACTGTCCACGTCTGGAATGAACTTGGAGTTGCTTCATTGCAGTTATTTGCCTCTTAAGTTCTCCGGAACTGGGGTGACCAACCTTGGCTTTGCTGGCTGAGGAATTCTTGGAGTTGAAGTCCACAAGTCTTAAAGTGGTTGGAGACCCCTGCTCCAGAAGGTTTCTAAGAGAGGGGAAAGGCATTTTCCAACCACTAGAAATGTGTGAGTACTCAATGGAAGCATCTGGAGAGAAGATGGCTCTTCACGTTTTCCTTAACCGGATTGCTCATGTTCTAATTGGGGTCCTTTGATTCTTGTAGGGGCACTTTTTGTGCCATCATTGCTCAGCTGACCGAGGAGACCCAGCCCGTCTTTGAAACAACCCTCAAATCGTATGCCGTCTCGAAGGACGCCGATGCCAAATTCACGTGCATTGTGATAGGTGAGTTGACACAACTCAACATTTGCATGGATGTTCTCAAGAGCAAGCGTTGAATTCTTCCTTTGGACTACCACAGGGCTGATACCTATCCTAGCTGGCAGACGTTATGTCCCGATATATACATATATTTAGAATGATATCTACCTACCTTCTCCAACATGCTGCCTCTGAGCCCAGATGTTTGTGGCTTTCCGAACCTCTCCGATGATACGATGGCTGAAAATATGATGATAGGATTTGTGTGTGCATGTGGGTATAGGCATAATGGTTATCTTTTGAGAGCTGAATGCAACGAAATGTTCATTTTAATGTATGCTGATTAGTGTACATTTAAAGTGACAATAAGGTTTTTTTTCTATTCTAAAAATAATAGTACATTTCTTGTCATTTTTAAGGAAAAGGGACTGTTAAAAATTGCCTCCTCCTCCTCCTCCTCCTCCTCCTCCTCCTCCTCCTCCTCCTCCTCCTCCTCCTCCTCTAGTGTATCGTTGCTGTTGTCTCTCCATCTTCTTCTGGATCTGCTTCTTGTTCTTTGAACTTCTTTCTTGTTCTTTGAACTTCTCCTTATATATATATATAATCCCTAATTCAGTTTTACTCCAAAGTGTCTCTGGTCCGTTGCAACTTTCTTCCTTCATGTCCTCAGCAGGGCTCTCTCCTTGCCCTTTTCCTGGTCCTAGAATTCTTCTGAGGACTGGAAACTCTGTCTTCACCCTCGTTGCGTTGATCAGTGGCTGATATTTTAAGCTCTCCGCTCTGCCCATCCTCATGTAAAAATAACACCTTCTGGATTCATGTCTGACCTCTCCCTCGTTTTTCCCAACAAGTTATAGATTTGGTACCCTGTTCATAAACAGGATTCCCTTCTGTTTGGATAGGAGGCGAAGTTCTCCCTTGAAAAATTCAGAATCACAGAGTTGGAAAGGGGCCTTGGTAGCTTTCTAGTCCAACTCAGGCAGGAAATTCTTACTTCCATTTAGTAGACCTAGAATAGAATAGAATAACAGAGTTGGAAGGGACCTTGGAGGTCTTCTAGTCCAACCCCCTGCTTAGGCAGGAAACCCTACACCACTTCAGGCAAATGGTTATCCAACATCTTCTTAAAAACTTCCAGTGTTGGAGCATTTACAACTTCTGGAGGCAAGTTGTTCCACTGATTAATTGTTCTCACTGTCAAGAAATTTCTCCTTAGTTCTAAGTTGCTTCTCTCCTTGATTAGTTTCCACCCATTGCTTCTTGTCCTGCCCTCAGGTGCTTTGGAGAATAGCTTGACTCCCTCTTCTTTGGGGCAGCCCCTGAGATACTGGAACACTGCTATCATGTCTCCCCTGGTCCTTGTTTTTATTAAACTAGACATACCCAGTTCCTGCAACCGTTCTTCATATGTTTTAACCTCCAGTCCCCCAATCATCTTTTGTTGCTTTTCTCTGTACTCTTTCTACCTACCGACGTCCTTCAGTGAAACAATGAGAAACGATGAACAAGGACAGTGATATATTTATGGTGATCACAATCACAATAGCTTGACTCTTCCTTCACTTCTAAATGAAAATGTACAAACAAACTATTTTTTGAGCAGACCTCCATAGATTTGGGATGGATTTCATCCGCACACAAGCTGCTTGCTGATGCCACCTACTCTTCACAGCATCTGTGCTTAGTGGTATTGGGCTTGGGATAGGTAACCGGAGCTCCTGTTGGGAAAGACACTAATCAAGTTCTTGGATAGCTCCTCTTGATAACGAATCTGGAGCAGAGTGAGAGCAAGCCAGATCCTATTTCATTCTCTTGGACCACGTCACTCCTCTGATCTTTGGCCAACATAATCGCTGAAAAGGTACGGATGGCAAACCAGCTGGCACGTCTCCTTCCTCCAGCTTCAGGGCTGCTTTCGGTAGCCTCCTTATTGTGATGGGTCAGCGGCCACTGATGTCTAAGGGACGAGATGGGTGGTGCAGAAAGCAGTGCATCACAAGGACTCATGTCCCAGATCCGTGCCTGGAAGAGCTGGTGAATTTAATTCTGCCCCCATTCTTTGGATTTGGGGATGAGGGCAGAAGTCAGGAATGGAGCTTTGTGTCTTTCATGTAAGACGTTCTGGGTTTGATCTGCCCTAGGTGGAGAACTATTGGTAGGACAGTCTCCATCTCCACTTCTATCTCCATCTCCATCCCCACTTCTATCTCCACCTCCATCTCCACTTCTATTTCCATCTTCACTTCTATCTCCATCTCCACTTCTATCTCCATCTCCACCTCCATCCCCACCTCCATCTCCACTTCTATCTCCATCTCTACCTCCACCTCTACCTCCATCCCCATGTCCACCTTTATCTCCACTTCTATCTCCATCTCCATCCCCACTTCTATCTCCACCTCCATCTCCACTTCTATTTCCATCTTCACTTCTATCTCCATCTCCACTTCTATCTCCATCTCCACCTCCATCCCCACCTCCATCTCCACTTCTATCTCCATCTCTACCTCCACCTCTACCTCCATCCCCATGTCCACCTTTATCTCCACTTCTATCTCCATCTCCATCTCCACTTCTATCTCCATCTTCACTTCTATCTCCACCTCCACTTCTATCTCCATCTCTATCTCCACCTCTACCTCCATCCCCATGTCCACCTTTATCTCCAGTTCTATCTCCATCTCCATCTGCAGAGAGGTTCACCTGAACCGGTATGGACCAGTAGAAACCCACCACTGCTAGCCATGCCCAGTTCCTGCAACTGTTCATTGTATGTTTTAGCCTCCAGTCCCCTAATCATCCTGGTTGCTCTTCTCTGCACTTTTTTTCTAGAGCCTCAACATCTTTTTTTATAGGGTGGTGACCAAAACTGGATGCAGTACTCCAGCTGTGGCCTTACTAAGGCTTTATAGAGTTGGTATTAGTACCTCCCTTGATCCTGATTGCATCCCTCTGTTAATGCAACTCATGTAGGCTCATGCTTTTCAGAGATGGACTTCTCTTCCCACCTGAAGCCTCAGTTGGTGCGAGCTGGACCACAATGGGAGGTGGATCCTTTTTAATTTTGCTTGGAGAAGACAGTCCTTGAGCTAGACAACCCCTCCCTTGAGCTTGGCCCTCTAGGCATAGAGCACACAGGACCCCTTTTGGCTCAGGCACAAGCAGTCAGGCAGATGGTATGATATCATTGTCCTGAAAAGGCATCTGCTGACCAAAGGCACTTAAAGGACACAAGAGGGCTATGATGCAACCCTTGTTGCTTTGGCCCAATGGAAACTTTGGGTTCAGTTTACAGGCTGTGACGTGTGGCTCTCTATGGAGAGACTGGCCTTCCACCAAGTGTTTGTTTTTTAACCTCGGATTTAAATCCACCAAAGCGGTCTCACTTCCTAGAATGGTGGAGATGTTCTCATCTCCTGCCTATGTTGAGGGTGAGAAGGAACGATCACCTGATTCTACTGCTCTACAAGTCCTGTTAGGAAACAGGTGGGTTTTTTTTTTTTTCCTCCAAGGAATGTGAAATTGGCAACTTCTCTTCCTGGTTTGAATGAAGGAGACTAACTTTCATGGGTTATCGTTGCATCAGGCGAAGTCCTTCTGCAGCTGTGTTCACACAGGAGACTTAATCTCAGTGCTGATTGAACGTGCACCGAGAATAAACTAACCCAAGCGCATTAGATGCATTCCCAGTGTTGGCCATCGCTTTGCCAAAAAATTAAAAATGCAAGGGTTCAAACTTTTCCTTGAACTTCTTGTCCTCTTTATTAACAGTCGCCCTATTGTTGATACAGATTAATTGCAATTTTGTGATTTTGCTCCTTTTAAAAGTTAGTTTTCTATTTCACTGAAGTTGTTTGTAAGGTTTGCACAAACCACTTTGACATTTAGTTTTAACGAAAATTGATAGTGCAGTATTCGAAGTACAGGAAAAGTCCATCTTAGTGAAATCCCTCTTAACTTTGGTTGGTAAACCTGGTTTTGGAGACCTTCCTTCCTCCCTCCCTCCCTCCCTCCCTCCCTCCCTCCCTCCCTCCCTCCCTCCCTCCCTTAGAATAGAATAGAATAGAATAACAGAGTTGGAGGGGACCTTGGAGGTCTTCTAGTCCAACCCCCTTCCTTTCTTCTTTCCTTCCTTCCTTCCTTCCTTCCTTCCTTCCTTCCTTCCTTCCTTCCTTCCTTCCTTCTAATCTATATGCAGTTTTAACATTTTTTTCTAACCATGTACAGTATGTATTTTTATCCAATAATTCTTCAGAGCAGCCTGTCTTTGTGTATAAAGGGCAGTAGTATGGTAGCTCAGCAGTTAAGACACTGGGCTTGTTGGCTGGAAAGCTACCTGCCCAGGTTCAAGACCTGAACACCATGTGATGGGGGTGACCTCCCGTCTTCGCTCCGGCTCCTGCCAAACTAGCAGTTCGAAAGCATGCAAATGCGAATAGATAAATAGGTACCACTTCAGTGGAAAGGTGACAGTGTTCCAGTGGTGGGTTGCCCCCGGTTCGGACAGGTTCGCAAGAACCGGTAGTAAAACCGGTGTGATCTGTGCATGCGCAGAAGCTTCTGCACACGCGAAGGGAGCATGCGTGCACGTGTGCGATGCGAAACAGTAGTAAAGGTAAGTAGAACCCACCCCTGCAGTGTTCCCTTACGTCATACTGGCCACACCACCGCAGAAATGTCTTTGGACTGCGCTGGCTCAATGGCCTTGAAACAGAGATGAACCTCAGTTCCCAATAGTCGGCAACAACTAGCGGAGTAAAATCCACAGGGAGTCCTTTACCTTTTTTTAAAAAAATCTTGGTGTATATCTAATGTGTTGAAATTCCAATTCCCAGAATTCTTAGCTAGCAATTCTGGGAAAAGGCTTTGTCAATAGGCATGGACGCCTGCATTCGGGAGGCATCACGTTGGAGAAGGTTATTCAACAGTTTCTCGACATTATTCTCAGCACGCTTATTCGATTCGGATCTCCCTTTCGGTGGCTGGACCGGAAGTATCAGTTTTCAACATTCCTTGTTTTTTTTTCCTCCCCCCCCCCAAACCAAATTGACCTTCCTGTTGTGTCCAAAGTCAATACAGAAAAAAAGGACAACTTGTTTAAGCTGGCCTCGCAGGCAAAAAGACTGTGGTTTCCATGTTTGTTTTGGAACGGGATCATGTTTCTCCAGCACAAATGCTCCTTGATTCTGCTAATGTGTAATGTCCTAATCAGGATACCCAGCGCCAGAGGTGACCTGGTACAAAGATAATGAAGAGATGGATCGATACTGCGGATTGCCGAAATATGAGATTTTGCGACATGGGAACAGACACACCTTGCAGTTATACAAGTAAGGAAGGAGGAGAGCGTCTATGCCTTGGGTGACACCCAGTGGTGGGTTCCTCCCGGTTCGGCCCAGTTCCGCTGAGCCGGTAGCGGTGATGATATATCTTACCTTTTATTTGGCCCCACCCCCAATCTATTGCTGGCTCCTGAGTCCCAGCTGATCGGCTAGAGGGAAAAAAACTGTTTAAACTCTTGCCACCAGGCTTCAAAGGGCCGCCCTACAGCTGATCAGTGTTAAAAGAAAACAAATGGGTAGACCAGTGCCTGCAAAAATACATGAGTAGACCAGTGCCTGCAAAAATAAATGGGTAGACCAGTGCCTGCAAAAATACATGAATAGATCAGTGCCTGCAAAAATAAATGGGTAGACCAGCGCCTGCAAAAATACATGAGTAGATCAGTGTCTGCAAAAATACATGAGTAGATCAGTGCCTGCAAAAATAAATGGGTAGACCAGTGCCTGCAAAAATACATGAGTAGATCAGTGCCTGCAAAAATAAATGGGTAGACCAGTGCCTGCAAAAATACATGAATAGATCAGTGCCTGCAAAAATAAATGGGTAGACCAGCGCCTGCAAAAATACATGAGTAGATCAGTGTCTGCAAAAATACATGAGTAGATCAGTGCCTGCAAAAATAAATGGGTAGATCAGTGCCTGCAAAAATACATGAGTAGATCAGTGCCTGCAAAAATAAATGGGTAGACCAGTGCCTGCAAAAATACATGAGTAGACCAGTGCCTGCAAAAATACATGAGTAGTCAGTGCCTGCAAAAATAAATGGGTAGGCCAGTGCCTGCAAAAATACATGAGTAGACCAGTGCCTGCAAAAATACATGAGTAGTCAGTGCCTGCAAAAATACATGGGTAGACCAGTGCCTGCAAAAATACATGAGTAGACCAGTGCCTGCAAAAATAAATGGGTAGATTGATACAGCTCTGCAAGCAGTTAAAAGCCTGGTAGACCAGTACCTCTGCTAAATCCTAAATAATTGTCACATGACCATCAAGCCACGCCCACAAAATAAGCCACACCCACAGAACCGGTAGTAAAAAAAATTAGAACCCACCCCTGGTGACCCCCATTCACCAGCTGTCTCTGGGGAGAGGAGAGGAAAAGCCTGCAGTATTGTTCAGTTAAGCCCGGAATGATATCATTCGTAGAGCATCTGTCCAAACGTCTACCGTTTCCTAAGCACAAGGTCAAATGCCCTGTTACAAACAAGCAGACGATTCCAGGTATTCTAAGAAAGGTGTTCTTGCAAGCCAGGGGGATTTAGCAGCCTAATTTCTTGTCTCCTGGCCAGGTTGGAGGGGGTGCCCTGGAAAGCCAAAAAGCATCTTTGTACAAAACGAGAAGGTGGCTCATAATCTATTTTCATAATCTATTGCTCTAGAGCCGGGGTCTCCAACCGTGGCAACTTTAAGCCTGGAGGACTTCAACTCCCAGAATTCCCAGCTGGCTGGGTGGGGAATTCTGGGATTGAAGTCTTCCAGGCTTAAAGTTGCCAAGGTTGGAGACCCCTCCTCTAGAGATATGTGGAATATTGCTGTTCCCTTTCAGAGTCCAGACTCCCTCAATTATGGCCATTCTAATTGGGAGGTTCTGGGAACTGAACCCTGATATTTATTTATTTATTTATTTATTATTTATTTATTATATTTCTATACCGCCTTTCTCCCGTAGGACTCAAGGCGGTGTACAGTCAAGAAAAATATAGACACACAAACATCATAAAATTGCTAATATTGCTGGAGAGCATCAAGAAAAAGAAGGTTGTTCATTTGTTGTTGTTGCGAAGTCGTGTCTGACCCATCGCAACCCCATGGACAACGCTCCTCCAGGCCTTCCTGCCCTCCACCATCCTCCGGAGTCCATTTAAGCTCACGCTGACTGCTTTGGTGACTCCATCCAACCACCTTGTTCTCTCATCCCCTTCACTGTTCATTACTCATAGCAAATTCAACTCTCTGTGTCCAGAGTTCTCTCAAGGTTGGTGTTTCTTTTTTACTCACAGGTGTCAAGAGGAAGATGCCGCTATTTACCAGGCTTCGGCAAGAAACAACAAGGGCATTGTGTCGTGTTCTGGGGTTCTGGAGGTTGGAACCATGACGGAGTACAAAATTCACCAACGGTGGTTTGCCAAGCTCAAGAGGAATGCCGAAGCCAAGCTGTATGAGATAGAGCAGAGCAGGAAGCGAGGGAAGGAGAACGTGGAGATGGAACAGCTGAGACGAGTCAGCCCAGACAGATTCCAGAGGAAGAGACGGTTGACGGGGGATGTGGGGATGCGTTCCGGGTCCTCTCTCTGGGACACGGAGGAAGCGGCCAAGGTGCGGATCCCAGATGGGAAGGCCTGTTTTGGTGAAGACGAGAAGGCCAAGAACAGAGAGGCCTCTCTGACCGGCCCCGCCCTGTTCCCCAATGACTTCATAGCAGGACATCTGGAAACGGAAGGAGCCACCACCAACGGGGACTCTTCTCTGGAAAGCGGGGAGGAAAATGGAGAGAGGAACGACAACGGTTTTCTTCAATATATTTACGAGACGGCGGGGATTGTGCCCAAGGAATATTCAGCGAAGAAGAAAAAGAAAGAGGAAGATAAGGCAGCTCCACCAAATGCAAGCCAAGGTGTTTCCCAACTGGAGGATGGCATGCAACCAAGGAGAAAGGTCTCCATGCAAAAGGAGGCTGGGCCTGCTGTGTCATCCCCAAAAGTCGCATCTCCTATAGTCAACGGAAGGCCAGTGGAAACCCAACCTCAAGAAAAATCCCCGCTGCATTCCTCCCCTTCCAAACCCGAGATGCATTTTTCGTTGAAAGAGATGTATTATGACGCCGGAGCAAAGCCTAAAGCGGAGAAGAAGAAGGTGCCGGAAAGTAAGGCGAAGGCTATGGAGAAGACTCTTCCCACCAGAGACCTTTCCAATGTAGACGCTCTTCCGACAACTTTGAAAAGGGCCAAGGCAGAAGAAGAAAGAAATGAAACCCTAGCCAGGCAGAAATCTCAGGGAGTGAAGACAAAGCATGGCAAAACGGAAGCCCCTGGGACGGACAGGGAATCGAATCTCCAGCAATTCCATCATCCCAGGCGGGCAGCGGAGCCCACGACAGAGATCCTGATGGGACCTAAGATGGAATGTCCAAGAAGCAGTGCCCCGGAAAGAGATGTTCTGCAGCCAGGCCAAGCTGGTCCGCCAAGAGTTGCAAGACCACCTCTCTTTGAAAAGAAGAACGAAGAAGGGGAAGTCCTTCTCATCCGTGAAACGGACTTGCTGGACTCTGCTCTCCCTGAAGCTGAGCCGGACTTGCAGCTCCCAGAGGCTGGACCTGTGGATTGGCCCCGGCCTTTGCAGGAAGGGAGTGAAGCCCTTACCCCAGTAGCCTTGGAGGAGGAACAGTTGCCTGATCCAGGGCCTTCTGAGGTACTGTAAGTTCTATTTTTCTTCTTGGGTGAGGCTGACCTCATGCAAAATGCTTGCCAACCAGCTCTACAGCAACTGCCCGAGTCCTGCCCGCTATTTATAGCAGGGACATGCAGGAGCTGGCAGGCCAGGGAAAGATGAGAGTGAGTGGTCTCCTGGAAGGCCAGGACTGATCCCTGGCTTTGAAGCAACCAGAATAGGTAGCTGGCTTCCTCGGTTCTTCCGTAGCCTGGCAACCAGACGGACCAAGTACAGGCATAGAGAGAGGGCAAAGGCCAGTTTTGGTGTGCATGTGGGTTGGTATTAGAAGATTGGATTAGGTTAGAATTTTTTATTGGCCAAGTGTGATTGGACATACAAGGAATTTGTCTTTGGTGCATACGCTCTCAGTGTACATAAAAAGACAAGATACATTCATCAAGAATCATAAGGTACAACACTTAATGATAGTCATAGGGTACAAATAAGAATAGAATAGAATAGAATAGAATAGAATAGAATAGAATAGAATAGAATAGAATAGATATTGTAATGAAGAATAGAATAGAATAGAATAGATATTGTAATGAAGAATAGAATAGAATAGAATAGAATAGAATAGAATAGAATAGAATAGAATAGAATAGAATAGAATAGAATAGAATTCTTTATTGGCCAAGTGTGATTGGACATACAAGGAATTTGTCTTTGGTGCAGAAGCTCTCAGTGTACATAAAAGAAAAGATACGTTCCTCAAGAATCATAAGGTACAACACTTAATGATAGTCATAGGGTACAAATAAGCAATCAGGAAACAATATCAATATAAATAGTAAGGATACAAGCAACAGAGTTACAGTCATACAGTCATAAGTGGAAGGAGATAGATACTAGTAAGGAAGAGAAGAATATTAGTAATACAGACTTAGTGAATAGTTTGACAGTGTTGAGGGAATTATTTGTTTAACAGAGTGATGGCGTTCGGGGAAAAACTGTCCTTGTGTCTAGTTCAGGAGTCAGCAACCTGTGGCTCTGGAGCCGCATGTGGCTCTTTCATCCCTCTGTTGCGGCTCCTTGTTGCTGGTCGGCTCCACAATTGATAAGGCTTTCGGTTAGGACAGGTAGAAGAAAAACGGCACTGTGCTAGGAGCAGACTATGATGGGGGAACCGGACTTCCGGTCAGCAGAGAAAAAAGGATGCCATGCTAGGAGGAGACTATGGTGGAGGAACCGGACTTCCGGTCAGCTCCAGAATTGAACGGGGGCTTCTTGTTAGGACCTTTGTGGCTCTTTGAGTGTTTAACGTTGCTAACTCCTGGTCTAGTTGTTCTGGTGTGCAGCAGAGTCAGCACTCAAAGCTGTACTCTTGACTTCTCCACCAGCATGTTCACCGTGCCTGCCAGCCCAGCCCCAGCTGTCTCTGACACTCACCAGCCTGCTTCACCCAGCATCTATTTCCATCGCTTTGATGCACGTTTTTTCCATGCGATTCTGCCCGTAGGAAAGAAGGGGCGGGTGGGTGGCTGTGCATGCATTAGTCACTCTGGAGTTCCCTGACTCGGGGTCTCACGGGGCAAGGTTCACGCTCCTGTCTGTCTAGGCATCCAAAGAGCTTAACCAAGGCATGGAATGTGTGTGTAGGTGGGCCTTCATGGTATGTCAAGCAACCTGCCGGAGGAGGAGTGGGAGGCGTGTAGGTGGGCTACTTTTGGAAGTGGAAGGCTGAAGCTGCAGAAGGAGGCTTGTCTCGTGTTTCTACAAGATGCAGGATTTCCTTCCTGGGGAACTCCAGATTTCCACGGTGTGTGTGTGTGTGTGGTTGGCAGACCTCTGGAATGTGAACAGATGCTGTTGTTTGTCCTGAGTTAGATAATTGACTCATCTGTTCGAGGCCAATTGAGAAGATGTCTGGCTTTGGAATGTCCTTTGTTTTCAGTTCCAGAATTGGGTCCCAAACTTCTTTAAACCAAGAAAAAGGAGAAGAGGCAAGTAAAAAAACCCCTTCTCCATTGACTACAGGTAGTCCTCAACTTACAGCCACAGCCGAGCCCAACGCTTCGGTTGCTAAGTGAGACATTGGTTCAGTTGAGTTTTGCTCGATTTTACGACTTTTCTGGCCACAGTGGTTGAATGAATCCCTGCATCAACAGAGGGATAGTATCAAGATCAGAAGGGTTAAGACCGTTTTATAAAGCCTTGGTAAGGCCACACTTGGAATCCTGCATTCAGTTTTGGTTGCCACGATGTAAAAAAAAAGATGTGGAGACTCTAGAAAGAGTGCAGAGAAGAGCAACAAAGATGGTTAGGGGACTGGAGGCTAAAACATAGGAAGAACGGTTGCTGGAATTGGGTTTGTCCAGTTTGATGAAAAGAAGGACCTGGGGGGACATGATAGCAGTGTTCTGATATTTGAGGGGCTGCCCCAAAGAAGAGGGAGTCCAGCTGTTCTCCAAAGCACCCGAGGGCAGGACAAGAAGCAACGGGTGGCAACTCATCAAGGAGAGAAGCAACCTAGAACTAAGGAGAAATTTCCCGACAGCGCTTTAATCTACTTACTTGAGAGCAAGGGACAATGAACATTTAGAAGAATTAATCAGTGGAACAACTTGCCTCCAGAAGCTGTGAATGCTCCAACACAGGAAGTTTTTAAGAAGAGATTGGATAACCATTTGTCTGAAGTGGTGTAGGGTTTCTTGCCCGAGCAGGGGGTTGGACTAGAAGACCTCCAAGATCCCATCCAACTCTGTTATTCTGTTCTGTTCTGTTCTGTTCCGTTCCGTTCCGTTCCGTTCCGTTCCGTCCCGTCCCGTCCCGTCCCGTTCCGTCCCGTCCCGTCCCGTCCCATCCCATCCCATCCCATCCCATCCCATTCTTATTCTATTCTATTCCATCCCATCCCTAACCCTAATCCTTCGTTTCCCGTCCCCTCCCTTCCTTTCCCCTCCCCTCCTCTCCCCTCCTTTCCTTTCCATTCCATTCCTTTCCTTCCCTTTCCCCTTCCCCTCCCCTCCCCTCCCCTCCTTTCCTTTCCTTCCCTCCACTCCCCTCTTCCTTCCCTTCCCTTCCATCTTTCCTTCCTTTCCTTTCCTTTCCCTTTCCTCTTCCTTTCTTTTTCTTTCCCTCTTCCCTCTTCCCCCTTCCCTCCTCCCTTTACTTCCCTTCCCTTTCCCCTTCCCTTCCCTTCTTTCTTATTATCCTTTTTCCTTATTTTCCTTTAACTTTTTAACACTTCTATTGTATGGAAAAAACACAAATTAAAATGGATAATTAATCTTATAAGGACGTCACCCTCCCTCTTGCCCAGGAGCAGTTTGCTTGGGTAGAGTGGTATGTGAGCAGGAGCCCCTCACCCTGTGGAGGGACTATTCCGTTGACTTCCTTCTTCTTATCGCTCTCTTCAAGCAGCTTTCAGCACCTGGGTGTGTGCTGGTGATTGGAGTGCAGTCTCTTTGGAATTTGTCTGGCCTGTCACCATTTTAGGAGATGCAGGAGAGCTTCAGCCTTTGATGAAGACCTGAAGCTAAGAATGGGAACAGGCATAACCATGGAAGGGGGAGCTAATTCCAGGCTTCGGACATTTTTGTCCGTTTCCAGCAAAAAGCCCATAAAGGGTTTCCAGTCTTTTTATCGAAGTAGTTGTTCTTCCTTTTCTAACCAAATAAGCCAATTTAGCCTATTTTTTTTTTAACCAGCTAGGCTTAAAACACACAAAACAAAAGTCTCCTATTAAAGGGGTTAGTCCTAGTTACATTATACGTTGTGATACTCATTCCTGAGTCGATGCACAAAGAATTGCGCGAGCAGCCAAAGATGCCCCAAAGCAGTGGTGAAATCCAAATTTTTTTACTACCAGTTCTGTAGGCATGGCTTGGTGGGCGTGGCAGGGGAAGGATACTGCAAAATCTCCATTCCCTCTCCACTCCAGGGGAAGGATACTGCAAAATCCCCATTCCCTCCCCACTTCTGGGGGAAGGATATTGCAAAATCTCCATTCCCACTCCACTCTGGGGCCAGCCAGAGATGGCATTTGCTGGTTCTCCAAGCTACTCAAAATTTCCGCTACCGGTTCTCCAGAACCTGTCAGAACCTGCTGGATTTCACCCCTGCCCCAAAGTCATTGGATGCCTTTCATTGGAAGAGAAAAGGATTTTTTAATAATAAGAGAAACTGTGGAGGAGGTAGAATGCTGCACGGTTTCCAACTGATTCAGTTGCCAAATAATATATTGCTGATTTGTGAGGATGTTCTAACCTAGCACACTAATTCCCAGCAGCTAAAATGCAAAATTGTCAAGATACTTAAATTGCAATGACCTCGTACCTTTAACTGAGATTTGCACCAACCCCAATTAAAAGCTTGGCAGCTTTATTCATGCATTTATTCAATAAAACTTGGCTTAGTTTTAACTCGGGTTAGTTCTTCGAGGGCATAGCGGGTTGTTCAAACCCAGCTGGTCAGTTTACCATTAAAATATATCGTGCAAACCAGAAAAAAAAGGATTGATACAGTGCCTTGTATGTGAGTGTGCTTTGTGTAAGCCATGTGCTCAACGGAGGGCTTGGATGTCATGGCTTGCTAGTTCTTGATCCGTCCATCAGCTTAAGAGTTGTCAGCAAGGTTAATTTGGGTTCTTGGAACCAAATGTTAAAGAGAAAAAGGTTATTAAAGGGCTTTGGGGAAAGCCATCTGATCCCCACTGAACTTGGAGAGGGAAAATATAATTTTCTGTTTCTGGTGCAGAATGGAGTTTACTCTGCTCCCAACACCTGAATGTAAGGTAATGTTGTGGCCAGTCAGCGGCCTGTGTAGTTAGTAGCTGATTCTGACAGCGAGGAGGCTGGTGTGGTGCTGCGTTCTTTGGGGTCCGTAGCTGGGGCAGAACAGGTAAAGGTAAAGGTTCCCTTCGCACATATGTGCTAGTCGTTCCCGACTCTAGGGGGCGGTGCTCATTTCCGTTTCAAAGCCAAAGAGGCAGCACTGTCCGAAGACGTCTCCGTGGTCATGTGGCCGGCATGACTAAACACCAAAGGCACATGGAACGATGTTCCCTTCCCACCAAAGGTGGTCCCTATTTTTCTACTTGCATTTTTTACCTGCTTTCGAACTGCTAGGTTGGCAGAAGCTGGGACAAGTCACGGGAGCTCACCCCGTTATGCAGCACTAGGGATTCAAACCGCTGAACTGCCGACCTTTCGATCGACAAGTTCAGTGTCTTAGCCGCTGAGCTACCACGTCCCTTTCATACATACATACATACATACATACATACATACATACATACATACATATGTATGATACATACATACCTGAATGTACCAAGATCCAAATTATTTCTGAGGTTGCTTTCTCCCAAGTGCAACTGACATCTAAGAATTAAATTAAAAATGCGTAGCATTTCAAAGAACAGTTGAGAAGAAGGAAAAGACAATTTTTGATAATGATACAAGCAAAACAGTTTGCTATGACGCAATCCAGAGGGGTATCAAAAGTGAGGAAGGGATTGGAGAGGAGAAAAGAGGTAGCAAATGCAAAAAAATTTTCAAATGCAGAATTGAAAGAGGGAGGAAGGTTTGCTGGTCTTGATTCCTGGTTTTTGAAATCATGACTATTCTTCTTTGCAGGGTTCCGAAAACTCACAGCCAAGCTTATCCGTGACTTCTGTTTTGCAGTCCCCAAATTCCAGGTTTGGGGAAGAAAGGAAAGATATCCCGGAAGATTTAGGAATAAAGTGGTCAGAGAAGAAATCTTGTTCCAGCCCAATCATCCAGGACTCAAGTATGGGAATGCGACACCTGGAAGATCACCAGCCAGCAATTTTCCAGAATCGTCCGGTGACTTCTCAGAATATCTCAGGCATTTCTTCTGGTGTCCCATTTCCAAATGGGATGGACAATCGGATTCAGAAGGAAGATATGGAGAAATGTTCTCCAGATTGGGGCCAGGATGAAATCCGACGTGGACTACCTCCTAATCGTGAGAGTAAACAGCCAATTACTCCTGCATTAGCAGCCCAAGAAACCCATTTTCAGGGAAGACCCATGGATGAGTTGGACCAAGTTGCTCCTTGGACCGAAGGCACAAGAGGAGAAGAACAACAACAAGGAGAAGCCCCTAAATTATTGAGAGACAATACACCCAGCCCCCAAATGCCTTTCGTTCCTGAGAGGAAGAGATCATCTGAAGCAGTAAAAAAGTCACAACTGATCTCAGAAGTTGCCACCACAACCCCAGGTCTTTCTCAAGTGGTTTCAGAAAGTCCTCCTCCAGCTTCAACCGTGACGATCCCTCACGTGCTTCATGATTCCCAAGAACCAGCTCTGCTTTCTCCAATCAAAGGAGACGTTGTTGAGAGCAACCAATCCGTAGCCCACTTGCTAAAAGATATTAAGAGAGAAACGGAATCTCGGGAACCTGGTAAGATGGTGGCTTCAGAAGAACCAGACCAGCAAGTCACCAAGGAGATCTGTGTGCAGAAAGAATTCCTGGTTCCTCCAAGGAGTAAAAAAGAGAAGCAAGAGTCTAAAACCTACACCAAGAAGATGGAGGTTAGAGATAAGGAAAAGGACACAATGGCTCCTGATATTCTTTCAAGAGAGAATTCTCGTCCTCCTGAGGTTGTAGTGGAGGAGAATCGAACCCCGGAGAAAGACCAGAACAACGACCTTGTGTCTTCTTTGAAAAATTATTTGCTTTTGCTCTTGAAGATCACCTCTGAGTCAGACAAAAGCAAAGCAAGAAGCCCCAAGCAAGAAGCCAAGATGATGGAGGAGAAGACTCCACTGAGCGCTATTCCAAAACATCTGCCAGATGTGGGCATTGCGGGATTAACTCCCAGGACTTCCAGGAAGATCTTTGAACAGGTGGAGACCGATAAACTTTTCCAAAGTGCTGAGAACTTGCAATTGACTCCCAAAACTTCTCGGAAACTCACAGGAATGATCAACCAAGAACTGCTTGCTTGCCAGAAGAACCTAAATGTTGAACTGGAGATACCTCCTTTACCTTGTGTTCCCTCAATTGTGGTAGGGGGCATTGGAGGTGAACCAGCAGGTCTCCCCCATCTCCCTTCTTCCGAGACGGTTAGTGAGACCCCAGCAGCTCTGCCAAGTGCCACACCTGAGGAGCTAGCATCTGGAGCCCGTCGGAAGATCTTTCTCCCCAAAACCAAGACAGCTGATGAAATGGAAGAAGGGGCCCTGGAGGGCCAACCGTGGCCCAAAAGAGACAGTCCCAGTGTGTCTCCACAGCAGGGCCGTAAGAGCCAGGCTCTCTTGCAGACCTCGGCCCCAGGTTCTCCTCCTGTAGAGAAGCGCTCCCCGAACTTGGCCAGGAAGATGGCGACTCTGGAAGTTCCCAAGATGTATCAGGAGACGGCGGAAGAAAGCCAAAAGGAGGATGACAGCTGCTCCCCGTTGGCTCCGGAGAGTGTGGAAGAAAGTGGGCCCAAGGTGGGAGAATCTAGGAAAACCAACGATCCATTTAAAGGTAGGTGTGCATACCTCTTTCTAGGAGAGTCAGACCTTGATGACTATTCTGACCAGTGTTGATTTTCACCTACCTGTCGTGATTTAGGCCCAAGTAGTTATTACTAGACACAATCAGTCCTAAACAAACCTATTTTATTACAACAGCTGAGAATTACTTCATTCTCATCTTAGTCCAAATTAATTCCAAAACAAATCCTTCATAAACAGTCCTTCGGTCTTATCACCAACCTTTGTCTTCTTTGGCACCCTGCCAAAGGCTTTTCTTGGCAAAACCCCACAAAGTTCAGAAACAAGAGACACCGACAAGAAACAAATGTAGCAACGTTGGTTTCCTACAAAGATCCCAAGAGCCGTTGCTGCTCTTTTAAGCCTTCTGGGAGGGGCCAATTATCTCCTGGCCTTATTCCCGAGTCGTCCTTTTTTACTTTAGCTGCTCTTGCCTTCTGGCAGCTCTTTGCATGCGTGCACTAGGAACAAGCTCCTCCTGTTCCTCTGCCTCTCTGCTATCCGCCTCTGGAGACTCTGGAGTCAGTGCATCACTAACAATGTTAGTATGAATTGGATCAACATGAATGATACCTTGCCAAATTTGTTCATATACAGTATAATAGAGAAATGTTCAGATTGAACAAGAAAGACATAGATGAAGATAGAGACAAAGATGAGGAGTTAAGGCATTTCTTGCTTATATATGTTTGAACAATATAATGAGGATTACTTAAATTTGATAAATGTGATAGAGATTACTAGTACTGTTATTGAGAATTGGCTTAATATGAATGATACCCAGAACCAACTCTGTTCACACACAATACGGATGTATATTTTAGAATCCAAAATGTTCTTTTCAAAGCCAAGCGAGTTGAGGACTTGCAACTCATTTAATCCCAACCTCACATTTGGTGGACTTTTGAGAAATGACTGCTCTAATTTGTCATCTTTTCTTAGCACCGCAAGTCGTTCGCAAGATCCGAGCAGAACAGTTCTCGGATGCCTCTGGGAACTTGAAGCTATGGTGTCAGTTCTTCAATATCTTGAGTGACTCCAAGCTTATCTGGTACAAGGATGAGGTGCCCATAGCAGAGGTCAAAAGAAGGTGAGCCTTGCGGAAACGTCTCCAGTGGGCTGCAGTAGAAATGTGATGGACTGAGCAGTGTCTCCCGCATAATTCTTGCCCTGTCTTACGTTTCCCCACCACACCCCTAACTCCTATCTTCAGTCCTTCTCCAACATTCTAAATAGATTAGGGATGGATTTCATCCCCCATAATTCCCAGCCATCAGCAGATCATGCTTGTTAAGAATTCTGGGAGTTAAATCCCACACCTCTGGCAGGTAGCAAATTGGAGAGGGCTATTACTGAATTCAACCAGAAAGTTACCTTGATTCACAATCTATTTTTATTTTGTTAGCCTTTTGCCCTAACAGTAATTTCAGGGAAGAAAGTGTCAACCACAAGCCAATTAGCCTTTTCTGAAAGCCAAATTTTTTTTTCAATGCCTGCAGGAGTTTTGATATAATAAAATATTTATATGCCATACATATATAATGCCCAACTTCAATAGGACGTTGTCGATTGTTTTTTTTTAAAGCTCCTTTTCTTGTTTGTTTCTGAAAGGGCTGGACAATCTTTTGAAGGACCAGGAGCAAATGAGGCCAGTGATGAAATGGAAATAGGGACAGGATCTCCTTTGGGTTTTCTTTTCTTAACAATGTTGAACTTATTTTGGAGTTAGACTGTGTCTTTCGAATGTTTCCTCATCTCAGAATGACAGGAAGCCATGGTTGAAGGTGGTTTTCGCAAGCCAGAGGATGGCTTTGAGGCCCCACGTTGTCCATCATCCCTAGTTTAGGAGGGCAGTAGTTCTCTTCCTCCTGAGAACTTGGAAAGGTCCACTTTGGATTTAGAGAGGTTATGGTAGCTCCATTTTGTCTTCTAGCTTTTTGATCCTCGGAAAGGAGCCCTAAAAACTCTCCTTGCTACTTATCTCCTACTTACCTACCAAATGGTGGAGAAGAGGAAATAGCCATAGCAGCTAGGAGCCCCCCACCAGTGTCACTGCTATTCTCTCTGTCAAGGTGCTTCTACCAATTCCCACCCCTTGCCTCACTCAGCCTGGTGAGAAGCTAGTTGCACCTGGCCAGGGATGGGCTGCTGGGGGTTCGTAAGGGTTCGGGAGAACCTCTAGCTAAGATTCTGTGCAGTTTGGAGAACTCCCAAATCCCACTCCTGATTGGCCTCGCCCACCCCTCCCCTCCCCTCCCAGGAGTCCCCATGTGGCCTTTTTTGGATGCCGGTAAGTGCAGGGTACTCGCAAAGGCTCAAGGAGACCAAACAACGGGCCTACCGGAAGTTCAGGAAGGCCTATTTCCTGCCTCCAGAGGGCCTCTGGAGCCTGGCGAAGCTGTTTTCACCCTCCCGGAGGCTTGAGAAAAGCCTCTGGAGCCTGGGGAGGGCAACCCTCCTCCCCCCGTGGTGCAGGAGGCCAACTAGGCCATGCCCACCATGGCCACGCCCACCCCTGCACCCGTCCCGATGGTTGTGTTCCACAAAATGGTCTCCCACCACGGCCCCCATAAATTGGATTAGGCCCAGCTTCATTTCTTTAATTTTTTTTTCGATGAAAATTTTGAAGCATCTGGTTAGTCACTCCTGCAGTGTGTACTCTAGTTTTCATATCTTTCAGCTCTGGAGATGAAGGACAGGCAGCTCTGGCTATTGTGCAGATGTCCCTGAAGGATTGTGGGGTGTACCAGTGTACCATCCAGAATGAATACGGGGCTGACAATACTGACTTCCTGCTGAGCTCTGAAGGTGAGATTTAGTCGCTCAGTAGATCCCTCGTGGGCATGAAGGGACTCGAGGCTAATGACTTGCTTGACCCCTCCCTCGGCAATCAGCCTACATTCTAAAAGAACAAGTCCAGGAATGCAGTTTGGATCCAACTCTATTAAGATCTCTTTACCCCTTTCCGATTTTCTTCTAAGTAAGAGAATAATCATAATATATCTCTTTCCCTATCTTGCTCTTTTTTCCTAGTGCTGTCCGGATTTATCTCCAAAGAAGAAATAGAAGGTAAAGTACACCAGAAAAAGGTATGGTGAGTCAATGCCCTTGGAGATAACCTGACCCCCATCAAGCTCCTCCCCACGGATTACTTTCCAGTTGAAGGAAAGAGCTTGAGGTGACCCTGTTCCATACTGAGGCCAAAGATCCAAGCAAGGAAGATATTTTTATTCATGGATGTTTGGAGCAAAATTCTGTGCCTTTTTCTTGTTTCATTGGTTTGGTCCAGAGGTGGGTTTCAGCAGGTTCTGACCAGTTCTGGAGAACCGGTAGCGGAAATTTTGAGTAGTCCGGAGAACCGGTAGTAAAACTTCTGACTGGCCCCGCCCCCATCTATTCTCTGCCTCCCAAGTCCCAGCTGATTGGGAGGAAATGGGGATTTTGCAGTAACCTTCCCCTGCCACGCCCACCAAGCCACACCCACAGAACCGGTAGTAAAAATTCTGACTGGCCCCGCCCCATCTATTCTCTGTCTCCCAAGTCCCAGCTGATCAGGAGGAAATGGGGATTTTGCAGTATCCTTCCCCTGCCACACCCACCAAGCCACACCCACAGAACCGATAGTAAAAAATTTTGAAACCCACCACTGGTTTGGTCCATACATGGGCCAACATTGCAGACAATGTTGTTTATGGAATCAGACCAGCAAATCTTGGTGGTATCAACCCACGCCTGATTTCCTACTTCAGCCATTGCTGCAAGCAGTAGACATGGCCCCAGATGACCACCTGGTGGCTTCTTCTCCTTCTTCTCCTCCTCCTCCACTGCTAGGAATCCCAGTCTTAAAATTAAGGCACTTCTTCTATTCTTTTCAGCTGGAGAGGAGATCGAGATGACCCCCATGGTGTTTGCCAAAGGTCTAGCTGACTCTGGCTTCTGGGGGGATAAACTCTTTGGTCGGATCATGGTGGAGGACCTGGAGGTTGGAGAAGGATTTCTACGCAAGGCTTGCCGTGCCCGTGCCATTTACGGCCTTGAGCCAGTCTTCGAGTCTGGGCACACTGGCATTATTAAAGTCCACAACCTCGTTGCATTTGGTGGACGCAGTGAGAACACGTTGGTGGAGAGGAATTACGATATCACCATTCAGGTGGGTAGAAGGGGATCCCTTCCTTGACCCCAGTTCTGTAGTCAAGCAGATCTTCAAGTTCAGTCATCAAGAATTAGACAAAGTACAGGTGGTGCTTGACCCTATGAACCGCAATTGAGCATGGAATTATCGTCATAAGAGCCGTGGTGGCGCAGTGGTTACAATGCAGTACTGCAGCTAATTCTGCTGATTGCCAGCTGCCAGCAGTTTAGCAGTTCGATCCTGACCGGCTCAAGGTTGACTCAGCCTTCCATCCTTCCGAGGTGGGTCAAATGAGGACCCAGATTGTTGGGGGCAAAAGGCTGACTCTATAAACCGCTTAGAGAGGGCTGTATAGTACTGTGAAGCGGTATATAATTCTAAGTGCTATTGCTAAGTGGGAAGGGAAGGAAGGAAGGAAGGGGCATGGTGGCGCAGTGCTTAGAATGCCATATTGCAGGCAAACTCTGCCCACAGCCAGAAGCTCGATCCTAGTTGACTCAGCCTTCCATCCTTCCGAGGTCAGACAAATGAGGACCCAGATTGTTGGGGGCAATATTTATTTATTAAGAGCCGTGGTGGCGCAGTGGTTAGAATGCAGTACTGCAGGCTACTTCTGCTAGCTGCCTGCAGTTCAGCAGTTCGAATCTCACCAGGCTCAAGGTTGACTCAGCCTTCCATCCTTTCGAGGTCGGTAAAAATGAGAACCCAGATTGTTGGGGCTGATAGGCTGACTCTGTAAACCGCTTAGAGAAGGCTGTAAACACTGTGAAGTGGTATAGAAGTCCAAGTGCTATTGCTTCCTTCCTTCCTTCCTTCCTTCCTTCCTTCCTTCCTTCCTTCCTCCCTCCCTCCCTCCCTCCCTCCCTCCCTCCCTCCCTCCCTCCCAGTGGTTAGAATGCAGTATTGCAGGCAAATTCTGCCGACAAGCTTGGGTTCAAGAAGCCGTCTCTTCTTGAAAGCTTCCAGTGATGAAACTCCAATAACTTCTGAAGGCAACTTCTGTTCCATTGAATATAGAATAACAGAGTTGTAAGGGACCTTGTAGGTCATCTAGTCCAACCCCCACCCTCCGCCCTAGCAGGAGACCCTACTACACCATTTCTGACAAATGGCAGTCCAATCTCTTCTTGAAAGCTTCCAGTGATGAAGCTCCCACCACTTCCGAAGGCAACTTCTGTCCCATTACCGTCTGGTTAGATGTCAAGAGCTGTCTGTTACCTTGCAGGAGTGTAAAATCCAGAATTCAAGTCGGGAATACTGCAAGATCTTTGCGGCAGAGACGAGAGCCATTGCTGACTTTGGCTCAGTACCTGAGTAAGTTGTTTCTTTCTAGGGCTGTGAACTGCCTGTTTAAATCTTCATAGGTTTGCAGGTGGTCCTAGACCTCTGACCAAGGGACCACCTTTCGTGGGAAGGGAACAGCGTTCCGTGCGCCTTTGGCGTTGAGTCATGCCGGCCACATGACCACGGAGACGTCTTTGGACAGCGCTGGCTTTTCGGCTTTGAAACGGCGTTGAGTACCGCCCCCTAGTGTTGGGAACGACTAGCATATATGTGCAAGGGGAACCTTTACCCTTACCTTTAATAGGAGCACTCTTTTTCTTTTGACACAGGATAATCCCACTTTACCTAATCTATCGCCCAGCCAATAATATTCCTTATGCAACAATGGAGCAAGACTTGCCCGGCTCATTTCAGTGCTACTGTGGACGAGAAGGAGACGGCAACAGGTTGGCTCCACCCAACCCCTCCGAAATTGGGCAAAAATGCTCTGCTTTCCAGCACTGGCTTTACCAGTGGACAAATGGCAATATCTTGGTGACAGACCTGGAAGGTGAGGTTCTTGTGTGGGCAACTAGATGCACCTTCTAAGAGGGAAGCTTCTCTAGGTCAGATCGCTAGATAGATAGTCTGTTGTCCTCCTGATGTTCTGAGGAATGCTGGGAGTTGGAGACCCTGTTGGAGGTCAGCAACAGTGGGAGGAATCAAGGGTGAAATGTTCCCGGTTCGGACCGGATCGCCTGATCCGGTAGCGATGGCAGCTGGTGGTTCGGAGAACTGGTAGCAAAAATCCCTGCCCCCCCCCCCATGCCCAGCTGAGCCGCGCGATCATCAGAGGCCTTTTTTATTTTATTTTTAAAAGTATTTTTTCTACAACCTCTTCAGCAGAAAAAATGCTTTTAAAAGTAAAAAAAAAAAGCCTCTGATGATCACGCGGCTCAGCTGGGATCTTCAGAGGCTTTTAAAAGCATTTTTTTTACAACCTCTTCAGCCGAAGAGGTTATAGAAAAAATGTTTTTAAAAGGAAAAAAAGCCTCTGACAATCAGGCAACTCAGCTGGGATCTTCAGAGGCTTTTAAAAGCATTTTTTCTACAACCTCTTCAGCCGAAGAGGTTGTAGAAATAAAAATGCCTTTAAAAGCCTCTGACGATCCCAGGTGAGTTGCCTGATCGTCAGAGGCTTTTAAAAGAATTTTTTTTTCCTGCAACCTCTTAAGGTTGTAGAAAAAATGCTTTTAAAAGTAAAAAAAAAAAAAGTTGACCACGCCTACCCAGTCACATTACCCCCTCCCCCCCCAAGCCACGCCCACAGAACCGGTAGTAACGAATTTTACATTTCACCACTGGGAGGAATGTAGATTTTTGCACCTCTGCTGTAGATGAATGGATTGAGGCTGGCTTCAATGTGACTCTTCTAAGAGTCAGCCATGATGTTGTCGCTGAAAGAAAGATGAGGAGTGGTGGACCTACCTTACGATTTCATCAGAGTGTCAGAGTTCCAAGGAACACCTCCAACGAAATAAAGCTCTGAGGCCTGAGGTTCCTCAAAGTTCCAATTTATTAGAGAGGTCATGTGGGCACATCTGGGAAAACCCGAATCTGAAAGCTTCTGGGTTTTCTCCACCCAGCTAACAGTTCACAGCCCCGCCCCACACCCACAAATTCATCACATTGTCCAATCAACTCTTCGCACTCCGCCGGATACAATCTTCAGGCAGTCTCCATCAGATGCAGGCAAAAGTCCTTGAAGACGGAATGTTGTTATGACTAACTTTCTACCGCTCCAACAACAAGCCCCTCCCAACTTCCCCAGCTAAAATAGGTGGCAGTTAAGAAGCCAAAAAGAAAATTGTCTTCCAAAACTGACACAGAGCTTCTCTTGCAGGAGTCGGGTGGAAAGTCACCAACGTGAAGATTGCTACCAAAACCAAGGGGTAAGTAATCACATTGTGTAGCTTGCATTCCAGGCTGGATAAGTGGGTTCAACCAGAGCGAGCCAAGAGCCAAGAGCTTCGGCAAGGGGTTGGACTAGAAGACCTCTAAGATCCCTTCCAGCCCTATAATTCTCTATTTTTGGCACATAAAGGAATCTGCCAATATCGCTCACTAACAGTTTCTATCTTCCCGCCAAATAATAAACAGCTTTGGCACCTTTTTTTACTCAAATCTCAGGGTATCTCAGGGTATCCTTAGCTTCCTTCTAGGTTGAAACCACGATAGTAATCTCTTGCTGTACCAGATTTCCCTGCAGCTCATACTCCTGAACTGGGAATCCATGACATCTTTGTCCATCATGGCTTAGCAAAAGACAAAGATTGGCCAGCTCCATGCTAAACTCTTGTACAATCCAGGCCAGGAGATCTGATGGGATCATGTGGGCATTTAAACCTTGATTAATCACCCACAGGTCTCCTGTGTTGACCTGAAATCTTTCTCCAGATACATCCTTTGCAATTTTCTATGGTGCCTACTAACGCAGGGGCTGTCTCTCAGATGCCAGCTGATCAGCGGTGAAATGTAAAATTTGTTGCTACCGGTTCTGTGGGCGTGGCTTGGTGGGTGTGGACATTTTAATTTTTTTTTTATTTTTTTCAAGCAATTTTTACTACCTATTCGCCCGAACCGGTAGTAAAAAAAATGCTTTAAAAAAGTTTTTAAAAGGTTCTGACGATCACAGCTGGGCTGCGTGATCGTCGGAACCTTTTATTTTTACTTTTTTAAAGCATTTTTTTTTACTACCGGTTCACTTGAACCGGTCGTTTTTATCACTAGCGGAACTGAGCAAACTGGTAGCATTTCACCCCTGCAGCTAATCCATTAATAGATACAAGACCAGGGGGAAGCATCAGTGACTCCCATAATTTACAAGCATGTCAAAGATGGATGGGGAATTTATCTTGGGGAGTAACCTTCTTTCTCTGCCAGGTACCAAGGCCTGAAGGAGAGCTGTTACCCCAACCTCCTCAATCACTTTGTTACCTCCCATCAATGCAACCGTTACTGTGAGCTCCTGGCTCTGAGAAGCCTTGAGGTTCCTCAACCTCCGCCGAGAAGCAAAGGTTCTCGAAGCCCCAACGTGGGCAGAAAATCCTCATCGGCTCAATCCAGCCCTCAGCTCCAGAAAAAAGGCCTCTCTAGTCCCCAGGCTTCCAGAAAAGGGTCTGTGAGCCCCAAGAATGCCCGGAAATGTCCAGAACATGTGGCAGAATCACAATCGACGGCATGGCCCAAAGGAAGAGACAGCGACAAGATAGGACAGCTGCAGTGATGATGGGCAGTGGGGGCACCTTGTGTGTGCCTGAGGAAGGGGACAGGGTCGCCTTGTCCTCCTGTGGCTCCCCCCACCTTTCCTTGTGTGAGGTCTGTGTGTGGTGTTTGAGGGAAAGAGCCATGCTGATCATGGCTCCCTGGGCAGGTTTAGATGCCCTCAGGAATGATGTGTGAATGCAACGTGTGGTCACTACTGCTGACCCTGCAGAGAGTGACGTCTGTCTTCACAGTCCCATCACACGAGGCAGGAGCCTGGCACCCAACTTAAGCGCCCGTGTGATTCTGTTTCTCCTTGGTGCTTTGAATATTGAGCCTGTCCTACAGCTCCCAATAGATTGAAGTCCAAGATGGGGACTGGATGCCAGGTGGCCAGGTGGACCTGTGCTCTGCTGGGCTGTAATTCAGGACTTTGACTGCAATACGTCCCTTACCAAAGACCCAATGCTCTCTGTTTTTTCCCCATGATGGTGTGGGCCACCACAACCCCAGTGAGACTCTTGAGAATTAACTTCGGCCCGATCCTCTCTTCCCGTCCATCCCCAAAACAGCGCCTAGGAGAAGAGAGTTGACTTCTCCCTTCTCCTTCGGAGGGAGATGCTGCTTCCTTGACGGGACTCCATGTGACGTGGCTGTGGTGGTACCTCCTTGCACCTGTGTTCGGGGACAATTAAAGTGTCAAATATGTCACGGAGAGGACATTTGGTCAATCAAGTGAGGCTGCTGAGATTAACGGAAGATTAAACGCTTCTTGCTCAACTACCCTTCCTGTTCCATCCACTCAGGGTGCAGATGGAGCACATATTTTGCACACCGAAAGCTCTGATTTCAGTTGATGTTTTGGTCAACCAGTCAAGAGATCCAAGAGTAAGAGAAACCTTGCTATCCGAGACTCTGGAACTTGCTGCTGAATATTCAAAGCAGTTCTTGTTATATTTCTTACCCGTTAATGACCACAGATAGCTCGCATTCATATAACGGGCTTAACTTGGTTACTGAGCTAACTTTCTTTTTCTGGATTCACATCACACACGGACCCATAAGTTAACCAAAGAAGCTGGATTCGCACTCCAAATTCCCCGCATTAACCGGGTTAACAGGAACCAAGTTCAGACTGTATGAATGCAGTTCCTAAATTTACAGCTGACAAGGATATTGTATGAACCTAGCTATAGTGTGCAGTCTTCCTCAGCCTAATTTCTTCTAGATGTGTTGGGATTAGCCAGGATTCAGAACCCTAGGAATTCTGGAAGTACAGGTCGGTCACCTCTTGAGGATGTAGAATTAGGGAAGGCCTTTTAGATAGAAATATCTCTCTTGAACAACATTCTCTTGATTCACTTTATATATTTTGCTTTTTTCCCAAATTTCTCCTTAGCAGATAAATGTAGGCTGTGTAGCAATTGGCTGCAACCAGCAAGATTTTAAGCACCCCCTACTGTCAAATAATGGCACGCGGTGGCTCAGTGGCTAAAACGCTGAGCTTGTCGATCAGAAGGTCGGCAGTTCAGCGGTTCGAATCCCTAGCGCTGCATAACGGGGTGAGCTCCCGTGACTTGTCCCAGCTTCTGCCAACCTAGCAGTTCGAAAGCACGTAAAAAATGCAAGTAGTAAAATAGGGACCACCTTTGGTGGGAAAGTAACAGTGTTCCGTGCGCTTTTGGCGTTTAGTCATGCCGGCCACATGACCATGGAGACGTCTTCGGACAGCGCTGGCTCTTCGGCTTTGAAACGGAGATGAGCACCGCCCCCTAGAGTCGGGAACGACTAGCATGTATCCTAACCTTTATCTTTACCTTTATCTTTTACTGTCAAATAAAATTGCCCTATAGCTGTGAGCTCAATCGAATTACAGGTAGGATGGAGATGTCACTGAGCAAGAAAACAGCCTATAGAACATAGGTGCCCGATCAGCTGTTCCTTCACCAAAGACTACTGTATAATCCATCACCATCTGGAGACTTGTGAATAAATCTCTATTGTCCTCTATCACAACCTTAGACAGAGAACACCTTAGGAACCCCAAAGGGACCTCCGATACGATGTAAGGAGCAGAGCGGGATGAGTAACATCAAGGAGTATGGGTGGTCCTTCTAAAATGTTACCTTCACGTGCCATTCAATTCTAAAACAAATTCATTCTCAATATGGCTGCTTGATAGTCGTGCTTGAGTTGCCCCAAGCCAAAGAAGGGAGCCGAGTTCCCCTTGTGGACTCTTCCCCCACGGCGGGTCATCCAACAAACCTTGTAGAACCTCATTTGATGTATCGGAACTTCTGTTGAAGCTGTGATGTCGAAGTGGCAGGGCCAAAACCTTGTCTTCGAAGCTCCTTCAGGTGCAGGAATGAAGCTGCACGCCTTCCTAGAGGACAAGGGTTTACGACAGGGGTGTCAAACTCAATTTCATTGAGGGCTGCATCAGGGTTGTGTTTGACCTTGGGGGTCCGGAATGGACGTGGATGTGGTGGCCGTGGCCAGCTCGATGTCACTCATGTCAGGGTCACCTGTGGTGGCCCAAACGCTCTGCCAGCAAAAACAGGCTCCCGAGCTCCGTTTTCAGCTGCGATGGCCTCCTGCAACCCTCTGCCAGCGAAAACAGAGCTCTGTTTTCGCTGGCAGAGGCTTCCATGGCCCAGAACATTGCTGTTTCCAGGTGGCCCCATGGACCAGATCTAAGCACTCCGCGGACTGGATCTGGCCCCCGGGCCTTGAGTTTGATACCCCTGGTTTACAAGAATACCAAGAGAAAAACAGGAGCCTGGTGGCGCAGCAGACTAATAGCCTGTTATTAACATTCAGCTGCCTGCAATTACTGCAAGTTCGAATCTCCCCAGGCTCAAGGTTGACTCAGCCTTCCATCCTTTCTAAGGTAGGTAAATTGAGGACCCAGTTTGTGGGGGCAATAAGATGACTTTGTATAAATATACAAAAGAATGAAGGCTATTGCTTAACGCATTGTAAGCCTCCCTGAGTCTCCGGAGAAGGGCGGCATATAAATCAATTTTTTTAAAAAAAATTGGGACTGATTGGGTTGTGTAATGCTGACTCAATAATAATATTAATATTCATAATCATAATAAACCACCTGGGGTTCAAGAGTTGCTGAATAAAGTGAAACAGGATGTAACTTGTCTGTGGAAGCAGCTGAGATCGTCTCTGAATTTTACGTACTGTATGTGCACATTTCTCTGTTGAAATCTGGCTGGTGGCCAAGACTTTGGTAAGCGTAGACTTGAGAACACGGTTTTTTGGAAAATACGAATGAGGACATTGGTTTATTTCCAAAACAAGTAATTTTGCCATCTGAAAGTTTGAGGGTTTTTTTTTAAAAAAAAATATTATTATTACTTGGGAAGAAACTCCCGTGGTGTGAGTGGGGTTTTCTCTCGAGCACAAATCTCATTGAAATTCAGTGGGGCGTATCCGTGGGTAGACACGCGTGTAGCAGTGGTGGGTTTCAATTTTTTTTTAATTCCGGTTCTGTGGGTGTGGCTTGGTGGGCGTGGCATGGCTTGGTAGGTGTGACTTGGTGGGAGCGGCATGGGAAGGATACTGTAAAATCTCCATTCCCTCCCCATTCCAGGGGAAGGTTACTGCAAAATCCCCATTTCCTCCTGATCAGCTGGGACTCGGGAGGCAGAGAATAGATGGGGGCGGGACCAGTCAGAATTTTTACTACCGGTTCTGTGGGTGTGGCTTGGTGGGCATGGCATGGCTTGATGGGTGTGGCATGGGAAGGATACTGCAAAATCCCCATTCCCACCCCAATCCAGGGGAAGGTTAGTGCAAAATCCCCATTTCCTCCCAATCAGCTGGGACTTGGGAGGCAGAGAATAGATGGGGGTGGGGCCGGTCAGAATTTTTACTACCGGTTCTCCGAACTACTCAAAATTTCCGCTACCGGTTCTCCAGAACTGGTCAGAACCTGCTGAAACCCACCTCTGGCGTGTCGTAGTCACCTCTGCAACTGAAGAGCCAACAGGAAATGAGTGCAAAGAGATCAAAGGAAGGCTGGATGAACTCTTGGGGTTCAATTGCAAAAAAATAAAAAATAAAAAGTTGGCCATCTCTGCCAGGAACAACTTGACTGCTTCAACCCTTTCTCGCACGGCCACAAAACTAAACCGCTGAAAGGAGTGTTATATTTGCATGATGTGTGGCCTGGAGTACTTCCAACCCCCCGAAAACGGAGGATTTCTTATTCATACATCACAGTGCAGCTTTGAGCCCTTTGCATTCTTCATTGGCGTTGATAAAAAGCCTTCCTCTTACAGTCGAAGGTGAAATGTTGCTCCTCGCTCTTTCCCCCCAAACCCCTCTTCTTTCTCTCACAATCCTGTGAACTTTTTCAAAACTGCCACCTCCCTCCTTTATTCATCCTCTACGTATCCATCCAATGTGCTCTCTTGTGCTCCGCCATCTCGTTCTTCATCCGTTAAGGCTTGGGACATACGGGGGAGGTATAATGACCGCAGCATTCCTGGAGGTAGCCCTGCGTTGTGTTGGCGTGTAGGGTTTCCCAGATGCCACCGAAGGAGAGAGATCCATTAAAACTGGGTAAGGCACTGCGGAAAAGAAAAGTTGAGAGTTTAGTTTATTTAGTTTATTTGATTTGTATACCGCCCTACTCCCGAAGGACTCAGGGCGGTGAACAGCCAAACAATAAAATACATAGATACAAAAAATTTAAAAACCAGATAAAATCAATTAAATCATTTTGGCCCAGACAGATTAAAACACCCCAATAATTTAAAAACAGATTAAAATTTACATATTTAAAAAAGGGAAGAGAATAGGCCAAGCCCGCCTGATGGAATAAAAAGGTCTTCACAGCGCGGCGGAAGGTGCGCAGATCCGGGATCCTCCGTATCTCCGGGGGGAGCTCATTCCAGATGGTAGGTGCCCCCACAGAGAAGGCTCTCCCCCTAGGGGCCGCCAGCCGACACTGTTTGGCTGACGGCACCCGGAGGAGCCCCTCTCTATGAGAGCGTACTGGCCGGTGGGAGGCTATTGGTGGTAGTAGGCGGTCCCGTAGATAACCAGGTCCTAAGCCATGGAGCGCTCTAAAGGTGGTGACCAAAACCTTGAAGCGCACCCGGAAGACCACCGGGAGCCAGTGCAGCTCGCGCAGGAGAGGTGTTACATGGGAGCGCCATGTCGCTCCCATTACCACCCGCACGGCCGCACTCTGCGTCAGTTGGAGCCTCCGGGTGCTCCTCAAGGGGAGCCCCATATAGAGAGCGTTGCAATAGTCCAGAGGGTTTAGAGGGTTAAATAGCAACAGCACTTATTTACTGACCCATAGTGCTTTTCTGAAGGGGACTGCAACTCCTGGGCCAGGGACCAGCACCAGAGAGAGGAAAAAAGAGGAACACAGCACATATGTGCAATCAGGGTGCCAGCCAGGAGTGGGCTTCAAAAATTTTAGCAAGGGATTCTCTGCCTGGTTGCTGGGTGGGCGTGGCCTAGTTCGCCTCCTGCACCACGGTGTGTGTGTGTGGGGGGGTGTTTTTGCCCTCCCCAGGCTCCAGAGGCTTTTCTCGAGCCTCCGGGAGGGCGAAAACGGCCTCCCCGGGCTCTGCAGGCTGGAAACAGGCCCGCTTCTGGCCTTCTTGAACTTCCAGTAGGCCTGTTTTTCGCCCTCCCAGAGCCTCCACACGCAGCCTGCACCTACCCGCATCCAAAACGGGCCACGTGGGGACTTCTGGGAGGGGTGGGGTGGGGTGGGCAAGGCCAGCCATGAGTGGGATTTGGGGGTTCTCTGAACTGCACAGAATCTTAGCTAGAGGTTCTCCCGAACCCCTGCGAACCCCCAGCAGCCCACCTCTGACCGCCCCCACAGTCCATGCAAAAATCAAACTGAACTAGTCCTCCAAGTTTGGGGTTGCATGTGATCTGATTCACAGTCCTCTCTGAGTGGTTTCCCCAACAATCTGGGTCCTCATTTTATCCAACTCAGAAGGATGGAAGGCTGAGTCAACCTTGAGCCAATAAGAATCGAACTCCTGGCTGCGGGTGTCAGGGTGCTAATTAATCCCATTCTGCTTTTGGGTAATCGCACCTTGATTTAGAGACGTAGATCGAGACTTTTCCTTGAAGCATACTTTTGCAAGAAAATAAACCCCGAAGATCTTTTTTTCTAAGAAAAACTCATTTATTTGTTCGAAAGAAAATAAAATATCTCACTAGCTAAATAATTACATTTTGGCAACGTTCCTGCCGGCCACCTCTCTGCAGCCGGACCTCTTGGCAGGAGAACAAAGAAAAGATAGAAGGAAAGTGAAGTGAAGGAAAGCGGACATGCGTAGTTAGCTTACTGATAAGAAATTTGGCAAGCTACGGAAAGTCTGAAAGTCCAAAAATATGAGCTCATCTGGTAAATAGAAAAACGCAGTGACAGCGGGCAGAGTTAGGCTGCAAATATTGCATTCTAACGACCGTGTCACCGGGGCTCTCTGCCTTCTCCGAAATGCGGTTCTCCAGCCTCTCATTTTCCACGGATAATGCCGACGTAAAAAAATAGGAGAACCTGGCATGCAGGTCATTTCACTTAAAAAGAAAAAAGGCAACCAATGTGATGTGGAAATCTATTCGGCGCTTGATAGATTTGCAGTATTTCTTTCTGGAAATTAAATGACCGGCCATAGTGATGCCAAACCGTTTAAGCCACTACGAAGTTGAGTATCGATTTGCTGTGAGTTTTTTTTTCCCCCCAAGGCGAAAGGGTGCCATCTCATGGTCATTTAAAAAAAAAAAATAAGGATTTTTAAGGAAATGGAAGACCACGTACACAACAGTCGAGGGATTCCTAGGGCTGCATTGATGGCCAGGATTTCAAAAACACAGTTTTCAAAGATGGGAACCTCCAGGCATCTTGGAAGCTGTGGATCAGGGGTGGGTTGCTACCGATTCTATCCAGATCGGCGAACTGGTAGCGGCGGCGGCGGCAGGAGGCTCCGCCCACCTGCACCGGACGCTTCTGTGTATGTGCAGAAATTTCTGCGCATGCACAGAAGCATTGCACATGCATGCAAGTGCACAGGCCTGCACGAGCGAACCGGTAGCGACAGGTTTTGCAACCCACTGCTGATGCACGTGCCGGAAATCCGAAGAGCAGCTGGCGACAGCGCGGATGCCCACAGAGAGGGCTCTGCGTGGCATAGGTTCGCCATCACAGGGTGGGGGGGGTCACTTCTTTCACCGCGTATTTCACACGCGCCACACCTGGAAGCTCTCACCTGCTGAACAAATCTTTACAGCATTCATGGAGAGAGTAGCTGGTAGAGTTGATGGTGGTACTGCTGAAGAAGTCTAAACAGTCGGGGACTTCTCTGGGCACATAAAGGATTCCTGTGGGTAGGAAATTCAGAGCTTGTGGGAAAAGCCACACCTTTGCTTAAAGAGAACGGAAGTCACTAACTGGGGGGTCCAAACAACGGGTGCGTTCCACTTGCCTTTACTACCGATTCGCAGCGGGAGCTCGCACCTGCGTGCGCTTGCTTCACTCTCTCTCGCGCGCTTCTGTACATGCGCAGATCACCCATGATGACGTCATGGCGGGTGGGTGGAGCCTCCCGCCGGTTTTACTACCGGTTCTATAGAACCGGACTGAACCGGGAGCAACCCACCCCTGGTCCAAACCCACCGGTCTGTCTTGTTGCAAAGAAAACCGCGTGCAGAAAAAAAAACACGAGCTTGTGCTGAGAGAACGTAAGAACCCCATACAGGTAGTTCTCCACTTACGACAGTTTCATTTAGTGACCGTTCGAACTTAACAACGGCACTGAAAACAGTGACTTGTGACCGTTTTTCACACGACCGTTGCAGGATCCCCATGATCAGGTGATCCAAATTCAGACGCTTGGCCAACTGACTCCTATTTATGACGGTTGCAGCGTCCAGGGTGGTCACACGTGATTCCCCTTTGACGACCTTCTGACAAGGAAAGTCAGTGGGGAAGCCAGGGTTCACTTAACAACCGGGTTACTAGCTTGACAACTGCAAGTGATTCGCTTAACAGAAAAGGTTGTAAAATGGGGCAAAACTCACTTAACACATAGCTCATAACACATGTTTCACTTAACACACATTTCACTTAACACATGTTTCACTTAACACACGTTTCACTTAACACACGTTTCACTTAACATGTTTCACTTAACACACGTTTCACTTAACACATGTTTCACTTAACACACCTTTCACTTAACACATGTTTCACTTAGCAATAAAAATGTGGGGCTCAATTGTAGTTGTTTCCCTTTTAACCCTGTCCCCCCCCCCCAACCTCCCCCAGGCAGTACCTGCGATGCAGGCGTTGATTAGAGAGACGCAGGCCCCGGTAAGCAAAGCTCGTACAACGATGCTGGAAAATTCACCCTTGCGTTGTGGTGCCATCGAAGCTTCATGTTAAAAGAAAAGC
The DNA here is from genome assembly GCF_059756535.1 of Pantherophis guttatus. Classification (NCBI taxonomy): domain Eukaryota; kingdom Metazoa; phylum Chordata; class Lepidosauria; order Squamata; family Colubridae; genus Pantherophis; species Pantherophis guttatus. Next base: position 20,749,407 of record NC_142075.1, read on the forward strand.
AGAGGGAAGACGTGAATAGCTATATAACTTTGAAATTGCTCTCCTCAGGACCTGGTAACTGGGAATAACCAAGCCTTTGGTTGGGAGGAGAGGTTGGGATGCTTAAGCCCCAGAGGACGTAGCTATGGGGCAGTCCATGCCTTCCCCGCCCCTGGCAGCAAAGAGAATTGCTCCCACCATTTGTTGACTTACTCAAGCCACCCAGCATGATCCCAATAGAGCTCAGGTTGGCAAATCCGCACAGGGCAAAAGTTACAATGGTTTCGGCTCTGGGCTAAGGAGAGAGAGAGGGAGGGAGGGGGAGATACGGGGTGGGAGGAGAGGGAGGGAGAGAGAGAGGAGGGAGAAAGAGGGAGGGAGGGGGTGGGAGAGAGGGAGGGAGAGAGGAGGAAGAGACAGGAGAAAGGAGGAAGAACGAGAGGAGGGAGGGAGGGGGAGCAAGGAGGGAGAGAGGAGAAGGGAGGGAGGGAGAGGGAAAGAGAGGGAGGGAGGGAGAGAGAGAAATCAGTGTTGTGATAAAGAATAAATCCTCTACCCATTCATTCCTCCTTCAGTCGGCATCTTCCAGTTTTCCTTGCTCGGCACTTGCTATTGGGTACTCAACCAAGGATAGTCAACTTTAGGGGTCTATGACTATTTGCCGTGGCCAACTCACCACAGCCAACTCGCAGCAGGACAAGAGTTACGCTAATCTCAAAGATATTACATGGCGAGTTGGTCGCAGCGAGTTGGTGAGTTGTCCCATTCCGCGACTTTAGGATGTGTGGCAGTGGTGAAATCCAATTTTTTTTTTTTTACTACTGGTTCTGTGGGCGTGGCTTGGTGGGCGTGGCAAGGGAAGGATACTGCAAAACCTCCATTCCCACCCCACTCGGGGGCCTGCCAGAGGTGGTATTCGCTGGTTCTCCAAACTATTCAAAATTTCCGCTACCGGTTCTCCAGAACCTGTCAGAACCTGCTGGATTTCACTCCTAATAGGGTGGACTTTCTGGATGCGTGGAATTCACTCCCAGAATTCTCCAGCCCGCATGGGGAAGTTGAAACCCACTTATCTTAAAGTTGCCAAAAGCATTGGTCTTAAGAAGAAAAGCCCACTGAACCTCCTGTAACCACATGGCAATCGGGATGTCCAGGACTTTTGTTTCTGAGATGGCTCCCACCAAATGAACAAGAGGGCAGGGCAGGTGGGCTAGGAGGAGAAGGGGCAGGGGCTTTCTTTTCCAGACACTATTATGACCCGGGTACTTACCGAAATCCACTGCTTTTGAGAACCATCCCACTCGGGAAGACCCGTCAGACGATTCTTTTTGTAGATGGACAATTGCTGGTAGGCCACAAATTCATTTAAGAAGAACTTGACTCCCAGCATCTCAGCGACCAGGGAGGCCTCTTCCCAGCTGGCCCCTAACAAGAAGGCTAAAGGCATCAGGACGTATGAGCAGATCAGCTGAAAGCCAGAAGACAATTTCTTTTAAGAAATCGATGTTTTCATTATCCTATCATAAACAACTTGGGTGTCTTGTGTGGGAGATACCTGGAAGGAGAGTTGGGGCAAGTTAACCATGCCTCCTAGCCAACTGAGGGCAGCGTCGATGAAGGCCAGCACAGCCAGGAAGGCAATGAGGTTGGCTGCAATGTTGGCCACCAGTCCCACAGAGACAGAGGCACCGTTACCAGCAGCTTCCAGAATATTCTTTTCCTCCCTGCAGGAAGGTACAAAGAGAGAAGGAAATGGAGAGATGGTCCAGAATATTCCCTCCCTCCCTCCCTCCCTCCCTCCCTTCTGTGGTAGCGCAGTGGTTAGAATGCAGCATTGTAGGCTGACTCTGCCCACTGTCAGGAGTTCGATCCTGACCAGCTCAAGGTTGACTCAGCCTTCTGTCCTTCTGAGGTTGGTAAAATGAGGACCCAGATGGTTGGGAGAGGGGGCAATAGGCTGACTCTTCAAACCGCTTAGAGAAGGTTGTAAAGCATTGTGAAGTGGTACATAAATTTAAGTGCGATTGCCCTTCCTTCCTTCCTCCCTCCCTCCCTCCCTCCCTCCTTCCCTCCTCTCCCTCCCTCCCTCCAACTTCCTTCCTTTTTGCCTTCCTCTCTCCCTTCCCTCTTTCTGTTTCCTTCCTTCCTCCCTTCCTTCCTCCCTCCTCCTTAAATTTGTTTGTCGTCCATACCTTTCTAGACAACTGAGATGCATGCTGAAAAAAGCATGCTATACAGAGCCAGGGCCAATCTAATCCCACTCAGAGGCTGTGGAGTTTCCAAAGGCAGGCTCTGTGACAGAGAGATCCTGCTAGGTGGCATTCCTTAATTGATGGGACCTGAGCCATAGCCTTCCTGCCAGCCCAGGTAAAAATAGCTGGGAAGCTGGGACCACACCTTCTTCCCTTTGTAGCTCTCCAACCTTCTCCCCACCCAGTTGTGCTTGACACATTGGTCTTCTCGTCTTTTCTCTCCATCTTCTCCTTGAAACCTGCTTCCTAGATCCCTCTATACAAGCCATGGGAACCTCATGGATTTTAGCTGCTTCTTACCCGCAGGCAATTTTGATGCCTTCTTGGCTTTTGAATTGGGACTGTTCCACTTCTGGATAGACCAGTTTGGCCATAGCTAAAGCGCAAGGTGCTGCCATTACGGAGGCTGCAATCAGAGACGAGGCATCAATCTGCAAAAAGGATCACAAATTGTCACAGAAGAGTCGACAGATACGGTGTTCTTTAATCCAGGAATTGAGAGGGCCGGATGCCGTGATCTTAGTTTTCTTAATGTTGAGTTTCAAGCCAACTTTTGCACTCTCCTTCTTCTCATGCATCAAGAGGCTCTTTAATTCCTCTTTGCTTTCTGCCATTAGAGGGGTATCATCTGCATATCTGAGGTTGTTGATATTTCTCCCGGCAATCCAACTTTTCATTCATCCAGCCCCGCCTTTCTCATGACGTGCTCTGCCTATAGGCTAAATAGGCAGGGTGACAGTATACAGCCTTGTTGGACTCCTTTCCCAATTTTGAACCAATCAGTGGTTCCATGTCCAGTTCTCACTGTTGCTCCTTAACCTGTATACAGGTTTCTCAAGAGACAGATAAGATGGTCTGGTACTCCCAACTCTTTAAGAACTTGCCACAATTTGTTGTGATCCACACAATCAAAGGCTTTAGCATAGTCAATGAAGCAGAAGTAGATGTTTTTCTGGAACTCCCTAGCTTTCTCCATGATCCAGCGTAAGTTGGCATAGAGCCAGAGCATAGGGCAACTCAAAGAAACAGTGCAAGATCAGAAGAAGTGGAGAGACCTGGCCCATAGAATCGCCAAGAGTCAGATACGACTGAATGGATATCATATTTCATCAGACTCACCCCAAATGAAATGTATGCACCCATCACACTACCAGCAATCGTAGCAAAGCCACCGGTCATCACAGCATGGACTTCTGAAAGTGTCATGTCCCCCAGGTAGGGGCGGATGAGCAGGGGTGCTTCGGTCTGGAGGATAAAAGATAAAATCAAATAGAGGTTTTCCAAGACATCTGCAGACCCCTGAAATATATCTCAGAAACAACAAGGAGATAGCATGATTCGATGTTTTGCTTAAACCCACAGCCCAGGAGAATAAAATACTCAATTCTGGAATAAACGATGAGAAAGAGAGTGTCCAGTTTTGTGATTGTTTCACATTACAAAAAAAATGAAAGAGAAATCCGTTTGAATGCAAACCTAACCTCGTTTTGCACTTCAGGACCAAAATGCAATCCAAACATTAGCCACTTCTAAAATCTGCATTTCTTTAAATGTTGCAAAGCAGAATAAAAGGAAGAATGGTTATATCGAAGAAAAAGGCAAAGATGCAGGTATTCGGAGAAAATCCATGTATGTATGTATTTTCAAATCAAAAGTACGTATCCCTTTTCCCAGCAATTTTTTTCCCCCCAAATCGTCAGGGGGGAGAAAAGAGACTATTCTCGAATGCAGAAACAAAATAGCTTCGGAAAATGAAAAACAGAAAGAAATTAGAATGGAAGTCTGTTCCCTCTCTTGTTTGGAGAGGAGAAGGTTGAGAGGACCATTCATGGGCATTCACGGAGGAAGTCAAGATCACTTACCACTTACCATCCCCACAAATACATTCCCCACCACACTCAGAGATTCGGTGGCCGCTGTGCCCATTGTGATTTGCAGGAGCCAGGACAACTGTGGGAAGAAGGTTGGAGAGGGTGACTTGGAGGACACTGGCAGCTTATGGGTCATTGCCCAGAATATCCTAGATTTAATTCTCTGGCTGGTTCATTTGCCAATCTTGCAGCAATGACACATCTTTAGCTAATGGGGCCATAGCTCAGTGGCAAGCATATGCTTTGCATTCCAGAAAGCCTTTGCTCCTATTGATACATCTCAATAGGATTGAAGGATCTGAAATCCTGAAGAGCTTCTTCCAAAAAGTCAGTCTAGAGTGACCTAGATGGAGTAGTGGGGTCTGATTTGGAATGAAGTCCACAGGCAGGAGAGATGTCACAGTCAACAGAATTTACCCCACCGCCTGTGTCGCCCCCCCCTTGGTTGTGTTCATCAACCAAGATTCCCTAATGTTCATTTTGAGGTAGCATCTTCCATGTTTTTCTCTCTTCTTCAATCTCTGATAACCCCCATTGATTTGGCAACTCTTTGTTTTGCACCGTCTACTTCATCATAACCCCTTTCCTTGCAGATTATCCTGTTGTGTCCCTTCTATTAGTACTTTCTAATAGCGGAAGAAGTAATATTACTCTCTTTGGGTACCTTAGAATGGATCTTGGCCTCTCCAAGGTGCCTTATGGCCAGATGTATGGTATATATGGATGATCAATATACTGTTTAGCTCCACTAGGAAAATTATAAGCTTACTCTTGAAAGCTCAGCGTTACCTTCAGGATTATAAACTGCATGACTCCCAAGTAGTAGAGGATGGACATAACACAACTGAAGAAGACGATAATAGGCAGGGCCTGGAGACAAAATAGAATAGTATGCATCTTTAGCACAGGACATCTTCAGCTTTCCAGATGTTGTTGAATGACAGCTCCCATCAACCCTAGCCAATATGATTAATAATGAAGGATAATTGGAGGAAAGTATCACACCCTCGTATACAGAAATCAAATGGTTCTTGCAAAGTTTGAAGCCTAGGGAAAAAAATCCGTCAGACTAAACCTAGGTTCCTACTAAAACAAGGGGAACCCTGAACAGACAAGATGTTCTAAAATACATCTGCACATTGATGGACCTCTTGTGCAGAAAACAATGGTGAGCAACCATCTTCTGATTTGCTCGGACAAATTTGGGAAGAAAGCAAGTTGCTCAGTGGGGCCCACATCCAGTTTGGAGGATTTTTGGGCGTGACGTTATGCTCCCTAGTTCAGTGGTCACCAACTGGTAGTCCATGGACCACTGGTGGTCCGCGAGAAAAATTATTTGCATTTTTTTATATTGCACTAAATCAGGGGTCCTCAAACTACGGCCCCTGGGCCGGATACGTGCAATGAATGTTTGTGTTGCTGCAGAGAGTCTCCCCCTTCGGGGTCTTCTTGTGTGGGTCGGAGGGGGGAAGAAATTCCAACTTGGGGTCTGCTTCAGCCTCCTGGTGTGGGGCTTTGGGCGAAGGCTGGAGGGAAGCGCCGCTGGTGGCAAAGAGCCGGAGGGCCTCATTCCAGTGGGACTGCCTCATGGCCTGGAACTGGCTGACCATCTCAGCCTGCTGAGCCTCCAGACGCCGGTACCTGGCCTTGCACTCCCACAGGTCTTCCCTCTGCTTGGAAAGCCTACGCTCCTAGTCCTCAGTGAGGTGCTTCTGCTGAGCCTCCTTCTCAGTGAGATCCAATTTGAACTGAGCCAGCTGTTTTGCCAACTCTTTCTCGTGGTGGCTGCTTAGCTCCAACAACTGCTTCCTCTTGGGGCCCTAAGGAGCCCAGGTGGGCAGGCGAGGAAGGGCTGGGAGGGGAGGGTCGAGTAGAGGCGAATGGCATCGAGTTGGCCACGCCCACCCAGTCATGACTACCTAGCCACGCCCACCCAGACGGTCATTAGGCAGATCGTCTTAGTGGTCCGCGGGATTTAAAATTATGAATTTAGTGGTCCCTGAGGTCTGAAAGGTTGGGGACCCCTGCCCTAATTGACAGAAGCAGACAGCAGTGGACAGAGGCAAGGACACAGAATGGACCAGCCGAAGTGTCCCACTCCATCTTTCACCCAAGCATAAAGAACTGAAGACCTGAGTGAGGCACCTGTGAAGCCATTTTTAAGACCTTCAAGAGAAAGTGGGAGCCAGAAAGGGGAGGGGAAGGAGAATATGTTTATCTACATTCACCTGAAAGGCAAAACTTTCTTGAATCAGTTTCTCCCCAAAGACGAAGCTGGATCCTGCCGTCGTGTAGTTGAGGAATGTCTGTGAGAGGAACAATATTAGAAGGAATGTTTGGAAATAAGAGTCATGTTCATTTTTTTTTAAATGACATTACGGCACACCTGTGATTCAACGCGAGGGATCCCTGATCATTTTAGCAGCCTTTGGATCTACAGAAGCTCAAGCGCAAATTCAATGATAATCATGATAATCACTCAAAATCGTTGTCCTTGTTGCTCGAGAACCTGTCTAAGTCTTCTCCTTCCCCACTAGATCTTGCCATCATAAGCTGGGCCTTGTCTTGTGTGAAGCCAGACTGTTGATTTGGCTAATGATTCAAAGGGGATCTTTCTGAACTGAAGCTAGTGGACGTGTGACTTGTAAGACATGTGAGATTTTGTCCCTTTGAGGAATGTGGGATATAACTAGTGATGGGATTCAGCTGGTTCTTTCTGGTTCTGTCGAACCGGTAGCGCCAACTGCGGTAGACCCTGCCCACATGCCCGGATGTAATTCTTGTTGTGGTCCACCAGCAGCCTGCGGAGCTGGCAGCGGAGTCGGACAGCAACAAGGCTGAGGAAGAACATGGGCCGGTTCTGGAGGCTGGGGAAGGCCCGGATGAGGGCTCTGCATCGGAAGCAGAGATGGGACCAGGGCCATCAGGGAATGAGATGCAGACTCCGGAGCCTCCAGAGACTGATAGGAGTGTGGCAGAGGAACAGGAGGAGCCTGTTCCTAATGCACACATGAGAAGAGCTGCCAGAAGGCAAGAGCAGCTCAAGCAAAGAGGACAACTCGGGAGTAGGGCCAAGAGATGATTGGCCCCTCCCATAAGGCTTAAAACAGACCAGCATTTGGGCTTTGCCGGAAAACAACGTTGGTAGCTTCGTCTCCTTCTTCGTCTACGTCTTGTATTTATTTCTGTATCTGTGACTTCTGAACGTTTGCCAAGAAAGGCCTTTGGCAGTTTGCCTAATTGGACCAAGGTTTGCGATAGGACTGAGGAATTTGTGTTGGGAGGAATTTGCTTTAATTGAGTTGAACGACGCTGGGAATGAAGTCATTCTCAGCTGTTCGAATAAAGTTTGTTTTTTTCACTTACTCTTTTTCCTACTACTCACTTGGGCCTGGGTCACAACAATTCTGTCCTCTTTAGCCACATTTTGGAGGCTGTGTGCATGCACGGGAGGCGTGCATGCACGGGAGGTGCGTGTGTGAGCAAAGAGCATGCGTAGAAGGCCGAGCATGCGTGGAAAGTGCGCACGCTCACATTTGCGAACCGGTAGGGAAGGTGAGTGACTCCCACGTCTGGATATAACGTCTTCAAACATTATTCTACCATACCTGAATCTGATGGCCCAGCCATTCGAAAGCCTGAAATCCAGGTTCAGTTCGGATGATGAAGAGTCCAAGGGCGAACTGTAGACCAAGGCCCCACAACACAGCTCTCCAGGATACCTGCAATCCAGGACATTTTGTGAACATCTTCTAGACCAGGGGTATCAAACTTGATTTCATTCCAGGCCGCATCAGGGTTGTGTGGGCCTTGGAGGAATGGGGCGGGGGGGCGGGGCGGGGCCAAGGTGGGCATGGCCAACTCGACATCATTCGTGTCGGGGGCGCCTGTGGAGGCCCGAGGGCTCTGCTAGCGAAAATGGGTTCCCGAGCTCCGTTTTCGGCTGGGACGGCCTCCTGCAACCCTCTGCCAGTGAAAACGGAGCTCGGGAGGGCCACACGCAGCCCTCCGGAGCTCCGTTTTCACTGGCAGAGGCACTGCGGGCTGGTCCTTTGCTGTTTCCATGGCAGCCCCATGGGCCAGATCTAAACACCCCGTGTGCCAGATCCAGCCCCCGGATCTTGAGTTTGACGCCCCTGTTCTAGACCCACGAGAGACGGCAGATTTGCACATTGGAGAGATGGAAGCCTTGAGGTTAAGCCACCATTGATCTCTAGAACTCAGTAACCTAAGTCCCAAAGGTGCTTTTCCAAAAGGTAACCGGACTTTGTTTTTCCTTGAAGACGTTTCGCTTCTCATCCAAGAAGCTTCTTGGACTCGTGTCAGAACTGAAGAAGCTTCTTGGATGAGAAGCGAAAGGTCTTCAAGGAAAAAAAAAAAAGTCCGGTTAACTTTTGGAAGAGCACCTTTGGGTCAGCCATGACCTGGATGGCTGAGAATCTCCACAGACATTCAGTAGCCAAAGAGGCAAAGACAGACAAATATATGATTGAAAAATCAGTCAGGGCTCAGCGTCGCCTTAACTCAAACTTTCCTAATGCTGCAAATCAAACCAAGTTCCAGAGGAACAATTGGCTGTCTTCAATGAACAGATGACTTCTACCTAAGCCAACATCATGGAGAATTTATAGACTGCTCTGTGAAGTGGAACTGGAGGCAGGGGTGGGCTTTAAAAATTTTAGCAAGGGGTTCTCTGCCTGGTTGCTGGGTTGGCATAGCCATGGTGGGAGTGGCCTAGTCAGCCTCCTGCACCATGGCAGGGAGGGATTTTGCCCTCCCCGGGCTCCGGAGGTTTTCCTTGAGTCTCCGGGAGGGCGAAAATGGCCTCCCCAGGCTCTGGAGGCCTGTTTCCGGCCTTCCCAAACTTCCGGTAGGCCTCCGCCTGTGCCCTACACTTACCTGCATCCAAAACAGGCTGCATGGGGACTCCTGGGAGGGGCGGGGTGGGTGGGTGGGGCCAGCCAGGAGTGGGATTTGGGGGGTTCTCCGAACTGCTCAGAATCTTAGCTAGAGGTTCTCCCGAACCCCTGCGAACCTCCAGCAGGCCCCACCCCTGACTGGAGCTAGAGTGAAGAAAGAAGCAGTAGCCAAAGCCGAAGCCTGTTATATTGAATCTTGGTTAGGTTTAAGGTACCAAACTAAAAAAAAAAATAATGATGATGATGATGATGGTGCTTACAGCCATGTGATGCTTGGAGAAGAGAAATAACAAGAAGACGAGCACACAGAAGCCACCCAATGAGACCAGCTGCTCTTTCCTCTGGGACATGTCCAGAACCAGCCAGGTGATCAAAGCAATTAGAAGAATGGCACACAAAACCCTAGAAAATTACAGGGGAAGCAGAATAATATATATTAGATTAAACATCCATCCACGATAAGCCATTTATTAAATATACATTCTTTATAAGCCTTGGGTGGGGGGGGGACGACACAAAAGATAATAGGTTGCGATATAAGAAAAGTCCTCATCGCAAGACTTAAATTTATCCCATCTTACTTTCCAGAATATTGATATTTATATTCTGTGCTAGTATATTTATATTTTATTTGCCTGGCTGAGGATCCTAGGGCAGAATCCAATTTTTAAGTCTTTTTTTAATCAACGATATTATGTTTATTTTCCCTCACTTATATTATTTCTTTCATTGTGTTGTGCTGTGTTGTGTTGTGTTGTGTTTGTCAGGGTGGCAATTAATCCCATTCTGCTTTTGGGTAATTGCACCTTGATTTAGAGAACGGATCGTGACTATTTCCTTGAAGTATACTTTAAGAAAATAAACCCGAAGATATATTTTCTAAGAAAAACTCATTTATTTGTTATAAAGAAAATAAAACATCTTACTAATCTAATTAGTTACATCTTGGCAGCGTTCCTGCCGGACCTCTCTTGGCCGGAGAACAAAGAAAGTTAGAAGAATGTGAAAGAATGTGGACATGCGCAGTTAGCTTAGAGATAAGAACTTGGCAAGCTACAGTAAGTCTGAAAGTTCAAAAATAAGAGCTCATCTGGTAAATACAAAAACGCAGTGACAGTGTGGTGCATTGCATTGCATTGCATTGCATTGATTCTATGATCATAGAATCACAGGATGCAAACTCACCTCTAGGGTCACCCAATCAGGGGTTCTGGAGAACCAGTAGCGGAAATTTTGAGTAGTTCGGAGAACCGGTAAATACCACCTCTGATTGTCCCCGCCCCCATCAATTCTCTGCCTCCCAAGTCCCAGCTGATTGGGAGGAAATTGGTTTTTTGCAGTAACTTTCCCCGGAGTGGGGAGGGAATGGAGATTTTGCAGTATCCTGCCCCTGCCACGCCCACCAAGCCATGCCCACCAAGCCATGCCACGCCCACCAAGCCACACCCACAGAACCGGTAGTAAAAAAATTTGAATCCCACCACTGCATTCAATCCAACCATCAGCTCAATGCTTTAAAAATTCTCTAAAATGCTCTAATATCTAAAGGAACAAAGTGAAGATTGGCTCACCATGGCTTCTTGAAAAAAACCTGACTATAAAACTGACCTGTGCAGCTGGTCAGCCCCTTACCATTTCAGCCATGGCCAGGCCTTCTGACAGCATTTCCTGCAGGGGCTCAACATCTGGATAATCTTGGCTCCCAAACATTTTTTGACTATGCTATAAGCCAGGAAAGCAACAGCCAAGCTTGTTAGAATGATCAGCGCCAAGGCGCGATGGTAGTCCAGGTAACAAGCAGCAATGAAGTAGGCCAGGTAGCCTAAAATGAGAATAGCAACAGCACTTAGTGCTTTACAGCACTCTCTGGGTGGTTTACAGAGTCAGCATCTTGCCCCCAACAATCTGGGTCCTCATTTTATCCATCTTGGAAGAAGGCTGAGTCAATCTTGAGCCAGTCAGGATTGAACTGCTGGCGGTGGGCAGAATTAGCCTGCAATACTGCATTTTAATCACAAGGAAGGAAGGAAAGAAGGGAGGGAGGGAGGGAGGGAGGGAGGGAGGGAAGGAAGGAAGGAAGGAAGGAAGGAAGGAAGGAAGGAAGGAAGGAAGGAAGGAAGGAAAGAAGGAAGGGCGGGCAATAGCACTTAGACCTATATACCACTTCACAGTGCTTTACAGGCCCCTCTAAGAGGTTTACAGAGTCAGCCTCTTGCCCTCAACAATCTGGGTCCTCATTTTACTCACCTTGGAAGGATGGAAGGCTGAGTCAACCTTGGGCCAGTCAGGATTGAACTCCTGGCTATGGGCAGAGTTAGCCTGCAATGTTGCATTCTAACCAGAGGGAGGGAGGGAGGGAGGGAGGGAGGGAGGGAGGGAGGGAGGGAGGGAAGGAAGGAAGGAAGGAAGGAAGGAAGGAAGGAAGGAAGGAAGGAAGGAAGGAAGGAATAGCACTTAGACTTATATACAGCTTCACAGTGCTTTACAGAACTCTCTGGGTGGTTTACAGAGTCAGCCTCTTGCCCACAACAATCTGGGTCCTCATTTTACCGACTGTTCTGCCCTAGCTATGGACCCCAAGGAACGCAGCACACACAAAGTCCGTTCAAACCTTGCTTTACTAAATAAATCCTCAAAAGGATGGAAGGCTAAGTCAACCTTGAGCAAGTCAGGATCGAACTCCAGGCTGCAGGCAGAGTTAGCCTGCAATACTGCATTCTAACCAATGCACCACCAAGGCTCAAGGCATTGAACATCAAGACATCAAAGCATCAAACAGCCCAAGGTCTCAAAAGTCATCAGAAACCATTGCAAATTAGGTTCAGCTTGTCCATACACCTCATTTAGACCGGTGCGATTCTCAAAGGTTTGGGGCAGAAGTTCCAGCACCAGCTGGAATGGAGGTAGTCCTCTATTTATGAACATTTATTTAGTGACCCATTCAAAATGACAACGCCACTGGAAAAAAAAGTGACTTACACGCGATCCTTGCACTTACAGCCATCATAGGATCTCCATGGTCATGTCATCAAAATTCAGGTGCTTGGCACCTGACATGTATTTATAACAGTTGCAGCTTCCCGGAGTCATATGATCACCATTTTTGATCTGAGAATGAAAGACCTACCTAGACATAAGATGCCTAAGAAGACCTTGTGGAGTAATTCACGATGAGCCTTGCAAAATCTCTTCGCTTTCGAGAAAGGTTGAGTCACGTTCTTGAACCTGCTGAAAGGCACATCAAGAAAATCAACATTAAAGAACATCTGGAAGGGATATTGTTAAGTAATATGCGCAGAGTAACCCTTGAGTAGCAAGGGTGCGCACATGAGAAATGGCTGAGAGTGATTGTGAATAAGCACTGTTAATACACAGACACACTGAGTTGTGATATTCTTTTGGTTTCAGGAAAAAGTAAAGCAAAGTCCAATAAACAATCCAGGTCATACACAGATAAAGATAGTTAATTTGTCAATCCAGGGATATTCCAAGAACAAAGTCTTCTTACCAGTTGTTGTAGTCATATGCAGTAAAACAGTTCTTTTGGGAGTTGCAAACATTAAAACATGGCTTTCCCCAAAGACCCTCAAGGATGAATAAAATCAGGCTCTTTCCATATGGGACCACATCAGCTTGATTAATCCCATGACTTAATTCTTATTTTTTAAAATCTCACTCCATTAATACAGTAAACAGCTCAGAGTTTATAGAAATGGAGCAGCATACAAACAATAGTAATAATAACAAACAATATCCAGAGAAGCTATCGTATTTCTGCGGCATTTCTGAGAGGTAATTGACGAATGTATCTTGTCTTTTTATATACACTGAGAGCATATGCATCAAAGACAAATTCCTTGTGTGTCCAATCACACTTAGCCAATAAAGAATGCAATTCTATTCTATTCTATTCTATTCTATTCTATTCTATTCTATTCTATTCTATTCTATTCTACTCTACTCTACTCTACTCTACTCTACTCTACTCTACTCTACTCTACTCTACTCTACTCTATTCTATTCTATTCTATTCTTTCTTCCTTGCAAGAGTTGGGATGAAAAGACAAACTGGAAGCTCAGATTAGGGCTGCCAATCTAAAGGGGCTCACACGAAACAGCTGTTCTAAGAAGGGAAACATCTGGGGATCTTATAGTATTAAACAACTGTTAATTGTCCAGCTGAAACAACATCACCAAATTTCCTTGGTCATCCATATTTAGTACCTCCCAAAGCGACGGTCCTGGACAGAATTTTCTTCCCCAAACTCAAGAGATGGTGCTTCCTTTCCATTTGTCTCCGATTCCTGCCAAAAAACATAGACCCCATTCACTATCTCCGAGGAACGTGCGAAGCACAAAGCTAAGGAGAGGAAGAAAAACTTACAACACTATCTCCGTTTTTAGGTGGAATCTTGACTTCCTCCACTCCATTTGTCTTTGATTCCTACCAAAAACACAGACACCATTACCATCTTTGAAGAACATGTGAAGGACAAAGCTAAGGAGAAGAAGAAAAACTTACCGAAAGCTCAAATGTCGGGTTTGCCATGCCCATATCTCCATTTTTAGGTGGAATCTTGACTTCCTCCACTCCATTTGTCTCTGATTCCTACCAAAAACACAGACACCATTACCTTCTTTGAAGAAAGTGTGAAGGACAAAGCAAAGGAGAAGAAGAAAAACTTACCGAAGGCTCAAACGTTGGGTTTGCCACACCCATATCACTGTTTTTAAGTGAAATCTTGACTTCGCCCATCGTCTTGTGGTTCTGAAGCTGTTACCTCCACTTTGGTGTGTTCTGGAAGACAAGACCTACTGTCTGTTTTGCAAGTACCACCCCAGAGCACCTTCCTGCTGTCAAAACAGCCATGGTCACACCCCTATCCTTCCCAACCTCCCTCCCTCCAGCTGTTCAATCCTATAATCCCAGTTCCAGGTAGAGTGCCTCCGTCCATGGGCCACAAAGATCTGTAGGGGCTACAAACCTGACGAGTTAATCAATTACCTGACACTACCTATTTCAGTTCAGTTGAGTGTACCGGATGGTGAATTTGTTGCACCTTTGCTATCACAATGTGCAGCTCTCCCTCTCAAGCAACAAGACGCACCGTGATTCTTTCCACTGTATTTCCTCCCACAACTGCAGGAGATCCCACGCCAGATCCCACAGTTTTTGCTGTGTGGCTCCTTCGTCTAGGGGAACCATTGTTCCTTAATCCCTCTTTAATGGATCTAATTCTCTTCCCAATGTTGACAGCGATCCTACCCATATCCATGGTAAATAACTCCCAACAAAATCAGTCTCTTCCCAGCTTACCCTCAGAACCAAGAAGAAATCCTTTTGTTACTACTTATCCTTAAGTCAGTAATTTAAGGATCATAAATCAGCAATCAATTAACTTCACAGTCCAAAGTCCTTTCAGCCCGTAAAAGTCCTCCTCCTCTCCATTCTCACCCACCTGGGAGTTTTATTATGTCTCAACATCCCATTTATTTCAATCTACCTATTTCCAGGAAGAACTTAATTACGCACACACACACACACACACACACACACACACACACACACACACGGAACTGAGAAGAAAAATCCCCATCCAGCCAAAGTCAAGATCCGTTCTCCAACAACTACAAGGAATGGGGTGGCAAGGACATAGTAGATTGCAGATAGAATCTCCAGGAGGGCTTGCTGAGACTTGTTAGTCCTGCTGAGGTCCTCTTGATGTCCTTCAGATATGAAACCCACCTGGTTTTAGACAGAAAAGGGACCCTACTCCTTAAATACAGAACAGGTTGTAGCAGAAAAGGCTACCTAGGGCTAAATGCCAATGATACATTCAAGTATCACACCACCAAGGGAGCCTTGGTGGAGCAGCGGACTAAAGTGCTGTTAAAGTAGCCCTTCGCTGCCAGCTGCCTGCAATTACTGCGAGTTCAAATCTCACCAGGCTCAAGGTTGACTCAGCCTTCCAATCCTTCCGAGGTAGGTAAAATGAGGACCTGGATTATGAGGGCAATAAGGTGACTTTGTATAAAAAAGAACACCGCTTAGGGGGGGCCCGAAAGCCCTACTAAGCAGGTATATACAAAAATACGAAGGCTATTGCTTAAAAGCATTGTAAGCCGCCCTGAGTCTCCGGAGAAGGGCGGCATATAAATCGAACCAATAAATAAATAAATAAATAAATAAATAAATAAATAAATAAATAAATAAATAAATAAATAAATAAATAAGTAAGTTAGGGTCAAGAGCAGAGAAGAGCTAGAATGGATGCCAACCTTTTCGCTCTCTCTAGCTTCTTCAAGTCATGTTTTAGGCAGAGCCTTCGGTGTAACCCTTGTAGAGAAATGCAAAAATCATCTTGGTTTTCTGTTTCCAAGATCACCTCGGTACGCAGGAGCAATTAAAGGAGAAGAAAAGCCCAGTCAGCATTGGAAAAATGGAAAGCATGAAAAAAGAAAAGGAAAATAACCCTGCCTTGATTTTATTCGGTAAAAAAGAAGGAATAGAAGTAGACTTGGGCAGGTTCCAATAAATTCCAATAAACTGGACTTCCAGTAGTCCTTGCAATGTTAGGATCTCCTTTAAAAAACTGAAAACTCTGCAAACCACCACCAGCCCATAATTTTAGACCATGTGCTCAGCAGGATAGGTGCGTGCCCCCTTGTACTGTAAAACATGCTGATGTTTCAATGACAACCTTGGAGTTGTTCAGGTGATAGTTACACATTAAACAACGCAACTCTCGGATAGCTTGAAAACAATCGGAAGCCACATAAACTTGCCTGGATGTAATAAAGCCCAGGAATGGACAATTCATTCCCAAACTTTGGGTTGAAATGGCCATACCTCAAGACGAAACAGATACGTACAGTAAGCAGGGAGGAGAAAAGGCAGGAATCTACTCTACAAGATCCTTTCAGGAGACAGATAAGAAAGGGAAATAGATAAGAAGAAACCAAGCCATTAAGGAAACAAAGAAAAAATGTCAAACAGAAGAGAACAGAATAACAGAGTTGGAAAGGACCTTGGAGGTCTTCTAGTCCAACCCCATGCTCAAACCGAAGATCCTATATCATTTCAGACCAACGACTGCCCAATCTTTTCTTTAAAACCTCCAGTGTTGAAGCATCTACAATTGGATGATCTTGAAATTTCTCCCAGCTGTATGTCCCGAAGGACGTACAAAAAGGCAACTGGACTTTCTTGTAACCCTTAAAAATGTTTCATTCCTCATCCAAGAAGTTTGTTCAGTTCGTCCTTTAACTGTGCCAATTCTTACTTATATTTATTTATTTATTAAATTTTTTATACCGCCCTTCTCCCGAAGGACTCAGGGCGGTGTACAGCCAAGATAAAAACCAACAATATAAAAGTTAAAAAACAATGTAAAATTATTAAATAATTTGGCCAACAATCTAAAATAAAATAACCCATTAAAATAATATTTTAGGCCAGCCCTGCTTGATGGAATAATAGTGTTTTAAGGGCACGGCGAAAGGTACAAAGGTCGGGAATCCGATGAATCTCCGGGGGCAGCTCGTTCCAGAGGGCAGATGTCCCCACAGAGAAGGCTCTCCCCCTGGGGGTTGCCAGTCGACACTGTCTAACCGACGGCACCCTGAGGAGACCCTCTCTGTGGGAGCGTACTGGTCGATGGGAGGCTATCGGAGGCAGAAGGCGGTCTCGTAAGTATCCAGGTCCTAAGCCATGGAGCGCTTTAAAGGTGGCAACCAACACCTTGAATCTCACCCGGAAGACCACCGGGAGCCAGTGCAGCTCGCGCAGGAATGGTGTTACATGGGAGCATCGAGTCGCCCACATAATCACCTGCGCGGCCGCATTCTGGACCAGCTGGAGCCTCCGGGTGCTCTTTAAGGGGGCCCCCATGTAGAGAGTGTTACATATGATGATGAGTCATAATTTTATTACCGTAGTATTCGTACCTAATATTTATAAGATGTATTCTGGGAGTCTGTGGCATGACAAATGAAGGCCAAATCCGATGAATAAACAAAAATTGCACATCGGCTTGCAAAAATTGCCAGCATCAAAGGGCATTCGATAAAATGATAAGAACGTGTAATCAGAAGCCGAAGAATGACCTTTACGCTTCTCAATAATCGCTTAAGGAGAACGCAATGCAGCCACGCTTCCTTGCAGAATGTTATTTGCATGTTGTAGGTGCCAACTGCGTAACTATCAACTTTGGACAGTGGAGATAACAACCAGATCCCAGAAGTACAACCCAGCAATTCCATTAAAAGGGGTGGTGGGGGGGGGGGGCGACAGCTCCAGAGGACTCACTTAAACACACCCCATATTCAGTGGTGGGATTCAAATAATTTAACAACTGGTTCTCTGCCCTAATGATTTCTTCCAACAACCAGTTCACCAAACTGCTCAGAAAGTTAACCAGTTCTCCTGAAGTGGTGCAAACTGGCTGAATCCCACCACTGCCCATATCAATTTAAGGTGCCATAATGTCTGATAGACTTTACGCTTGGATGCCACCCAGATAAAAAAGGTTTCTTAATCTCACATCAGTACAGGTAGTTCTCAACTTAGGGCCACAATTAAGCCACAACAATCTGCCAACCTAGCAGTTCGAAAGCAGGTAAAAAAAAATGCAAGTAGAAAAATAGGGACCACCTTTGGTGGGAAGGTAACAGCATTCCGTGCGCCTTTGGCATTGAGTCATGCCGGCCACATGACCATGGAGACGTCTTCGGACAGCGCTGGCTCTTCAGCTTTGAAACGGAGATGAGCATCGCCCCCTAGAGTTGGGAATGACTAGCACATATGTGTGAGGGGAACCTTTACCTTTACCTTTACCTATCTTTTGTTAAACAAGACAGTTAAGTGAGCTTTGTCCCATTTGATGATTTTTCTTGCCTTGGTTGTTAAGTGAATCACTGCAATTGTTAAGTTAGTGACACAGTTGTTCAGTGACTCTGCTTCCCCATTGACTTTGCTTGTCAGAAGGTCGCAAAAGGAGATCACACCACCCCGGGACATTGCAACTGTCATAAATATGAATCAGTTGCCAAGCATCTGAATTTTGATCACGTGATCATGGGGATACTGCAACGGTCGTAAGTGTGGAAAATGGTCGTAAGTGTGAAAAACGGTCGTAAGTGTGAAAAATGGTCATAAGTCACTTTTTTCAGTGTAATTTCCAACGGTCACTAAATGAATGGATGTAAATCAAGAACTACCTATATCAGTATTATGCGAACAGAAGCCACTGTGTGTTAGGAAATGGCTATTGTCTAACTAGTTGGTCAGGCAATATATAAACTATCAATACATGTTTGTCAAAAGGTATTATATTGCTTTAAGACTGTATTGTATCATCCTGTATCCTGATTGGCTAAGCTCTGTAGCCAATGTACTTAAGGGGAAGCCTGAATCATGGCTTGTGGACACTACACCATTTTATCTGCTTATTTGCTGTTACCCTCTACCTGTTCTCTCTGTATGATCACTGTTTGATCATTGCTACTTGTTGCTTTCTACTATTTATTGAATGTTTTAATACTGAACTTGTTCCTGTTTGAAACTCAAGAAGAACTGTTTTATTGTGTAATGACAACAACTGGTAAGAAGACTTTGTACTTGGAATATCCCTGAATTGATATTTTAACTATTGCCTTATCTGTGTATGACTTGGATTGTTATTGGACTTTGTGTTACTTTGTTCTAAAAAGTAAAAGACTACCACAACTCAGTGTGTCGGTATATTAACTGTGGTTATTCACTCTCAGCCGCTACTCAAGGGGTAATCTGCTCAATAACCCATAACATCGTTTATGAGCCAAGAATATCCTTACCATTGTGTTTTGTAACCTTGGGTCCAGCAAGTGAGCGAAATCCACCGAGACCTCATTTTGAAAACTTCATAAACTTCCTCTGTGATATATTATCAAAGCCACGCAGATGAGATGGACGTCGTAGAAATGTGATAATAAGTAAAGAAAGTAAAGAACGTAACTCATCTTACATCAGTTGAGAAGCCCTGACCTAGACAGATAAGAGACGCAAAAGCAATTTGCAGCACTACAACCCACTAAGGGGAAAGCTGCAGAAAGTAAACTTTTGTGTGTTTACAGAAGTACAACTAGATTTTTCGCGATGGGACCTAATCTGAGACTGTGGTTTCTTCCAAAGCTGTCACAGATATAATAAGTGACAATGAAGAGAATGTGTACGCAATATAGGGTGGAATGCGTATTTCCATCCTGAGCAAAGTGCCTTGAAATTTAGCAGTGTGCTGGAAATAACAGAATAACAGAGTTGGAAGGGATCTTAAAGATCGTCCCCAAACTTGGCAGCTTTAAGACTTGTGGACTTCAACTCCCAGAATTCTCCAGCCAGCATAGCTTCAACTCCCAGAATTCATATCCTAGCTGGCTGGAGAATTCTGGGAGTTGAAGTCCACAAGTCTTAAAGCTGCCAAGTTGGAAGACCTCTGCCTTATATCATTCTGGATAAGGGGCTGTTCAATCTCTTCTTAAAAGCCTCCAGCGATGATGGAGCACCTACAACTTCTGGAGGCAAGCAGTTCCACTGGTTAATTGTTCCCACAGTCAGGAAATTTCTCCTTCCATTATCTAGGTTGCTTCTCTCCTTGATTCGTTTCCATCCGTTGCTTCTTGTCTTGCCTTCAGGTTCTTTAGAGAATAGGTTGACACCTCCTCTTCTTTGTGGCAGCCAAATGCAAAGCCGAGCATGCAAAATTCTTAAAGATGCAAAGGAAAATAATCATCATAGGGTTGGAAAGATACAAAGCATCCCTAAGTGGTGCTCTGGGATTCTGCAGTACTGTTTAAAAGCCACTGCCAGCCTCTGCAAATTATCTATTGTTCCAAAAATTCAGTTTATTTCCTCCCATCCTGTCCTGCAGCCTAACTCACCAGAGGTGGCGCTGTGCGAGACAGGCGTGAATCCCTATTCGAAGAAGCGATGACGTCAGGGACCGTAGAAATGAAGAAGGTGGTTGCCAAGCTATTTCCCCAGCGCCTGGGTGGCTCGCCGTGATCGTATAGTGGTTAGTACTCTGCGTTGTGGCCGCAGCAACCTCGGTTCGAATCCGAGTCACGGCAGGGGTGCGTACCTTTCTTTTGTTTATTTCTAAATTCGGATTTACAACATTTAATAACAAAGGGACTTTCTCTGTGCTTTTTAAATTATTCGACAGTAAAGGAAAAGAGAAGGGCTCTTGCAAACTTCAATGCACCAATGAAGCCCAGCGTCGGGGCGGAAAAAGAACTTGGGTTCCTGCAGGAAACCGGTTCTAGATTCGGAGAGAATTGCTTCTGAATGTATGTTTTTGCGTGCGTTTGCTGGTGGTGTCGTTGTAAGCTTGCTGGAAAGCAACGGGCAATATCCTCGCCTGCATTTTGCCCTGGAGGTGTGCATTTTGCTGTTTTTAAAATTATTTAACTCATTTAAAGCCAATGAATAGAATAGGAATAGGAATAGGAATAGGAATAGGAATAGGAATGGAATGGAATGGAATGGAATAGTAGAATAGAATAGAATAGAATAGAATAGAATAGAATAGAATAGAATAGAATAGAATAGAATAGAATAGAATAGAATAGAATTCTTTATTGGCCAAGTGTGATTGGACACACAAGGAATTTGTCTTTAGAATAGAATAGAATAGAATAGAATAGAATAGAATAGAATAGAATAGAATAGAATAGAATAGAATAGAAATGGAATGGAATGGAATGGAATGGAATGGAATGGAATGGAATGGAATGGAATAGGAATAGGAATAGGAATGGAATGGAATGGAATAGGGAATGGGAATGGGATGGGATGGAATAGGAATAGAATAGAATAGAATAGAATAGAATAGAATAGAATAGAATAGAATAGAATAGAATAGAATAGAATAGAAATGGAATGGAATGGAATGGAATGGAATGGAATGGAATAGAATAGGGATGGGATGGGATGGGATGGGATGGGATAGGATAGGATAGGATAGGATGGAATAGGAATAGGAATAGGAATAGGAATGGAATGGAATGGAATGGAATGGAATGGAATAGAATAGAATAGAATAGAATAGAATAGAATAGAATAGAATAGAATAGAATAGAATAGAATAGAATAGAATAGAATAGAATAGAAATGGAATGGAATGGAATGGAATGGAATGGAATGGAATAGAATAGGGATGGGATGGGATGGGATGGGATGGGATGGGATGGGATAGGATAGGATGGAATAGGAATAGGAATAGGAATAGGAATGGAATGGAATGGAATGGAATGGAATAGAATAGAATAGAATAGAATAGAATAGAATAGAATAGAATAGAATAGAATAGAATAGAATAGAATAGAATAGAATAGAATAGAATTCTTTATTGGCCAAGTGTGATTGGAGACACAAGGAATTTGTCCTTGGTGCACATGCTCTCAGCGTACATAAAAAGACAAGATACGTTCATCAGGAATCATAAGGTCCATCACTTCATGATAGCCATAGGGAACAAATAAACAATCAGGAAACAATATCAATATAAATGCTAAGAATACAAGCAACAAGTTACAGTCATGCAGTCATAAGTGGGAGGAGATGGGTTGATAGGAACGATCAGAATCATTTGTTTGACTATTTCTTTCTTTCTTTTTTTTTGATGTATTGTTTTAAATAAATAAATTTAATTAAAAAAAAAAAGAATTTATTATCGTATTGCATTTAGGGCTCGCCTCTCCTGGGTCGCTCAGACCGAACCAGTCCAGCATGATGGACCCCTATGGGGGGATCTCCAAACCCCCATCGGCCACTGCCAATGGCCGGGCCCCATGGAACTCCTGCACGCCTGCAACATCTGGCGGGGGCACCGCTTTCTTCTCTGAGCAGAGGCTGAGCGCGGGGCGGGGGTGGATAGGAGGGGGGGGTGGAAGGAAGACTCCCCCGAAGTTGCGAACTACAGCTCCCATCATCCCTCACCAAGGGCCCGCCCGCCCGAGGCTGCCGGGCTTTGTAGTCCCGCAGCATCTGGAAGGTAAAAGGCGGAGGATGCGGGTTTAAAGACGGCGTTGGGCGCCTGGGGGTGGGGGGAGTGGGGGGGGGGAGAGACCATCCGGGCCGGGCAAGAGCGAGCGAGCGGGCGAGCAGGCGGGTGGGTGGGCGAGGGGCTCCGGGCTCCGGCGGGCATCCGCGGGGGGAAGGCGAGCCGGGGGTCTGCAGAGGGTCGGGGATGATGGTGGCGGTGGGGACGGCCGGCTAAGCCCCCGGGCCCGGGCTTGGAGGTCCGCTGGGGTGGAGGGTGGGGGTCTCCGCATCATGGCTCGCTGGCTCCGCGACCGCCTCCTCTTCCGCAGCGCCAAGCCGGAGCCCCCGCAGCCGGATTACGCGGCGGGTCCCGAGCAGCCCGACCTGCTGGCCGCCTACCGCCAGCAACGCGAGCGCGACTTCGAGGATCCTTACGGCGGGGGCTCCGCCACCCCTCCGGCCGCCCCCCGACGCTGCCGATCCCCTCGCCGGAGGCTCATCCGGGTGGAAGCGGAGAGGGGGGCGCCCCCCTCCCTCGGGATGGGGGAATCGCCGGACCAGAAGGAGAACAAGGTCCTGCGGTGGGAAGGAAGGCGGTGGGCCGGGGTGGGGGGGCTTGGATAGGGCTGAGCATCCCCGCCGTGCGCTTCCCCCTGCAAAGGAAGGGAAGGGGCTTTTCTCCCCGCGGAGTGGGTGGGGGACGAGGGAAAGACCCCCCTTCGCCTTCTAGGGCTGGGAGAAGAGGAGTGGGGGTGTGGGGGGGGGGGTTGGTTGCTTTGGCTGGGCTGCGCCCAAGCTGAGCTGTTTGGGATTCCAACGTCCATGGGCCACTGCTAAAGGCGAGGGTCTGCGGAGTTGGTCCTGTGGGAAGCCTCTGGGAGGAGGGCACACTCTGTCTTTGATGCCCCCCCCACCCCCGTGTTGGGGGAGAAAGGAGGGTAGCGGCGGTCAAGGGATCGTGTGCGTAGGCATGTGTTGGTTTGGATGTATATTTATTTATTTATTCATTCATTCATTCATTCATTCATTCATTCATTCATTCATTCATTCATTCATTCATGAATTTATATGCCGCCTCTCTCCGAAGACCCAGGGCGGCTCACAATACACTAAAAAAAATCACTATAAAAACACTTAAAAATTAAAAACATTAAAGACATTAAAAAAAACCATTCACACCATTCATGGCCGGATCTCGTCAGATCACAAGAGCGAGATCAATGGCCCCAGGCCTGCCGGAAAAGCCAGGTCTTCACCGCTTTCCGAAAGGCCAATACGGTGGGGATGGTCCAGACTTCAGGAGGTAACTGGTTCCAGAGAGCCGGGGCAGCCACAGAGAAGGCCCTTCCCCGTGGGCCCGTCAGCCGGCATTGTTTAGCTGATGGGACCCGGAGGAGACCGACTCTGTGGGATCTTACCTGTTGCTGGGAGCTATGCGGCAGAAGGCGGTCTCGAAGATATATTGGAATTCATGCGTGGATGATGGGTTTTAGGGCCGCTCAGGACAGCAAAATAAAGAGGAGGCATGCTAAATTAAACAGATGGGGGTGGGGTGGGGTGAGGAAGCTGGGAAAAAATCCCCAAATTAAATCAGGTATTTTGTTTGCATTTTAGAAAAGCCGAAACACATGGTTGGGCTGCATTTATGTGCATGAATTAATTAACGGCAGCCTTTTATCTAAAAAACAAACATAAACCCCAACACCAATGTTACACCCAGTAGCTTGAAGTGATGGACTTGGCTTGGAGGGTCCTTCTTCCTGGTCCCCAGGCCAAAGATGGTCTTCTCCTGCTACGGCTGAATCCGACGGTCCTTTCCTTTTGTAGATGACCATTCTGCAAGACTATTCAGAGCCCTTCGACACAAGGCCAGAAACTCACAGTCAGATGCAGGACCAGCAAAGGGACAACGATGAAGGCTACATGGAACCCTTCGAAGCTCAGAAGCTCCTGGCTGGTATGTGTGTGTGTGTGGGGGGGGGGTTAATTGATGGAAGAGAATGTTGGTCACTCAGGGTTGAACTGTGGGGTTCTTGTTGCTCTCTGAGCTTGGTTGCTTTCTTGCAGACGTTTCATGACCCTACTAGATAACTTCATCAGTGCTAGAAGGGAGTGGGGTTTGCAAGGTGGTGGTGGAGGAGGAGGAGGACGACTGTGGGGTTCTTGTTGCTCCCTGAGCTTGGTTGCTTTCTTGCAGACGTTTCATGACCCTACTAGGTAACTTCATCAGTGCTAGAAGGGAGTGGGGCTTTTCGGAGTGGACGAGGAGGACTGTGGGGTCCTTCCTGCTTTCTGAGCTTGGTTGTTTTCTTGCAGACGTTTCATGACCCAAGTAGATAATACCATCAGTGCACAGAGGCTGTTATCTAGTTGAGTAATGAAAAGTCTGTAAGAAAACTATCAAGCTCAGAGAGACACAGTCCTCCTTCTCCTCCCCTTCCTCCTTTCTCTCCTTCTCCTTCTCCTCTTGCTTCTCTTCCTCCTCCTCCTCCCCTCTCCTCCTCAACTTCCTTTCTCTCCTTCTCCTTCTCCTCTTCCTCCTCTTCTTCCTCCTCATCCTCTTCCTCCTTTCTCTCCTTCTCCTTCTCCTTCTCCTCTTGCTTCTCTTCCTCCTCTTCCTCCCCTCTCCTCCTCAACTTCCTTTCTCTCCTTCTCCTTCTCTTCTTCCTCCTCCTCCTCTTCCTCCTCTCCTCTCCTCCTCAATCTCCTTTCTCTCCTTTACTTCCTCCTGCTCCTCTTGCTCCTCTTGCTCCTCCTTCTCCTCCTCCTCCTCCACAGCAGAATGTCCTTCCAAGATGCAGGAAGAAGTTCTATTTGGAAGGGAAAGTTGGTGTTGTGATGCATTGCATAACCAGGCGTGGGAAGTCTTCAAGCGGACTCTCTTCCCTCTTTGCAACCTAGAGGTTCAGAAGGATGGAGCCCAGGAAGAACTTGCCACTCAGAAGCCTCTGCACTTGTACGACACTCCCTACGAAGCGCCTGAGAATGAATCCGGCCCAGAGGACCAGGCTTCTTCTCAGCCGGCTCTCTCCTGCCGCTACTCGTGGTTGCCAGAAGATGATGAGAGGCCTCCAGAGGAGTATGACCAACCGTGGGAGTGGAAGAAGGAGCGGATCTCCAGAGTCTTTGCTGGTAAGCCAAGATAAGACGCTCCACCCTTAGTTAGTACCATAGGGACCAGTTGAAGTACAGATGTCAAATCCCTCCTCCTCCTCCTCCTCCTCCTCCTCCTCCTCCTCCTCCTCCTCCTCCTCCTCCTCCTCCTCCTCCTCTTCCTTCCTCCTCCTTCTCTTCCTCCTCCTTCCCCTCCTTCTCCTCCTCTTTCTCCTCCTCCTCCTCCTCCTCCTCCTCCTCTTCTTCTTCCTCCTCCTCCTCTCCTCCTCTTCCTCCTCCCCCTCCTTCCTCCTCCTCCTCCCCCTCCTCCCCGTCCTTCCTCCTCCTCCTCCTCTTTCTCCTCCTCCTCCTCCACCTCCTCCTCCTCTTCTTCTTCCTCCTCCTCCTCTTCCTCCTCTTCCTCCTCCCCCTCCTTCCTCCTCCTCCTCTTCCTCCTCCTTCTCCTCCTCTTTCTCCTCCTCCTCCTCCTCTTCCTCCTCCTCTTCTTCCTCTTCCTCTTCCTCCTCCTTCCCCTCCTCCTTCCTCCTCCTCCTCCTCCTCCTTTCTCACCTTCCTCCCTCCCTCTCATGAAGCATCTCTGGTTAGGTGTAGATCAGAGGAGGAATAAACTGGAGGCTAAAACCCTTCCACCAATTTGTTCATTCTCTCCTTCCCTTCCCTCCCCACCCCATCACCCCATTGCAAGATACATTGCCTGTAGCCTCCAGAATCCACAGCTGTAGGATTCCCTCCACCTTTCTTTCCTTTGGTCTGAGTGGGAGAGGTCCTGAGAATTGGACTCTGATGGTCTTCTCCCACCCGTGGTCACAACAAGGCTACCTACCTCCCGGTGGTCTCCTCCTGCTCTCTGAACATCTTCAGAGCCACCCCTTCCTCCTGAAATTTTTCTCTTGGGATGCTTTACCCAGTGGAGATTGAAGGGATCAAGGACTTGCCGTGGCCTCCTCCGGTTGGACAGCTTGATGGTTCAAATAACCACGTGGAAGCTGAGAAACACCTCCTTCTCCAAAGCACCTGCTCCAGAGATGCTCCCCTGGGCCTCCAGAATGCTAGTACCAGCACTCCGGACTCTTCTGCTTTGTCCTGTCCTCTGGAAATCAATAGTGAGTAAGCTACAGTGGGTGTGGGTGTGTTACAGCCCTTAAAATAGTATAACCAAGCACATAGCTTTTTGCAAAATGGCAACTGCACTGTCAGCTATAGGTAGTCCTCGCTTAATGAATGGCTGCTTAACAACAGAATTGGGGCTTCGTCCTGTGACCAAAGGGGTCTTTTTGTAGGAGACCGAGGGGGGGGGGGGCGGAAGTCAAGCTGGTTGCAACCACTTATTCAAAGCTTCACCCACACCCGATGTCAGCACTTCAAGCTGCATTTACTCTAGTGCTGACATAAGAAGGAGAAGCAGAGGCGTCTGGAAAGGGACGTTTGACTTTTCACCTACTTATTTTCCCTGGAGATAATATCCCCTAGGAGATGGGATGGGAAGGGGGAAATTCCTTTGAGCTGGAGCAGTAGATTAGGGGTAGAGTGACTTGGAAGATGGCCAATGAGTGCAGAGGAGTGGGGAAAGGAAAGGGAGGGTTTTGGGTCAGGAAGTCAGTGTTGGCTACGATGGAGTCGGAGTTAGAATGTCGTGCTTAATAAATGGGAGTTTTTCATCAAAGACTTTGTTTGAAATGCAATTTATTTGAGACGACCTCGAAACCTGACACCCACACACACCCATGGGTGAAATCCAGCAGGTTCTGACAGGTTCTGGAGTGCCGGTAGCAGACATTTTGAGTAGTTCGGAGAACGGGCAAATACCACCTCTGGCTGGCCCCAGAGTGGGGAGGGAATGGGGATATTGCATTATCCTTCCCCTGGAGTGGGATAGGAATGGACATTTTGCAGTATCCTTCCCCTGCCACACCCACCAAGTCACACCCACAGAACCGGTAGTAAAAAAAAATTGGATTTCACCACTGCACACACCCTTTTTTCACATGCGAGTGTCAGGCCCAAAACCAGGAGTGACACACGGTGAATCTTGCAAGCTAAGTGTTTTATTGTTCCAAGCCTATAGACTGAATCTTGCCAGACTGAAGACTCTCCTATCTGCCTCTATAATATAATCTGGCACCTATTGAGAAGGAGCTGTCTTCACCCTCTTTCTCTCACACATGATATCAGGGCTCAGTTGCCTCTTCCTCCTCTGGATTGCACCCTTTCCCTCCTGGGAATCCACTTCCTCACTGCCTTCTATCACGTCATTTGTGGACTTCCACTCCCAGAATTCATCAGCAACTGTGTGTGGACTTCAAGTCCCAGAACACCTCAGTCACCATATCTCGGGCCCAAAACCAGGAATGACACATGACAATTCTTACCCGGCTGAGTTATTTATTGTTCCGCACCTATAGACAGAATCTTCCCAGACTGAAAACTCTCCTGTCTGCATCTACGCTATACTCTGGGAACGATTGAGGAGACGCTGTCTTCACCCTCTTTCTCTCACACAAAATATCTGGGCTGAGTTGCCTCTTGCTCCTTTGAAATGCAACTCCGGGGGAATCTACCTCCTCACCTATCACAATGTATAATGTGTCAACAAGGGGTGGAGCCTCAATTGTAAAGATCCTCTTCAGTGATGGGTTTCAAATTTTTTTACTACCGGTTCTGTGGGTGTGGCTTGGTGGGCGTGGCATGGTATGGCTTGGTGGGCGTGGCTTGGCAGGGGAATGTTACTGCAAAATCTCCATTTCCTCTCGATCAGCTGGGACTCGGGAGGCCGAGAATAGATAGGAGTGGGGCCAGTCAGAATTTTTACTACCGGTTCTCCGAACTACTCAAAATTTCCGCTACCGATTCTCCAGAACTGGTCAGAACCTGCTGAAACCCACCTCTGATCCGCTTGCTCCTACCACAGGTATCCCTGTCTTTGCCAAATCCTCAGCACATTGGCAATATTTTTCATCTCCATCTCATTCACCCCTTCCCATAATCCCCCGGGGCCTGATCCTGCCTTTCACTCTTGTCCTGCAGCCGCGTCCCACAGCTCCCGCTCCACCTTTCACATTCCATTATGTGCTTCTGCTCCAAGGTGCAGCCATGGTGAGAAACCACGTGCCCGTGTGCATAGAGGGAAAGAGCACGCCCTGCTGGTTGAGCCCAGAGGATGGGGCAGCTTTTGGCGAATATGTCAATCCTGCACTGCCACTGGAGAGCCAAGCGTAAGTAGGCTGATTTAGAGACCAGCCCCCTCACTCCCAGGGAGACCCTGACCCTATGTAGAGGATGTCAGCATTCTGATGCTGCCATAAAAAGATGAGGCTTGACTTTTCACCTACTTATTTTCTCTGTAGATAATATCCCCTAGGAGATGGGATGGTGGGGGGAACATTCCTGTGGGGTGAGGTCAGAAGCTGGGGAGACTGACTTGGAAGATGGCCAATGAGAAGATGAGAATTGGGGAACGGAAAGGGAAGGGTTTGGGGGTCAGAGGGTTAGTATCGGCTACGACGAAGTCGGGGCCAGATCTGTCGTACTCAATAAATGGAATATTTCAGCAAAGATTAATTGTTTGGGAGTGCAATTTATTTGAGATGACATCGAAACCTGACAGAGGAATCCCTTCTTTGCATATTTCTTTTCTGTTCTTTTTAAGGGGCATTTTTTAAACGTTTTGTCCATTTTTTTTTTATTTGCTTGTAATTCTTTTATGTTTGGGGATTTGTATGTTAACTCTTAGCCACAAAAATGCAAGATAGTTGACAAGGGTCCAAATCAGTGGTGAAATGTAAAATTTGTTACTACCAGTTCTATGGGCGTGGCTTGGTGGTGGTGGGAAAGTGACTGGGTGGGCGTGGCCAATTTTTTTTTTTTAACTTTTAAAAAGAGGTTGCAGGAAAAAAATGCTTTTAAAAGCCTCTGACGATCAGGCAACTCAGCTGGGATCATCAGAGGCTTTTAAAAGCATTTTTTCTGCAACATCTTCAGCCGAAGAGGTTGCAGAAAAAATGCTTTGAAAAGCCTCTGACGATCCCAGCTGAGCCGCGCGATCATCAGAGGCTTTTTTTTTTTACTTTTAAAAGCATTTTTTCGGCCGAAGAGGTTGTAGAAAAAATGCTTTTAAAAGTAAAAAAAAATATATGATCACGCGGCTCACTGGGCATGTTGGGGGGGGGCCGCAGGGATTTTTGCTACCGGTTCTCCGAACCACCCACCGCCATCGCTACTGGATCGGGCGATCTGGTCCGAACTGAGAGCATTTCACCCCTGGTCCAAATTCATTTGACTGCAGGAGTTGTGTGTGTGTGTGTGTGGGAGTGGGGATTTGAAGCTTTTGGAACTTCAAAAAATGGGTCATAAGTATCTCTGGGGAAGAGCGGTGCAGTGGCCTAGGGGTGGAGTTCTCACCTTGCAATCAGGAGGCTGTGAGTTCGATCCTAGGTAGAGGCTGATATTTCTCTCTCTGGGCACAATGAGAATTTATCTGCTGAACAAAACTCAGCATTGGTGACAGGAAGGGCATCCGGCCACTAATCATTCTGCTCCATTCAGTTGCCCTGACTCCACCCTGCAAGGGATTACGGAGGTCATTAAATGACGGGGGAAAAAAAATGTAGTTTAACTTTTTGTATATTTTTTTTTAAAAAGGAAAAAAAATGGAATCTCTTCTTTGTAGGTGGTATCATGGGACCTTGAGTCGGGTGGATGCTGAGAGCCTTCTCCGACTTTGCCGGGAAGCCAGTTACCTGGTTCGGAACAGTGAAAGTAGCCACGATGCCTTTTCCCTCTCCCTCAAGTGAGTATAATATGAGTTCGCAGGGGTTTGGGAGAACCTCTAGCTAAACCCCCAAATCCCACTCCTGGCTGGCCCCGCCCACCCAGCCCCTCCCCTCCCCGGAGTCCCCACGTGGCCCATTTTGGATGCAGGTAAGTGCAAGGCACGCACGGAGGCTCGGGGAGGGTGAAAAATGGGCCTACCGGAAGTTCGGGAAGGCCAGATATGGGCCCATTTCCAGCCTCAGAGGGCCTCCGGAGCCTGGGGAGGCCGTTTTCTCCCTCCCGGAGGCTTGAGGAAAGCCTCTGGAGCCTGGGGAGGGCAAAAACGCCCCCCCACACACAATGGTGCAGAAGGCCAACTAGGCCATGCCCACCATGGCCACGCCCATCCAGCAACTGGGCAGAGAACCCCTTGCTAAAATTTTTGAAGCCCACTCCTGGCTGGCACCCTGATTGCAGATATGTGTTGTGTTCCTCTCCTTTCTCTCTCCCTAGGAGCAGCCAAGGGTTCCTTCACATGAAACTCCTGCAGACAGAAGACAATAAGTTTGTCCTGGGCCAGCACAGCCCTCCCTTCAACAACATCCCAGAAGTTATCCACCACTACGCCAGCCACAAGCTGCCCATCCAGGGGGCAGAACACATGTCCTTGCTCTACCCGGTCTCTACTCAGCCCTCCAGCTGCCTGGCCGCAGAGCAGTGACTTGCACGGAAGGGCTCAAAAGCCACGGGTTGGAGGTGTGCATGAAAATCCCAGGTTGGGTGGGACCATTTGTGGTCCACAGGCTCTTGTTGCACGGAGCAGGCAGGAAGCACCTGAGGTTGGAAACCGTTCATTGGTGGACCAGAGGTCTGCAGATGCAAGAATGGTTGTATCTCATGCTTCGTAGTTGCCAATACAGCCACACCTTGCATGTTGGACTCCAAAGCATTCTTGAAGGGTGCCAGATCATCCTTCTCCATGTAAGGAGTGGCCAGTTCTGAGATGGACCTTGTGAGCGTCATCAGATCCAGACTTTTGCGCCGATGTCCCTGCATCTACCCCCTCGCCTCCCAAATCCTGAATTCCATCAGTGCTCATCCATTCTTACCTCTTGGGTACCTCTCTTCTACTTCTTCATGGCTGCCTCTGCAATGGAGGCCTTGCAGATCCAATGTTTGTAGGATCTAATATTGTGTCCATCAACATTTTTTGGTGGCAGCTTGAATATTTGATGACATCAAGAGAAGAGCTAATGCCTGAACTGCCCCTTTATTTCATCCCTGACTTTGGAAATGTCATTCCTTCACCGAGTCATTTATACATCTATGCCACTCTTTAGATCACGGTCTATGGTAACTTGATAGCCAGCCAAGAAGCCCTGATCAACATAACTAGGTTTAATGAGCTATGAGATTAATTTTGATGGGTTCCATCCCATGATCGAACGGGGGGGGGGGGGGGGTCTCTATTTTT
The DNA here is from genome assembly GCF_059756535.1 of Pantherophis guttatus. Classification (NCBI taxonomy): domain Eukaryota; kingdom Metazoa; phylum Chordata; class Lepidosauria; order Squamata; family Colubridae; genus Pantherophis; species Pantherophis guttatus. Next base: position 20,780,786 of record NC_142075.1, read on the forward strand.
ACAGATAGAGAAGGCTGTTTTAATTTCTCAACTAAGAGAACAGATTTCTCTTAGATGTTTTACCTGATTCTCGGTACTGATGGATTTCTGCTGTTGCTAATTGGAGAGCAGATGCATTGAGAAGATTGCTATCCGGATTGATGGCTAATAGACTGGAAAGCTAGACAAAAACAGAGCCCATATCTCAGTGCCAGACTGGATGTTTGGTGCCCAAAAGTTGCAGATCTAATTCCCAGGAACTTCCACTAAAAAAAAGAACCAAGTTATACTATGATGTGGAAAACTCCTGCCGGAGTGTTGGAGAGTTACTACTGGTTGCATCAACAGTGTGGGCTAGATGGACGAAGAAGCTGGCCTGGAAGCAGATGGCTTGTTATGGAGAGTCTTTGCATGTGGCTAGAAGCAGTTCAGTATTATGAATTTATCCAGGATGCATTGTGAAATCCTTCTTTTGTAAGAGTTGTCTTTTGTTGGTTCCTTCAAGCAAATAATAAAAACGCAAAATAGCATACAATCTAAGTTTGCTGTCTTCTTTGTTGCTGGTAACTTTTACTCATTGGAGAACTGGGTTTACTCATTGTGTTTACATGGTTGTCCCAAAGGTGTTTTTTTTTTCAAGAGGCCACTGGACTTTCTGGTTTTTCCTTGAAGATGTTTCGCTTCTCATCCAAGAAGCTTCTTCAGCTCTAACTGGATTTCTATTCCTTGAGGACACAGTAGCCTCAACGGCTTTCTAAAAGGATGCAAATGACCAGCTGTCTGCAAGGAATATAAATGGCCATTTCGGTTGGCCAAACTTTCAAAATCCTTGTTGTGACCTAGGCTCACTTAGGCATAAAAGACACAGTTAGTCTTAAACAAACCTATTTTATTATAACAGATGGGAATTACTTCATTCCCAGCTTAGTCCAAATTAATTCCAAAACAAGTCCTTCAGAAAAAGTCCTTCGGCCTTATCACAAACCTTTGTCTTCTTTGGCACCCTGCCAAAGGCTTTTCTTGGCAAAGCCCCACAAAGTTCAGAAACAAGAGATGCTGACAAAAAACAAATGTAGCAACGTTGCTCTCCTACAAAGAGCCCAAGAGCCTTTGCTGCTCATTTAAGCCTTATGGGAGGGGCCAATCATCTCCTGGCTTTACTCCCGAGTCGTCCTTTTTGCTGCTCTTGAGGTTCAAATTCTGGAAAGAAGATTTTGAGAATGATTAAAATTGTCCTCTGCTAAGTTGCTGCAAGTTTGGGAGTTTACAAAAAGCTCTTGCCTCCAGCCACAGCAGAAGAAAACATCATAATTTATCTACACCATCCCTGTACGTGAAGTGTATTTGTCTAACTGCACGAGAGAGAGAGAGAGGGAGGGAGGGAGGGAGGGAGGGAGAGGGAGAGAGAGAGAGAGAGAGGGGGGGGGGAGAGAGAGAGAGAGAGAGAGAGAGAGAGAGAGAGAGAGAGAGAGAGAGAAGCTACAATTTCAAGTCATCCATTTATTTTGGAATCATCTTAAGCAAAACTTTCTACTGAAATGGAAATTTTAAAATTATAAAACATTTCAGGCAATGTCCAGTTTTTTTTTTTTTTAATGATTCTGTATCAAGAATAAGTGAGAAGAATCTTGAAATTACCTGACTAACAATGAACAACTGTATAGAACTGGATGTCAACGCTGTTTTCGTCTTCGCTAAAAGTAAAAATACAGCGCTTGGAATATAATAGCAGAAGTGATGGCATATTTTATTTGAGGTGACACCTGCCACAAACATTCAAGCATAGCAATAGAAAAAGATCCGGTTGTTCAGATAACAATGGTGATAGAAAAAACCCTAATGTAAAAATGTTTGTTTCATATCTATAAGACCGCCCAACTCAACGATGAAGGGTTGCAGGAACTGGGCATGGCTAGTCTAGTGAAGAGAAGGACCAGGGGAGACAGGATAGCAGTACTCCAATATTTGAGGGGCTGCCACAGAGAGGAGGAAGGGGTCAAGCTATTTTCCAAGACACCCGAAGGCCAGACAAGGAATAATGGATGGAAACTGAACAGGGAGAGATTCAACCTGGAAATAAGGAGACATTTTCTGACAGTGAGAACAATCAACCAATGGAACAGAAGTTGCCTTCAGAAGTTGTGGGAGCTTCATCACTGGAAGCTTTCCAGAAGAGACTGGACTGCCATCTGTCAGAAATGGTGTAGAGTCTTCTGCTAGGACAGTGGGTTGGATTAACTCTGTTAATCTGCTAAAGTAATGAAGTTTCTGAGCTGCATGTGATGAAAATAAGAGTAAATATATAGCATTAATAAGAGTAAATATATAGCATTTTTAAAAACTAGGGAAATATATACCATGGACTTAGGGGACCAAATGGGGTAATTAAAATCATCAAAGGGGCACTCCATTCCCTGGATTCAAATGTCTTGGTGGGAGAGGAATCAAGTCTTATCAACCAGAAACACAGAATGGATAAAGGTCATTTTATTGGGGAAGCAACAGATGGAAACTCATCAAGGAGAGAAGCAACTTAGAACTAAGGAGAAATTTCCTGACAATGAGAACAATGAATCAGTGGAACCACTTGCCTCCAGAAGTTGTGAATGCTCCAACACTGGAAGTTTTTAAGAAGATGTTGGACAACCATTTGTCTGAAGTGGTGTGGGGTTTCCTGCCTGGGCAGGGGGTTGGACTAGAAGACCTCCAAGGTCCCTTCCAACTCTGTTACTCTATTCTATTCTATTCTATTCTATTCTATTCTATTCTATTCTATTCTATTCTATTCTATTCTATTCTATTCTATTCTATTCCATTCCATTCCATTCCATTCCATTCCATTCCATTCCATTCCATTCCATTCCATTCTATTGATAGAAAATTGGCTTTGTTCAACAGAATATTTTTCTTTCTTTTTCTGCCGTTGGTTTCTCCTCAGGATCTCCTGGCTCTCGGGGGGGGGGGGGGGTTTGCAGGACAAACTTTGAAAAAGCCTCCTTAGACTACCCTCCTTTCCCCCAGGTGGGGATCAGGATCACAAACAATTCAGATGGGTCACTTAAAAACAACAACAACACAGATTTCAGCCTGAGTGGAAATTAGGAATATTTGCAGGCAGAATCATAATTAGGCAAGATGTTAGAAGGAGCATGACATGTATAGCTGGCCTCGCCCCTTTGGGCATCTCCCACCCCCACCTCTGAAGACGGTTCCTGGGGAGAACGCTGTCATGACTGGATCCTGGCTTGTCTGGGCGAAACCCACAGCGGGTTGGAAAGAGAGCTTAATCTGTGGGTCTTGCCATCTGTACTAACCATCTGCCAACCGTTGTTATTTGTTCTTTAGCTGTCGTTCTTGGAGGGACGGGTGGGAGGACTGACAGAAATGGATTTATCGTGATAAGTGTGCGTGTGTGTGTGTGTGGGGGGTGTTCGAGGTGTTCCCCAGTTTGAAACCTATCCCTGGCAGAATCGAAGACTTCGTCAATCAGCTCTCCCAGAGATGGGAGATGCCAACAGCTCCTGGGAGAAGAACTCTAGAAAGCATGACACGATTGGTGAAGCTTGCATGATACAGGTAATTCTCCTGCTAGGACTGTCCTGAGGACTACCCATTACAGTCGTAATGGTCATAAAACAAGTCAATTCCCCCCCCTCCTCCCCCTTATCAGATTTTACAATCTTTTTGCAGCGGTCATAAAGCGAAATGTCAGGGTTCCAAGTAAGACACTCAACGGAATCAAAACTCCAAGGCAGACGTATTCCTCAAAGTATAGATTTATTAGGCATGTCATATTGGCACTTCTAAGAAAACTAAGATCACGGCATCCGGCCCTCTCAATTCCTGGCAAATAGATGGGGAAGAAATGGAGGTAGTGACAGATTTTATTTTCCTGGGCTCCAAGATCACTGCAGATGAAGACTGCAGCCAAGAAATTAAAAGACGCTTGCTCCTGGGGAGGAAAGCTATGGCAAAGCTAGACAGCATTCTAAAAAGCAGAGACATCACCCTGCCAACAAAAATGCGTATAGTCAAGGCGATGGTTTTCCCAGGTGCAATGGAAGGCTGTGAAAGTTGGACCATAAGGAAGGCTGAGCGCCAAAGAATGGAGGCCTTTGAACTCTGGTGCTGGAGAAGACTCCTGCGAGTCCCTTGGACTGCAAGGAGATCCAACTGGTCAGTCCTAGAGGAGATCAACCCTGACTGCTCTTCAGAAGGCCAGATCCTGAAGAGGAAACTCAAATACTTTGGCCACCTCATGAGAAGGAAGGACTCCCTGGAGAAGAGCCTAATGCTAGGAAAGACTGAGGGCAAAAGAAGAAGAAGGGGACGACAGAGAATGAGGTGGCTGGATGGAGTCACTGAAGCAGTTGGCGTGAGCTTAAATGGACTCCAGAGGATGGTAGAGGACAGGAAGGCCTGGAGGAACCTTGTCCATGGGGTCGCAATGGGCCAGACATGACTTCGCAACCAACAACAAATTGGGACATCTGGGGAAACCCAACATTAACCCCCCCCCCGTGTTTCCCCCTAGTTAAAAGTAAAGGTTTCCTCCCACTGCTCATGCAGTCCATCACATGGTCCAATCAGGGCACAGTCCAAGGGTCACTTGGTCCTAGATCCCGCCTCCTTAGCACCTGGTGGGAAAGTCCTTGATTCTCAGAGGAAAGAATTTTATTTTGGCTACAATCCTCCCAACTATCTCTACCTCCCCCTCCCATTCCCACAGCTCGACTCATCTCCGTTGGAGCAACCCTGAAGTTGCCAGGGGGAAAATGGCTCCAGGGCTGACAGCGAACCCATTGTTCACAATGGGCCGGTTGTGCCAAAAATTGGAAGTAAATGCCGGTTTAAGGCAAAACTCTCATAAAATGCAGTCACGTGACGGCAGGAAGCTGCGAATGGCTGTAAATGCGAGCCGTTGCCTAGCATCTGTCCCTTGACTGTGGGAAGAGATCAAACTCGGGTCCTGAGGGGTCTGTCTGAACTTGAAACAGTCACTAAATATCAGTTGTAAATCAAGGACTGCCTGTAATCCGAGTATTGGTCTTCCAGGCGCCGTTTAAGGGCATCACGATTGCCCCCCGTTGCATTGTTTGTTTATTTATTTATTGGTTCAAAGAAAGCCCATCCCTGTGCCAGGCTCAGACCCTCGACACCTGTTCTCCTCCTCGGTGGCACACCTGTGCCAACCACATCGGAGGACTTGCGAGCCAGCAGGTTAAAAAGGCTGCATTTTTGATCAGACTGCGGGCCGGCTGGCGCTGTTTCGGGCAACACCCCCCTGTGCGTGCACCGATCCCGGTGTATGGCTGTTCCTTTGCCAGCAGACCCTCTCCAGAGCACCATTCTGCTGCCAGGGAACCATCACATGACACACACCCCCCCAGCCCAGAGTTGCACCGAGCATGGGCACAACCAGCTGGGCCGCCAGGCAGGTGCTTTCGGAGAACAACAAAGAGAGCAGCAGCTGGCCAAATGCAAGCCTTTTGTTTCCATCAAGACAGACCAGCCAGCTCGGGGATGCTCTCGTGAGCCGCTTCCTCCTGCAGGGAGGCCGATCCTACGGTCTCCGTCTGGCACTCGGCGTCTCCTAGCCGAGTCCCCTTGGCGCATCTCCTCGCAGAGGGTCCCGCCATCAGGGTGGCAATCGCTGTGAGTAAGGCGGAAGGGGAGGATGGTTGAGAGAGAGAGAGAGAGAGGGAGGGAGAGAGAGAGAGAGAGGGAGAGGGAGAGGGAGAGAGAGAGAGAGAGAGAGGGAGGGAGGGAGGGAGGGAGGGAGAGAGAGAGAGAGCGCAGGTTCATGGATCAGACTGGGAGAAGAGTTGCTGTAGGGGGGAGCCAGGATCCTTAACCACTTCCCACCCTCCAACTGCTACATAGCAACTCTTTCCCACAAGCGTTGCCTCTGTTTTGCTTGTAAAGATTTGCCTGGGGAGAGAGGGATACCACAATCTGGTATTGTAAATCTTGCACAAAGGATTGGGGGGTGGGGGGGGGGCGTTGGTTTAGCTCATGCATATTCATGCACATATGGATAGTTTTTTGGGGGGTTTCTTCTGGGAAAAGAGGGGGGGGGCTGTCCTCCGGTCCTTGTGTGTAAATAATAAGAGGATTGGGTCCTGCTGGTTAGTAACACTACAGGGGATTTGTAAGGCTATGTTAGACGCTTCACAGTTCTACTTCACCTCCTAAGGAACAAAGCAGGGATTTTGAAGAATAGAAGGTGACATTTAACCTTTAAAAGTGGCCTTTTAGAGGGCTTTTAAATTCAGATCTTTTCCCTACAACTGGGGTGTGCGAAGGGCTGTGTTGGAAGGAAGGAGTGTCACATCAGGGTTTTAGGCCAGAAAATTAGTCCTTGCTCATTTCTTAATATATGAATTGAAAGTGACTGGCTCCCCCACGTAGGTTAAAAAAGCACATTTGATCTGAAGGTTGCCGAGGCAAGAGAATGAAATGCTTCAGTTGGGCTATTGAATTAACTATTTATGGCCAAGGAAGAAAAAACAGACTATGGCCATTTCCTGCATCGTATTCCAACATGTAAGGCCACGCTTGGAATCCCGCATCCAGTTTTGGTCGCCACGATGTAAAAAAGATGTGGAGACTCTAGAAAGAGTGCAGAGAAGAGCAACAAAGATGATTAGGGGACTGTCTATCTATCTATCTATCATCAATCTATCATCTATTATTACACTCTACCAATTTGTGTCTATCATCTACCTATCTCTCCATCTATATCTTATCTCTATCTCCATTTATATCTTATCATCTCTCTCTCTCTCTTATTTGTCTATTTATCATCTATCTCTGTTTATATCTTATCATCTGTATCTTCCATCTTTATTCATTCTCTCTCTCTCTTGTCTATCTACCTACCTACCTACCTATCCATCCATTGATCTATCTATCTATCTATCATCTATCTTATCATCTCTCTCCATCATCCATCCATCCATCCACCCATCTCTATCCATTATCTCGCTCTTCTGTCTGTCTGTCTATCTGTCTATCTGTCTACTATCTGTCCATTTATATCATGATAAGATATAAATGATCTATCTCTACTATCTGTCCATTTATATCTTATCATCTATCTCTCTATATCTATATCTATCTTATCATCTCTCTCCTTCTCTCTCTCCATTTATATCTTATGTCTGTCTGTCTGTCTATCATTTATCTCTTATCATCTCTCTCTCCCTTTCTAGCTCCATTTATATTATCATCTGTCTGTCTGTCTGCCTACCTGCCTACCTACTTATATCTTATCATCTGTATCTCTCTCTCTCTTATTTGTCTATTTATCATCTATCTCTGTTTATATCTTATCATCTGTATCTTCCATCTTTATTCATTATCTCTCTCTCTTGTCTATCTACCTACCTACCTATCCATCCATTGATCTATCTACCAGTATCTATCTATCTATCTATCTATCTATCTATCTATCATCTCTCTCCATCATCCATCCATCCACCCATCTCTATCCATTATCTTGCTCTTCTGTCTGTCTATCTGTCTACTATCTGTCCATTTATATCATGATAAGATATAAATGATCTATCTCTACTATCTGTCCATTTATATCTTATCATCTATCTCTCTATCTCTCTATCTTATCATCTCTCTCCTTCTCTCTCTCCATTTATATCTTATCATGTCTGTCTGTCTGTCTGTCTATCTATCATTTATCTCTTATCATCTCTCTCTCCTTCTAGCTCCATTTATATTATCATCTGTCTGTCTGCCTACCTACTTATATCTTATCATCTGTCTCTCTCTCTTATTTGTCTATTTATCATCTATCTCTTTTTATATCTTATCATCTGTATCTTCCATCTTTATTCATTATCTCTCTCTCTTGTCTATCTACCTACCTACCTATCCATCCATTGATCTATCTACCAGTATCTATCATCTCTCTCCATCATCCATCCATCCATCTACCCATCTCTATCCATTATCTCGCTCTTCTGTCTGTCTGTCTGTCTATCTGTCTACTATCTGTCCATTTATATCATGATAAGATATAAATGATCTATCTCTACTATCTGTCCATTTATATCTTATCATCTATCTCTCTATATCTATATCTATCTTATCATCTCTCTCCTTCTCTCTCTCCATTTATATCTTATCATGTCTGTCTGTCTGTCTATCTATCATTTATCTCTTATCATCTCTCTCTCCTTCTAGCTCCATTTATATTATCATCTGTCTGTCTGCCTACCTACTTATATCTTATCATCTGTCTCTCTCTCTTATTTGTCTATTTATCATCTATCTCTTTTTATATCTTATCATCTGTATCTTCCATCTTTATTCATTATCTCTCTCTCTTGTCTATCTACCTACCTACCTACCTACCTATCTATCCATTGATCTATCTACCAGTATCTATCTATCATCTCTCTCCATCATCCATCCATCCATCTACCCATCTCCATCCATTATCTCGCTCTTCTGTCTGTCTGTCTGTCTATCTGTCTACTATCTGTCCATTTATATCATGATAAGATATAAATGATCTATCTCTACTATCTGTCCATTTATATCTTATCATCTATCTCTCTATTATATCTATCTTATCATCTCTCTCCCTCTCTCTCTCCATTTATATCTTATCATGTCTGTCTGTCTGTCTGTCTGTCTATCTGTCTATCATTTATCTCTTATCATCTCTCTCTCTCCCTTTCTAGCTCCATTTATATTATCATCTGTCTGCCTGTCTGCCTACCTACTTATATCTTATCCTCTCTCTCTCTCTCTCTCCAATTGTCTAGCAGCTCATCTCCATCCACCTCACCCTCCTTCCCTCCTTTATAACAAGAAAGCCCAAGATTAATCCCGAATGGCCAAGGCAGGGAAAGGAAGGAGAGACTTCAGGGCCAGGCAGCTTATCCCAGCTCCAGATGAGATGGGACTACAACTCCCATGCGCCTCTGCAGCAAGCCAATCAAACGCTCCCGGGCTTCCCCCTTTTTTTTCTCTCTCCTCTCTCTCTCTCTCTCTCTCCCCCTCCCACCTCCAGGAGGCGGAGTTTCTCCGGACCAATGAGGAAGCGCTGACGTCACCACCGCCGCGCCGCCGCCGCTTCCTCGCGGACGGATCCTTTGGTTGCCGGGGCGACGGAGGAATCGGCCGCCCGGCCTGACCCCGAGGCCTCCTCTCCTCTCGCCCCGTCCGGATGCCCGTCTGGCAGCTCGCAGGCCGGCGGAGGGTGGCATGGAGGGGCGAGGCCCGGCCCTGAGCAGAAAGCAGCGCCTCTGAACCCGCCAGGCAAATGGTGAGCGGCGGAAGGCGGCGGGGGGGGGGGGGGAAGGGGCGGCGCCGGGGAGGGGCCCGCTCTGCCCCCCCATCCCCCACCCGGGTTGGGCCCTGGGGAGGGAGGAAAGGGGACCCTCTGGGAGGGCAATTCTGGCCTGCAGAACCCCGAGATTCCGCTAGGGGGCCGTTGCCCGGCTTGTCTTTGCTGCCCTCTAGTGCCCATGGCGAGCATTGCAGCCCAGGTTTGATAGCCCTCTCTGGAGGGATGGGGTGGGGTGGGGTGGGGGGGTTTCAACCTTGTCCTGGTATTATTTTCTCAAGGTGTTTCTTTTTAGGACCCCCTCGCAGGCCCTGTGTGGCAGCCAGAGTCCCAGGAGATCGGTTTCTGCCACCATCCTGGGGTTCAAACCCACCCAAGAGCTGGGGAGTGGGGCGGAGTGGGGGGGGGGGAATCCCTGCAAATAGGAGACCCTTTGTGTCCCTGGAGGGTGGAACTTGAAGGAAGATGGCTTGAAACAGCCCCCATCCCCAGGGATGGCATCTGGATGATGATGATGATGATGATGATGATGATGATGATGATGATGATATTTATTTATTTATTTGTTTGTTTATTTATTTATTTATTTATTTATTTATTTTTTTTATTGGTTCGATTTATATGCCGCCCTTCTCCGGAGACTCAGGGCGGCTTACAATGCGTTAAGCAATAGCCTTCATACTTTTGTATATACCTGCTTAGTAGGGCTTTCGGGCCCCCCCTAAGCGGTGTTCTTTTTTATACAAAGTCAGCTGATTGCCCCCACAATCCGGGTCCTCAATTTACCTACCTCGGAAGGATTGGAAGGCTGAGTCAACCTTGAGCCTGGTGAGATTTGAACTCGCAGTAATTGCAGGCAGCTGGCAGCTAAGGGCTACTTTAACAGCACTTTAGTCCGCTGCGCCACCAAGGCTCAATAATATAATAATAATAATAATAATAATAATAATAATAATAATAATAATAATAATATATAACAAATTATTATTATCTTTTTATTCATTGAACATGAAACTCAGTCAACTGAACATTTGTGACACATTTTTAAATGTTCAGTTGACTTTGAGTTTCATGTTTAATGAATAAAGTATATAATAATAACATCGATAATAATAAATAATCTGGGTAATAAAATAATAACAATACATCTAGGTTAACAACAACAACAACATCATCATTTTAAGAAGATACTTGGTCAATAGCCTCTCACCGCCCAGTACGCTCCCATAGAGAGGGGCTTCTCAGGGTGCCGTCAGCCAAACAATGTCGACTGGCGGCCCCCAGGGGGAGAGCCTTTTCTGTGGGGGCACCCACCATCTGGAACGAGCTCCCCCCCAAAATACAGAAGATTCCGGATCTGCGCACTTTCCGCCGTGCCCTCAAAACATTCCTGTTTCAGCAGGCCGGCCTGGCCTAATTTTTCCCTTTATATTGCTTTTTGATTTTATTTTAAACTGGGATGTCTTATATTATCTAGGACCAGAGTGTTTAGTATATTTTAATTGGTTTTTATTAACGTTTGTATTACATGTATTTCTATCGTTCGTTGTTCACCGCCCTGAGTCCCTTAGGAATAGGGCGGTATATAAATTTAATAAATAAATAAATAAATAAATAAATAAATACCTAGGATGCTGGCTTCAACCTGTATCAACCCTCATCGCCAGTCAATGATATTTGTGATACATTTTTAAGTGTTCAGTTGACTGAATTTCATGTTTAATGAATAAAAGAGATCATAATAATTTGTGGTGCATTTTTGAATGTTCAGTTGACTGAGTTTCATGTTTAATGAATAAAGTAATAACAAATTATAACGATAAATAATCTGGGTAATAAAATAATAACAATACATCTAGGTTAATAACAACAACTTTTTAAGAACTTGGTCGATACCTAGGATGCTGGCTTCAACCCGTGTGTCAACCCTCAGCGCCAGTCAACGATATTTGTGATACATTTTTATCACAAATGTTCAGTTGACTGAGTTGCATGTTTAATGAATAAAGGAGATAATACCAACAATAACAACAGCAGCAACAATAATAATATTTAATATTCAATTCAATTCACAGTCTGGTGCTGGTAAAAACATGACAGTTTAAGTCCTAACTAGGACCTAAGAGCCGTTAAGGTAGCATCTAAGTACATAGGCAGTTCTGAGTAAGGTGGTTTTTTGCAAAATCAGGATATTCAGGTCTGATAAATTCAAAATGTCCATGTCCTTCAGCCCTTTGGGTATTGCTCCAAGGGCTCCTATTACTATTGGTCCAACCATTGATTTCTTCCTCCATTCGGTAGTCGTTCAACTTCAATTTGTAATTATTATTGTTACATAAGATCTCATCTTCAATTCGATTCACAGTCTGGAGCTGGTAAAAACTTAACAGTTTAAGTCCTAACCAAAGCCCTAAGAGCTGTAGGCAGTTCTGTGTAAGGTGGCTTTTGCAAAGTCAGAATATTCAGGTCTCATAAATTCAAACTTTCCAGTTTCTAGGCAGCCCTTTGGGTATTGCTGCAAGGGTTCCTATGGCTATTGGTACCACCATTGATTTCTTCCTCCAAAATTGCTCAACTTCAATTTGCAAATCATGATCTTTTGTTATTTTTTCTAGCCGTTTCTCTTCACCTGGTTTTGCAATATTAATGAACCAGACTTTTTTCTTTTCCACAATAGTGATGTCAGGTGTGTTGTGGGCCAAATGTTTGTCTCTTTGAATCTAAAAGTCCCATGGCATTATATTATTATTATTATTATTGTTTTGTTGTTGTTGTTATTTTCAGCCTTTTTTGTTTATTTAAGTGTGTGTGTAAATCACACTATTTATAAATCAGTTAGTACTTTATTATAAACAATTACGTTATTTATAAATTATATACAAATAAAATTATATTTTTATATGTGTGTGTGTGTGTGTGAGTCAGCTCATGGCATAGTCATAGTAGCTAATGATGGTGATTCCTGGTTAACTGTTTGTAACCAGAAGAAGGCAGTTGGATTCTCGTTGAGGAATATGTAATTTCTGATTCCACAGATGGAAGAACAAACAGGAAGGAAAGTAGAAGAGCAATGGGGGAAAATATGCCAATTTATATTTTGCGTGCAGATTTAAAATAATTTAACATGGGTGTTAACTTCATTGCCGAGGAGTAACAATATTTTTGTTGTTAAAAAACCTTAAAAAACCCCAAAGATGAAGCACTTCTGTGATTCAGGATATGCAATTTTAGCGGGGGCGAACATGTTGATTTTCCATCTCTAAATCTCAGATACCTTTCTTGTCTTTTTAGGACATCAAAGGCCAGTACTGGACCGATGATGATTCTGATGGAGAAAATGAGTCCGAGGAATTTTTATATGGAGTACAGGTCAGGCCCCTGTGACCTCTGAAGGGTCAAGATGATGAGTTGTGGCTTACTTAAGGTGGGAGTGAGTAGGATTTCCTAGAAACATTGGGACAGCATAAAACCGCACTCACTCAAATAAAATAACAATCATTCTGTATATCCTACCTGGATTATTGGATCCCCAATGCAGAGCCCTCTGTTTTTCAAATGCTCTGACTTGGAATAACTTAGATATAATGTTATCGTTTCATACCAAAGTCTAATCACGAATCCTGATTAAATGACTAAGGACTTGGCGCCTCACTGTCTTTGCTCTGGACAGTTTAGGCTAAACCACGATGTGGTTAGATGAGATTTTGGCTTAGCCCGCTGTGCGAACCAAGCATCGCGGCTCGTTCGCCAAACTACGGCTGACGAAACGTGCGAACCTATCAATGTCTCTGGATACAACTCCATGACGGTTTTCTCTGTCGTTCTGCAGGGAACCTGTGCCGCCGATCTATATCGACATCCTCAACTGGATGTGGACATCGAAGCCGTAAAGGAACTCTACAGCGAGAATTCCGTCTCTGTCCGGTAAGTCCTGTCTTGCAGTCTGGCCACTGCCTTTTATTAAACAAGATGAGACAAAACAAGAATTGCTTTGAGGTTGGAGCGTTGAAGAACATGCATGTGCTGGTTTAATGCAAAGTTAAGTTTAAATACGTGCAATGGAGAAGAACTGTATCATTTCCTGTCTAAATATAGTTCCTTGGAGAAGCAATAAAATCTCTCTCAGGTGATTTCCAGGACAATGTTCTCTCTTTCTCTGTATGTGTGTGTCTTGGTGTGTGTGTGTGTGTTTGTGTGTATTTGAGAGCTGCTTGTGCCCTGAGGACAAGTTGCTTCTTTTGTTGCCTTCTGAAGCAGAAGCAGCAATTATTAGATAGCAGCAGCAGAAATGTTAAGGTCAGAGAAATAAACCAGGGAGGATTTTTAGTGAAGCGTATCAAAGGGAGTGGGATGTGGCCAGCAGAGCTGGGAAAGAGCAGAAACAGTCCTGAAAGGAGTAGCTATGTGCTGAAGGCTTGGGTGAGTGGACTGGATTCCCTTCCCTTCCCTTCCCTTCCCTTCCCTTCCTTTCTCTTCCCTTCCCTTCCCTTCCCTTCCCTTCCCTTCCTTTCTCTTCCCTTCCCTTCCCTTCCCTTTATAATAATTTATTATTACAGTCTTAGACCAGAACAAATAAAAGCACTCAGTATATATACCCTTAAAAATTCTAATACATATATATTCTAATATAAAATAATAAATAACAATTAAAATCAATAATAAAATCCAATGTCAATTATACATGGTCTGACTATACGATAGTTGCAATCCCTAAACTGTGTGGCCCATTGTAGGTCCAAAGCTAAAAGGGAAATGACCAAGCAGTGCAAAGGGGTCTGCCACAATTGTTATATAACATCGCTACGGTGGAGAAGACACGTGTTTGCGACAAATCCCCAGTGCTGCTGCGCAGAATCTGGCCACCTGCGCTGTAGTTATGGACTGTTCATCCTTAAGCAGCCACTGAAGATAGGTAGTGTCGGAATGGCTAGGATACCTAGCAGTTATTGGCAGAAAATTTACTGCTTATTCTGTGATTACAACTTAATTCTCTTCTTTTCCATAATCTTTCCTGTCTAATCATCTTAAGCCATAAATCATAACACGGGAGAAACTTCTGTGGGTTAGCCTTCTTCTTCTTCTTCTTCTTCTTCTTCTTCTTCTTCTTCTTCTTCTTCTTCTTCTTCTTCTTCTTCTTCTTCTTCTTCTTCTTCTTCTCCTCCTCCTCCTCCTCCTCCTCCTCCTCCTCCTCCTCCTCCTCCTCCTCCTCCTCCTCCTGCCTCTGCCCCACAGCTTTGGTGTGCCTGGCTTCCTCGTTTCAACAGGCTTTTTCCTAAGCTCCTCTTTTCCCCTGTAGGGAATATGGGACCATTGATGATGTGGACATTGACTTACATATCAACATCGGCTTCCTAGATGTAAGTTGCCGGCCACGCTAGTGCCTCTCTTGTGCTGAAGGGAGGGAGGATGGCAAAGGGCTGCCTGGTTGCCCCTTTGTGGATTTCTTTCCTCCCCTGGTTGGTATTATTTCGTCAGGAACAGAGAACGACATTCTTGTTGTTCCCCATGCAAGCATGAAGCAGAGCTGAGATGGACTAAAATAGTTGCTGAAATCAGAAGTGGGCAGTAGGTAGTAAGTAGTCTGTGGAGCCCTTGGTGCTCTCTGAGCTCATTTTTTTCCCCTTGCAGAAGTTTCATTACCCAATTTTGCAGACCCCACTCCTTTCTAGCCCTAATGAGGTTACCTACCATATTTTTCGGAGTATAAGATACACAGGAGTATAAGACGCACCTTAGTTTTTGGGGAGGAGAATAAGAAAAATGCTGATTGGCAGGTGGATTGGTCTCCCGGAATACCCCCAATCAGCTGTTCCCAGAGGTGAATTTTAGCAACAGGTTCCTTGGTTGTGAGCTCTGTGCCCTGCTTTTTTTTTGCTTTTTTCCCCTGCCTCTGAAATTTCTGAAACTGTGTTTCAGAAAAAAACTTTTTTTCCCTGCCTCTGAAAGCCTTCGAAACAGCTTCAGGAAAAATAGCCACTGGCTTCTTTTCTGAAGCTCTGTTTGGGGGCTTTTTTTCTGAAGCTTCGTTTCTGATGCCCACTCCCTACTAGCTCTGATGAGGTTACCTACTTGGGTAATGAAATGTCTGCAACAAAACAGCCAAGCTCAGGGAGCCCCCAAGGTCTCCACCATTCAACCCTGAGCTGCAAACACTCTCTTCTGTTGGTTCCTCAGAGACCCAGAGCTAGCACTGCTGAAACTTGCCAATTTTTTGCCCAGAAAAGCGCCTAGTGTGCTTGGTCTGGAATTGCTTTGTCTCTCATCAAAACTGGCAAATGAGAAAAATCCCCCTCCCACCTCAAAAGTTTATTGTTTCGCATTGTAGGAAGAAGTTGCCACCGCCTGGAAGGTCCTACGGACCGAACCCATCGTTCTCCGACTGCGGTTCTCCCTTTCCCAGTATCTGGATGGCCCCGGTGAGTAACATGCCTCTTGATGAAGGAGAATTAAAGAGTCTCATTTTTTGCTTGTTGACTTTTTGGTCAAGATTAGGGGCACCGTCAAACCTTAGCTGTTTATTATCTGACGTGTCCTTAATTTGAGGAACGGATATCCAGTCCTTGAGTTGCCATTTCAAGGAGCCCTCAACTTCACAAACTGTCCTTGTGTCTAGTTGTTCTGGTGTGCAGTGCTCTATAGCGTCGTTTTGAGGGTAGGAGTTGAAGCAATTTATGTCCAGGATGCGAGGGGTCTGTAGATATTTTCACAGGCCTCTTTTTGACTCGTGCAGTATACAGGTCCTCCATGGAAGGCAAGTTGGTAGCCATTGTTCTTTCTGCAGTTCTAATTATCCTCTGAAGTCTGTGTCTGTCTTGTTGGGTTGCAGAACCAAAATGCAGAACCAGAATGATTAAATGTGTCATCTGCACCTCCATAACTGCAGACAGTTATGGAGGTGCAGATGACACATTTAATCATTCCTCTGTAGAACTTGAGCTTCCTGAGTTGGTGCAGAAAAAACATTCCCATCAAGGTTACGGAGGGTTTCACCCTAGAATCCTTGTTCAAATGCTCAGCATTAACTCTGGCTTTGTTCTCCAGAACCGTCCATCGAGGTTTTCCAACCATCCAACAAGGAAGGGTTTGGACTGGGCCTGCAGTTGAAGAAGTGAGTCAAGGGTTGGTCCTTTGAATCCTCTGTGATATAGCAACCCCGTTCCTAAGGCCTCTGAGTGCGGAACCGAGGGATGATTTCTTGCCAAGGAAAAATCAAGTCCCTCTCCTGCCTCAAAATGCCTAAGTATGCAAAAGGCAGACAGCCAAGAACATTCCTGTGCTGCCACCTATCCAGGGGTGGGATGCTGGGGGTTCGCAGGGGTTCGGGAGAATCTCTAGCTAAGATTCTGTGCAGTTCGGAGAACCCCCAAATCCCACTCCTGGCTGCCCCGCCCACCCAGTCCCTCCCAGGAGTCCCCACGCGGCCCGTTTTGGATGCAGGTAAATGCAGGGTGCGTGCAGAGACACGGGGAGGGCGAAAAATAGGCCTACCAGAAGTTCAGGAAGGCCTGTTTCCTGCCTCCAGAGGGCCCCTGGAGCCTGGGGAGGCTGTTTTCGCCCTCCTGGAGGCTCGAGGAAAGCCTCCAGAGCCCAGGGAGGGCAAGTGCAGGAGGTGGACTAGGCCACGCCCACCATGACCACGCCCACCCAGCAACCAGGCAGAGAACCCCTTGCTCAAAATTTTTGAAGCTCACCCCTGCACCTATCCCCGAAGTAGTTTGTCACACCCTGTTCAGTCCTCTCTGAACGGGCATCTTTCTGCAAATAAATCCGATGCTTTTTTTCAGGAGGCAACTGGACTTTCTGGTTTTTCTTTGAAGGCATTTCACTTCTCCTCCAAGAAGCTGCTTCTTCTGAGCTGAAGTAGCTTCTTAGATGAGGAGCGAAACGCCTTCAAAGAAAAAAAAACAAAGTCCAGTTGCCTCCTGAAAAAAAGCATCTTTGGGACAACCAGTACCTGGATGACGGAGAATCTCCATAGACGCTTTCATCGCTAGTCCTCTTAAATTTATCTCTCTAGTGATGGAACTGATTTATTTTTGGAACGACACCCATTCAGAGAGGACCAGGGTGTGACAAACTTCAGAGGTAGGTGGCATAGGAATGTTCTTGGTTTTGTGTCTTTTTATGTGCCTGGAGATGTAGTTGTGAAGTTTCCAAAAGATGCCGTAATTAATTCATGAGCCATGAGCCGAACTTCAAAAGAAATACAGTCATTTATTAGGAGCACCATTTCGGCAATATTTGGATGCAGTTTGAACTAATCCCACGTAGATTTACGTTCCCCTTTGATCCTGTCTCCCCCCTCCTCTCTGGCCATGTCATAAATCACATTCTCCAATCAACCACTTTGGCTGGCTGTGAAATCCAACACCCTCCTTCTGATTGCGGTCAGGAAGAATGTATGGAATGCACTTCAGTTAGGGAAATCAATCGGCTCTATCAGTTCTCCCTCCCTCCTGCTCATGGCAACCTGAAAGCTTTGCAAGTTGACAGTAGTGATGGGGAGGACAAAGCCCTGAGGTCTTTTCTCTCTGCCCTTCCTTCCTCTTCTCATTCGCCCATTCCAATCGGGGTGGGTGGGAGGGAAACCCCCAGAGTATGCCTTGTGGGTGTGTTCTCTACCATCTTGTTCTATCTAATCCTTGTCAAATCATCTTCGCAGAATCCTGGGCATGTTCACATCCCAGCAATGGAAACACCTCAGCAACGACTTCCTCAAGACCCAGCAAGAAAAGCGGCACAGCTGGTTCAAAGGCAGTGGCACAATCAAAAAATTCCGTGCCGGTCTCAGCATCTTTTCACCCATTCCCAAGTAGGGCTGCTCTCTTCTCTTCTCTTCTCTTCTCTTCTCTTCTCTTCTCTTCTCTTCTCTTCTCTTCTCTTCTCTTCTCTTCTCTCTTCCTAAGAGGGGTTGTGGAGGTGGTTGGAAGCCTCCATTGGATGTGGAAGGTGGTTGGGTTGCTCTTTTCTGTCCTTCCTTCCTAAGGGAGACTGTTCTGACCCAGGCTTCCCCAAAAAGCACGAAGCAGAATCCTGGTCCCGACAAAACCCCTTTTATTAAACAAACAGTGAATTCCTCTTATTCACATCCAGCAAAGTCTTTTCAAGGGAGAATTTACAGTCACAGACCTTATCTGGCTTGGACAGCTGCCAGGTCGATATCTTCAGAACTTGGCAAAGAGTCTCGGAGAACTAATTGTCTCCTGCAAACTCCACTCCCCTTTCGCTCCTCTTTTATTCCCTCTGGGAGGAGCCATTCATCATCCACCTGTGGCCTTACTCCCAAATCGACTCTTGTTCTTTAGCTGTTCCCTTCGTCTGGCAACTCTGTGCATGCGCACACTGGGAACAGGCCCCAGCTGTTTGTCTGCCTCACTGATGTCTGACTCCGAAGGCAGCTGATAACTGGTATCCGGCCCTGGCCCCCTCTCTGCCTCCGACGCAGAGCCCTCATCAGAGCCTTCCCCAGACTCCAGGATTGGCCCATGTTCCTCCCCAACCTCCTCACTCTCCGAATCTGCTGCCAGATCTGCTGGCCACTGGCTGGCCACAACAGAGACATGGAAGTAGAACATGGACGTGGAAATGGATGGAAGCCAAAATTGTTGACCCCCTAGCTTTGAAACCCAGCCCTACCCAGTAAAGGTTCTCACGATTCTCCTTTTCCAATTGCCATCCCTCAACTGATGCACATCTCTTTGGGCTATACAGGTCTCCCAGTTTCCCCGTCATCCAGGACTCGATGCTCAAGGGCAAACTTGGCGTGCCAGATCTACGGGTCAACCGCCTGATGAACCGCTCTATCTCCTGCACGATGAAGAATTCTAAGGTGGAAGTTTTTGGCTACCCTCCCAGCACCCAGGCAGGTGTCGTCCCATTCAACATCCTGGTGGGTTCCCTCTCTGCCCTTGTCCCTTCGGGCTGGTTGGGTAGAGTTCCTTTTTTGGGGGTTGTGCCTCTCTCCTTGGAGAAATTAGAATCGAAAGAGGTGATCATCAGCAGACTCCTGGACATAGACCTGTGTTAAAGGCTTTGGGTTGCAGGTGGGAAAAGAACAGATTTGAAGGCTTCTCTCTACTAAACTACCCCATTGGGAAACATCCTTCAATTTCAAGGGACGCGGTGGCTCAGTGGCTAAGACGCTGAGCTTGTCGATCGAAAGGTCGGTAGTTCAGTGGTTCGAATCCCTACTGCCACGTAACGGGGTGAACTCCCATTCCTTGTCCCAGCTTCTGCCAACCTAGCAGTTCAAAAGCACGTAAAAAATGCAAGTGGAAAAAATAGGGATCACCTTTGATGGGAAGGGAACAGCGTTCCGTGTGCCTTTGGCGTTGAGTCATGCCAGCCACATGACCACGGAGACGTCTTCGGACAGCGCTGGCTCTTTGGCTTTGAAACGGAGATGAGCACCGCCCCCTAGAGTCGGGAATGACTAGCACATATGTGCGAGGGGAACCTTTATTTATTTATTTATTGGTTCGATTTATATGCCGCCCTTCTTCGGAGACTCAGGGCGGCTTACAGTGCGTTAAGCAATAGCCTTCATACTTTTGTATATACCTTTACCTTTATGCATATACCTTTATATGCGAGGGGAACCGTTACCTGCAATTTCAAAATTAGCACCTTGAGCAGAATGTTGAGGTTCTACTGCCTTGTGAATTCAGTAGCATGTTCATATCCCCCGCATGTAGGAAGCCAGATTTGACTGGCTGTCTGAGGAAAGCAAAGCAAATGCCGTAGTTAATCTATCTACTTAGTCCATCTAATTCAGTGTTTCTCAACCTTGGCCGCGGGACGATGTGTGGACTTCAACTCCCAGAATTCTCCAGCCACACATCTTGGATACATCCTCTTGAAGTGCTCCTTCCTACAAGTTGAAGGAACAATTTTCCTTCTTCACCCCGTGGGGATAAGCAAGCAGTTTTCCTTGGCACATTGGTAGTGATAGGAAGCCTGTTGCCCCTCCCAGATATGACAGTTTCAACCCGAGCTGTTAATGCTTGCAGATTATGGAAATGGTAGACTCCACTTATAGAGGGCCACGGGTTCCCCTCCCTAGAAAGATAGTGAGCCCACCGAGGCTACTGAGTTCTCAGCTGAGATTCCCAGAGTTCCTTCCTGAAGAGATTTCCTGGAATGACAACAAGTCTGAGCTGTGGATGAAGGGGTCCTCCAGATGATGAGTGGGCAGGTGCCAAGTCATGCGGTGGTCTCTTTCCTTGTGTTTTGTCCACAGGTTGGTGGCCACTGCAAAAACATCCCCACCTTGGAGTATGGCTTTCTCGTCCAGGTAAATATCTGTGCATCTTCCTTCGCTTTCATATTCTACTACACTCAGCGTTATATCCTACCCCTGTCCCATAATAGACCAATTTGGTTTTGATTTGATTGAAATCAAAGACCCAACTGATCCAACCCAACCTTCTTTGTCTGGGCAGAATTTAGGAATTCCAGTAAAAGAAAAAAAACCTGTGTCTCAGCAAGCACAAGTGTGAAAGCTGACAGCTACCGTATTTTTCGGAGTATAAGATGCTCCGGACTATTAAGACACACCTACCATTTTTTGGGAGGAAAACAAGAAAAAAAAATCTGCCTCTGCCTCCCAGCAATTTGCCTCCTTGCAGCAAACAGCCTCTTTTAGTTTCATTTTCATTTTCAGCACAGCCTGATTGGCACAAGAAAAAAAAGATTTGCCTCCCAGCAATTTGCCTCTTTGCAGCAAACAGCCTCTTTTAGTTTCATTTTCATTTTCAGCACAGCCTGATTAGCTCAAGAAAAAAAAATCTGCCTCCCAGCAATTTGCCTCCTTGCAGCAAACAGCGGAGGCCCGCGGAGGTGGCAATAGGCTATGGCAATCCCTTGTAGCCTGAAACAGCTGAGGGTCGGGAGGCTGATCGAACCAACAATCAGCTGCTTGTGCTAATCAGGCTGGAGCTGAAACAGACTGTTTGCTGCAAGGAGGTAAATTACTGGGAGGCAGAGGCCAAAGGGTGGGGGCCGGTGGGTGGGCGGGGCTACATTCAGTGTATAAGACGCACCCAAATTTTCATCCTCTTTTAGGTGCGTCTTATGCTCTGAAAAATACGGTAGTTGCCTTCCTTGTGTCTGGGTCCACAAACTGCATAATGTCCACCAAAATTTTGATTTGTCTGAGAATCCTGGGGATTGTTTTTCCAGCATCTGTAGTGAGACTGGAATTCTGGTGAGTTATGACCGGTCAACAGATTGGTGTATATAGTTCGGTGGGATTGAACTGGAGGGGGTGGGCTGTACTTTCTCTTTTCCCTTGAGGGCCACATTCTCATAGGCTGAATGGCTGGAAGCACCTGGTTTTGATGGGTCCAAAAGGGGCAGCGTTAGACATGGTCCTTCTGTACTCCCCTCTTCCTCTGCAGCTGTGTTGTTCTTAGCAGAGCTCTG